>NC_060185.1:89583032-89590532 GCF_021184085.1 Oncorhynchus gorbuscha
CACACACACACACACACACACCTCAGTCAACATACATTTACACCAGTAGTGGTCAGAAATAGCATCAGTGGATAAAGACTGAGGACTGCATTTAAGGTTAATGAAGATTCACGCTCTAAGGATAATCTCATCTAATTGGTGGCTTATTGTATCTCTCTCTTCTCTCCTCTCTCTCTCTCTCTCCCCCTCTCTCTCTCTCTCTCTCTCTCTCTCTCTCTCTCTCTCTCTCTCTCTCTCTCTCTCTCTCTCTCTCTCTCTCTCTCTCTCTCTCTCTCTCTCTCTCTTCCCCTTCACTCCTCTATCTTCTCTCTCCTCTCTCTCTTCTCCCTCTTCTCTCCTCTCTCTCTTCTCCCTCTTCTCTCCTCACTCTCTTCTCTCCTCTCTCTCTCCTCTCTCTCTTCTCTCTCTTCTCTCTCTCTTTCCCTTCATTCCTCTATCTTCTCTCTTCTCTCTCTTCTCTTCTCTTCTCTTCTCTTCTCTTCTCTTCTCTTCTCTTCTCTTCTCTTCTCTTCTCTTCTCTTCTCTTCTCTTCTCTTCTCTTCTCTTCTCTTCTCTCCTCTTCTCTTCTCTTCTCTTCTCTCTCTCTTCTCTTTCCCTTCACTCCTCTATCTTCTCTCTCTTCTCCCTCTTCTCTCCTCTCTCTCTTCTCCCTCTTCTCTCCTCACTCTCTTCTCTCCTCTCTCTCTTCTCTCCTCTCTCTCTTCTCTCCTCTCTCTCTCTTCTCTCTCTCTTTCCCTTCACTCCTCTATCTTATCTCTCCTCTCTCTCTTCTCCCTCTTCTCTCCTCTCTCTCTTCTCCCTCTTCTCTCCTCGCTCTCTTCTCTCTCTCTTCTCTCCTCTCTCTCTCCTCTCCTCTCTCTCTTTCCCTTCACTGCTCTATCTTCTCTCTCTTTTCCCTCTTCTCTCCTCTCTCTTTTATCTCTCTCCTCTCTCTTCTCTCCTCCCTCTCCTCTCTCTCTTCTCTCTCTTCTCTCCTCTCTCTCTCTTTCCCTTCACTCCTCTATCTTCTCTCTTCTCTCTCTTCTCTCCTCCCTCTCTCTTCTCTTCTCTTCTCTTCTCTTCTCTTCTCTTCTCTTCTCTTCTCTTCTCTTCTCTTCTCTTCTCTTCTCTTCTCTTCTCTTCTCTTCTCTTCTCTTCTCTTCTCTTCTCTTCTCTTCTCTTCTCTCCTCTCTCTCTTCTCTCTCTCTTCTCTCTCTCCTCTCTCTCCTCTCTCTCTCTTTCCCTTCACTCCTCTATCTTCTCTCTTCTCTCTCTTCTCTCCTCCCCCTCTTCTCTTCTCTTCTCTTCTCTCTCTTCTCTCCTCCCTCTCTTCTCTTCTCTTCTCTTCTCTTCTTCTTTCTCTTCTCTTCTCTTCTCTTCTCTTCTCTTCTCTTCTCTTCTCTTCTCTTCTCTTCTCTTCTCTTCTCTTCTCTCCTCTCTCTCTTCTCTCTCTCCTCTCTCCTCTCTCTTCACTCCTCTATCTTCTCTCTCCTCTCTCTCTCTCTCTCTCTCTCTCTCTCTCTCTCTCTCTCTCTCTCTCTCTCTCTCTCTCTCTCTCTCTCTCTCTCTCCTCTCTCTCTTCTCTCTCTCCTCTCTCTCTTCTCTCTCCTCTCCTCTCTCTCTCTTTCCCTTCACTCCTCTATCTTCTCTCTTCTCTCTCTCTCTTCTCTCCTATCTCTCTCATTTTTTCCAGAACAGACCAGTTATAAAGGCATTAGCAAACAAACAAGCTATTTTCCCCCTCCCTTACTTCCATCCCCCTCTCTCTCTCTCTTAGGGCAGTAAACCGGGAAAAGAGTTGAAAACAGCTAATAACGAGAAGCTTCATGGTGGCTAATTACCAGAATCTGCTTCAGCCCACAGTGTGTGTGCGAAAGCTGACATGCACCTCTGCATGTGTTTGCATGCCAACATGTGTGTTTTAGTGCATGTACTGTATTTGTGAGTGTGTGAATGTCAGCCTGTGTGCATGTCTATTTGAGTAGATGTGTAGTCTGATCTACCTCCTCTACTCTACAGTACAGTAGCTGTGTAGTCTGATCTACCTCTACTCTACAGTACAGTAGCTGTGTAGTCTGATCTCCCTCTACTCTACAATACAGTAGCTGTGTAGTCTGATCTACCTCCTATACTCTACAGTACAGTAGCTCTGTAGTCTGATCTACCTCCTCTACTCTACAGTACAGTAGCTGTGTAGTCTGATCTACCTCTACTCTACAGTACAGTAGCTCTGTAGTCTGATCTACCTCTACTCTACAGTACAGTAGCTGTGTAGTCTGATCTACCTCTACTCTACAATACAGTAGCTGTGTAGTCTGATCTACCTCTACTCTACAGTACAGTAGCTCTGTAGTCTGATCTACCTCTACTCTACAGTACAGTAGCTGTGTAGTCTGATCTCCCTCTACTCTACAATACAGTAGCTGTGTAGTCTGATCGACCTCCTCTACTCTACAGTACAGTAGCTGTGTAGTCTGATCTACCTCCTCTACTCTACAGTACAGTAGCTGTGTAGTCTGATCTACCTCCTCTACTCTACAGTACAGAAGCTGTGTAGTCTGATCTACCTCCTCTACTCTACAGTACAGTAGCTGTGTAGTCTGATCTACCTCCTCTACTCTACAATACAGTAGCTGTGTAGTCTGATCTACCTCTACTCTACAATACAGTAGCTGTGTAGTCTGATCTACCTCTACTCTACAGTACAGTAGCTGTGTAGTCTGATCTACCTCCTCTACTCTACAGTACAGTAGCTGTGTAGTCTGATCTACCTCCTCTACTCTACAGTACAGTAGCTGTGTAGTCTGATATACCTCTAGTCTACAGTACAGTAGCTCTGTAGTCTGATCTACCTCTACTCTACAGTACAGTAGCTATGTAGTCTGATCTACCTCTACTCTACAGTACAGTAGCTGTGTAGTCTGATCTCCCTCTACTCTACAATACAGTAGCTGTGTAGTCTGATCGACCTCCTCTACTCTACAGTACAGTAGCTGTGTAGTCTGATCTACCTCCTCTACTCTACAGTACAGTAGCTGTGTAGTCTGATCTACCTCCTCTACTCTACAGTACAGAAGCTGTGTAGTCTGATCTACCTCCTCTACTCTACAGTACAGTAGCTGTGTAGTCTGATCTACCTCCTCTACTCTACAGTACAGTAGCTGTGTAGTCTGATCTACCTCTACTCTACAATACAGTAGCTGTGTAGTCTGATCTACCTCTACTCTACAGTACAGTAGCTGTGTAGTCTGATCTACCTCCTCTACTCTACAGTACAGTAGCTGTGTAGTCTGATCTACCTCCTCTACTCTACAGTACAGTAGCTGTGTAGTCTGATATACCTCTAGTCTACAGTACAGTAGCTCTGTAGTCTGATCTACCTCTACTCTACAGTACAGTAGCTATGTAGTCTGATCTACCTCTACTCTACAGTACAGTAGCTGTGTAGTCTGATCTACCTCTACTCTACAGTACAGTAGCTCTGTAGTCTGATCTACCTCTACTCTACAGTACAGTAGCTGTGTAGTCTGATCTACATCTACTCTACAGTACAGTAGCTGTGTAGTCTGATCTACCTCCTCTACTCTACAATACAGTAGCTGTGTAGTCTGATCTACCTCTACTCTACAATACAGTAGCTGTGTAGTCTGATCTACCTCTACTCTACAGTACAGTAGCTGTGTAGTCTGATCTACCTCCTCTACTCTACAGTACAGTAGCTGTGTAGTCTGATCTACCTCCTCTACTCTACAGTACAGTAGCTGTGTAGTCTGATCTACCTCCTCTACTCTACAGTACAGTAGCTCTGTAGTCTGATCTACCTCCTCTACTCTACAGTACAGTAGCTGTGTAGTCTGATCTACCTCCTCTACTCTACAGTACAGTAGCTCTGTAGTCTGATCTACCTCTACTCTACAGTACAGTAGCTGTGTAGTCTGATCTACCTCTACTCTACAGTACAGTAGCTGTGTAGTCTGATCTACCTCTACTCTACAGTACAGTAGCTGTGTAGTCTGAACTACCTCTACTCTACAGTACAGTAGCTGTGTAGTCTGATCGACCTCCTCTACTCTACAATACAGTAGCTGTGTAGTCTGATCTACCTCTACTCTACAGTACAGTAGCTGTGTAGTCTGATCTACCTCCTCTACTCTACAGTACAGTAGCTCAGATGACTGCTGTTTCCTCACACAGACTCACAACTCTGTTTCCTCACACAGACTCACACATCTGTTTCCTCACACAAACTCACATCACTGCTGTTTCTTCACACAAACTCACATCACTGCTGTTTCTTCACACAAACTCACATCACTGCTGTTTCTTCACACAGACTCACACATCTGTTTCCTCACACAGACCCACATCTCTGCTGTTTCCTCACACAGACTCACATCTCTGTTTCCTCACACAGACTCACAACTCCGTTTCCTCACACAGACCCACAGCTCTGCTTTTTCTAATACTACTACAGTATAACTGTTCATCTCTCATACTCTCTCTGTTTCCATCACTCATTCTCTCTCTGTTTCCATATCTCCTTCTCTCTCTGTTTCCATCTCTCCTTCTCTCTCTGTTTCCATCTCTCATCTGTTTCCATCTCCTTCTCTCTCTGTTTCTCACTTCTCTCTCTCTCCTTCTCTGTTTCTCATCTCTGTTTCCATCTCATCTCTCTGTTTCCATCACTCCTTCTCTCTCTGTTTCCATCTCACCTTCTCTCTCTTTCCATTTCCATCACTCCCATCACAGCTCTCTGTTTCCATATCTCCTTCTCTCTCTGTTTCCATCTCCTTCTCTCTCTGTTTCCATCTCCTTCACTGTTTCCATCTTCTTCTCTCTGTTTCCATCTCTCCTTCTCTCTCTGTTTCCATCTCTCCTTCTCTCTCTGTTTCCATTTCCATCTCCTTCTCTCTCTGTTTCCATCTCTCCCACTCTCTCTCTCTCTTTCCATCTCCTTCTCTCTCTGTTTCCATCTCCTTCTCTCTCTGTTTCCATCTCTCCTTCTCTCTCTGTTTCCATCTCTCTCTTCTCTCTCTGTTTCCATCTCCTTCTCTCTCTGTTTCCATCTCTCCTTCTCTCTCTGTTTCCATCTCCTTCTCTCTCTGTTTCCATCTCTCCTTCTCTCTCTGTTTCCATCTCTCCTTCTCTCTCTGTTTCCATCTCCTTCTCTCTCTGTTTCCATCTCCTTCTCTCTCTGTTTCCATCTCTCCTTCTCTCTCTGTTTCCATCTCCTTCTCTCTCTGTTTCCATCTCTCCTTCTCTCTCTGTTTCCATCTCCTTCTCTCTCTGTTTCCATCTCTTCTCTCTGTTTCCATCTCTCCTTCTCTCTCTGTTTCCATCTCTCCTTCTCTCTCTGTTTCCATCTCTCCTTCTCTCTCTGTTTCCATCTCTCCTTCTCTCTCTGTTTCCATCTCCTTCTCTCTCTGTTTCCATCTCTCCTTCTCTCTCTGTTTCCATCTCCCTTCTCTCTCTGTTTCCATCTCTCCTTCTCTCTCTGTTTCCATCTCCTTCTCTCTCTGTTTCCATCTCCTTCTCTCTCTGTTTCCATCTCTCTTCTCTCTCTGTTTCCATCTCCTTCTCTCTCTGTTTCCATCTCTCCTCTCCATCTCTCTGTTTCCATCTCTCTTCTCTCTCTGTTTCCATCTCCTTCTCTCTCTGTTTCCATTCCATCTCCTTCTCTCTCTCCTTCTCTCTCTGTTTCCATCTCTCCTTCTCTCTCTGTTTCCATCTCCTTCTCTCTCTGTTTCCATCTCTCCTTCTCTCTCTGTTTCCATCTCTCCTTCTCTCTCTGTTTCCATCTCTCCTTCTCTCTCTGTTTCCATCTCTCCTTCTCTCTCTGTTTCCATCTCCTTCTCTCTCTGTTTCCATCTCTCCTTCTCTCTCTGTTTCCATCTCTCCTTCTCTCTCTGTTTCCATCTCTCCTTCTCTCTCTGTTTCCATCTCCTTCTCTCTCTGTTTCCATCTCTCCTTCTCTCTCTGTTTCCATCTCCTTCTCTCTCTGTTTCCATCTCTCCTTCTCTCTCTGTTTCCATCTCCTTCTCTCTCTGTTTCCATCTCCTTCTCTCTCTGTTTCCATCTCCTTCTCTCTCTGTTTCCATCTCCTTCTCTCTCTGTTTCCATCTCCTTCTCTCTCTGTTTCCATCTCCTTCTCTCTCTGTTTCCATCTCTTTCTCTCTGTTTCCATCTCTTCTCTCTCTGTTTCCATCTCTTCTCTCTCTGTTTCCATCTCTCCTTCTCTCTCTGTTTCCATCTCTCTCTGTTTCTCTCTCTCTCTGTTTCCATCTCTCTTCTCTCTCTGTTTCCATCTCCTCTCTGTTTTCCATCTCTCTCTCTCTCTGTTTCCATCTCACCTTCTCTCTCTGTTTCCATCACTCCTTCTCTCTCTGTTTCCATCTCCTTCTCTCTCTGTTTCCATCTCCTTCTCTTTCTGTTTCCATCTCTCCTTCTCTCTCTGTTTCCATCTCTCCTTCTCTCTCTGTTTCCATATCTCCTTCTCTCTCTGTTTCCATCTCCTTCTCTCTCTGTTTCCATCTCTCCTTCTCTCTCTGTTTCCATCTCTCCTTCTCTCTCTGTTTCCATCTCCTTCTTCCTCTGTTTCCATCTCCTTCTCTCTCTGTTTCCATCTCCTGTTATACTGTAGTAGTAGAACAGTAGTTATATTGTAGTAGTAGGACAGTAGTTATACTGTAGTAGTAGAACAGTAGTTATACTGTAGTAGTAGAACAGTAGTTATACTGTAGTAGTAGAACAGTAGTTATACTGTAGTAGTAGAACAGTAGTTATACTGTAGTAGTAGAACAGTAGTTATACTGTAGTAGGCCCCCCAATGGTGGAACAAACTCCCTCACGACGCCAGGACAGCGGAGTCAATCACCACCTTCCGGAGACACCTGAAACCCCACCTCTTTAAGGAATACCTAGGATAGGATAAGTAATCCCTCTCACCCCCCCCCCCTTAAGTTTTAGATGCACTATTGTTAAGTGACTGTCCCACTGGATGTCATAAGGTGAATGCACCAATTTGTAAGTCGCTCTGGATAAGAGCGTCTGCTAAATGACTTAAATGTAAATGTAAATGTAGTAGAACAGTAGTTATACTGTAGTAGTAGAACAGTAGTTATACTGTAGTAGTAGAACATTAGTTATACTGTAGTAGTAGAACATTAGTTATACTGTAGTAGTAGAACATTAGTTATACTCTAGTAGTAGAACAGTAGTTATACTGTAGTAGTAGAACAGTAGTTATACTGTAGTAGTAGAACAGTAGTTATACTGTAGTAGTAGAACAGTAGTTATACTGTAGTAGTAGAACAGTAGTTATACTGTAGTAGTAGAACAGTAGTTATACTGTAGTAGTAGAACATTAGTTATACTGTAGTAGTAGAACATTAGTTATACTGTAGTAGTAGAACATTAGTTATACTGTAGTAGTAGAACATTAGTTATACTGTAGTAGTAGAACAGTAGTTATACTGTAGTAGTAGAACAGTAGTTCTCTCTCTCTCTGTCTCTCTCTCTGTC
>NC_060185.1:89595532-89603032 GCF_021184085.1 Oncorhynchus gorbuscha
TATATATATACAATTACAGAGATACAGACACATTATATAGATACAGACACATTATATAGATACAGACACATTACGTAGATACAGACACATTACATAGATACAGACACATTACATAGATACAGACACATTATCTAGATATATAGACACAGACACATTACATAGACACAGACACATTACATAGATACAGACACATTACATAGACACAGACACATTACATAGATACAGACACATTATATAGATACAGACACATTACATAGATACAGACACATTATATAGATACAGACACATTACATAGACACAGACACATTATATAGACACAGACACATTACATAGATACAGACACATTATATAGATACAGACACATTATATAGATACAGACACATTATATAGATACAGACACATTATATAGATACAGACACATTACATAGATACAGACACATTATATAGATACAGACACATTACATAGATACAGACACATTATATAGATACAGACACATTATATAGATACAGACACATTATATAGACACAGACACATTACATAGATACAGACACATTATATAGATACAGACACATTATATAGATACAGACACATTATATAGATACAGACACATTACATAGATACAGACACATTACATAGATATATAGATACAGACACATTATATAGATACAGACACATTACATAGATACAGACACATTATATAGATACAGACACATTACATAGATACAGACACATCTCTGACTCTGGTTTTATGATGGTGGACAACATCTGTAACAACTGTAAAATAGTTGGATAGGCTCCTGAGGAATGAGTCCAAGATAATTCTGTGGACCATACCAAGTTAAATCAATAGTACTCTTTCTTTCCACAGATAGCCAGCCTAGCTACTTAAAATTGCTTGAGGGGGAAATTTAAATACAATTCTTACAAGCTTCTTTTAGCTGTAACTTATTCTTTAGATGTTTGGGTTTGCTGGGGAACCGTGACGTGCAGCCATAATTGAAAGTGCCTCTGGACTAGCACATGTACCGGAGTCTTTAGGGTGTCTCTAGCTAGCTGTCCATCCAATTGGCAAGAGATTTTCATGCGGATATTGTAAAATCTGCAGGAAAACAATAGGTGAATTTTACTATCAGAGTTGTGTTCCATTAAATTGACTTGTTGCGGATAAAAGTCTGTTTGTAAATACGTAGTGCATATCATTCGTTTAAAAAAAAATGGGTTTCCGTCTAATTTTCAACTATAGGCTTACTGATTTTGTCACAAAAAAAATGTTGCGAAGGAATAGCGAATATGCCCACTCTGGTATTGGCAGAGCACTCTAGCCAACAGCTTTCAGATACTGTCTGGGTATTGCCCACATGGTGAGATTATAATGGACAACAGCTCACAGATACAGTCTGGGTATTGCCCACATGGTGAGGTTATAATGGACAACAGCTCACAGATACAGTCTGGGTATTGCCCACATGGTGAGATTATAATGGACAACAGCTCACAGATACAGTCTGGGTATTGCCCACATGGTGAGATTATAATGGACAACAGCTCACAGATACAGTCTGGGTATTGCCCACATGGTGAGATTATAATGGACAACAGCTCACAGATACAGTCTGAGTATTGCCCACATGGTGAGGTTATAATGGACAACAGCTCACAGATACAGTCTGGGTATTGCCCACATGGTGAGATTATAATGGACAACAGCTCACAGATACAGTCTGGGTATTGCCCACGGGGTGAGGTTATAATGGACAACAGCTCACAGATACAGTCTGGGTATTGCCCACGGGGTGAGGTTATAATGGACAACAGTGCGAGATTAATATAATTTGTATTTGTCAAACAGGAGCCAAGCATCGATCATCATATCACCAGAATAAGATTCTCAGTATTTATTGGAAAAGAGCACCAAGTTCATCACCGTTCTCTTTCACCACCCTGCAACATAACATTATAACATTCTAACTTTCATCTAGCCCAATACACTTCATGCTTTCCCATGATGTCTTGACATTTTTTATCCTACATACAGTATACTTTACTCGCATAGCAAGTTTGGATGGAAACCTAGTGAATGTTAAGCCGTTTTGAGGATTCCTTGGACGAACGTGCCCATGCCTACAAGAAACTTTTGAAGGTGCCTGATCACATTAAAACATTGTGACTGATTGTGTTAATGCCACATACAAAAGGGAATACATTTTAAAAGTTCAATGATAAATATTCAGGTTATAGTGAAGCGTTAGGTTCTAGCTGCTCAGATTGGAGAGGAACGATGATCTGCAACAGACAGCGCATTAAGTGTCAGACGTAAACATACACCAGACTGGCCTGCTACGGTTCCCTTCTAGACCGTATTAACTGTCCAGAGTAGACCCACAACGGATCCAATGTCACGTTCTGACCTTTATTTCATTTGTTTTGTATTTATTTAGTATGGTCAGGGCGTGATTTGATTGGGCAGTCTCTGTTTGATTTTCTATGATTTGGCATTTCTATGTTTTGGCCTAGTATGGTTCTCAATCAGAGGCAGGTGTCATTAGTTGTCTCTGATTGAGAATCATACTTAGGTAGCCTGGGTTGCACTGTTTGTTTGTGGGTGATTGTCTATGTTAGTGGCTTGTGTCAGCACAGGTCTCATTTGTAGCTTCACGGTCATCATTGGTTTATTGTTTTTGTTACTCTTTTGTATAGTGTTGCAGTGTGCAGTGTTCTCTTTATTAAAATTCACTATGAACACGTACCACGCCGCATATTGGTCCTCTGATCCTTCTCGCCTCTCCTCTTCAGATGAAGAGGAGGAAGACCGTGACATCCAAATGGAATGAAATATTCAAATCACAAGGCAGTTTTGTTTTGCTCTACTATTCAAATGACATTTCCCCTCCAGATCTAAAGTAGAATTTTGTTCTCACTTGAATGCAATGATGCAATTATTCATTGCATTCTGGTGAAGGCTGGGTGAGATGCGAGTATTGTCCCTTAATAAGATCAATAGGAAGCTTTCTGAGCTGCATGTCTCATGTCTTCACTGTTCTTTCATTTATTTTCAATTTTTTATTGAACCTTTATTTAACTAGGTGTTACGCTAAATGAGTGAAGAGGTGTGGAGTCAGGCGCTGAGAGCAAAAGATGTGGGAAAAAACACGCTTTAATGTCCATTAAATATAACATCAACAAAAGTAGGAAAACAAATGAACAGAAATAGAAACGGACAGCGCCAAACCCAAAATACAAACAAAATACACTCAAACACTGAACAGAATGAACAAGCCCGCACGAAACAGAAGCGGCTGAACAAACTAATATAACCCCACCCTCACAACCAAACAAGAAACAGGTGATACCAATCAGACAAAACCAAAGGACCACAGAACAACGGATCGTTGATAGCTAGTAGACAGGCGACGACGACCGCCGAGCGCCACCCGAACAAGAAGGGGAGTCACCTTCGGTAATATTCGTGACACTAGGCAAGTCAGTTTAAGAACAAATTCTTATTAAAATGACGGCCTACCAAAAGCCAAAAGGCCTCCTGTGGAGACGGGGGCTGGGATTAAACATAAAAATACATTCAATAAAACTACAGGACAAAACACACATCACACAACACAACACTACATAAAGAGAGACCTAAGACAACAACATAGAATGGCAGCAACACATGGCAACACAGCATGGTAGCAACACAGCATGGTAACAACACAGCATGGTAGCAACACAGCATGGTAACAACACAGCATGGTAGCAACACAGCATGGTAACAACACAGCATGGTAGCAGCACAGCATGGTAACAACACAGCATGGTAGCAACACAGCATGGTAACAACACAACATGGTAGCAACACAACATGGTAGCAACACAACACTACATAAAGAGAGACCTAAGACAACAACATAGAATGGCAGCAACACATGGCAACACAGCATGGTAGCAACACAGCATGGTAGCAACACAACATGGTAACAACACAGCATGGTAACAACACAGCATGGTAGAAACACAGCATGGTAACAACACAGCATGGTAGCAACACAGCATGGTAACAACACAACATGGTAGCAACACAACATGGTAGCAACACAACACTACATAAAGAGAGACCTAAGACAACAACATAGAATGGCAGCAACACATGGCAACACAGCATGGTAGCAACACAGCATGGTAGCAACACAGCATGGTAACAACACAGCATGGTAGCAACACAGCATGGTAACAACACAGCATGGTAGCAACACAGGATGGTAGCAACACAGCATGGTAACAACACAGCATGGTAGCAACACAGCATGGTAGCAACACAACATGGCAGCAACACAACATGGTAGCAACACAACATGGTAGCAACACAACACTACATAAAGAGAGACCTAAGACAACAACATAGAATGGCAGCAACACAGCATGGTAGCAACACAGTATGGTAGCAACACAGCATGGTAGCAACACAACATGGCAGCAGCACACCATTGTAGCAGCACAAAACAGGGTACAAACATTGTTGGGTACAGACAACAGCACAAAGGACAAGAAGGTAGAGACAACAATAGATCACACAAAGCAGCCACAACTGTCAGTAAGACTGTCCAAGTCTTTGAATGAAGAGATTGAGATAAAACTGTCTAGTTTGAGTGTTTGATGCACAGTGAGGCACCTGGTCTCTCTGCTGCCCATCAGCTATTCCTATTTGTTTCTTGTGGATTCATATTGAAAATTGATGCAGCTTAGAATGCTTTTATGTGTGGTAGGATTGCCTATTGCCAATCTGGACAAACAATCCACTTACCACTACTGTCACTATGAATGGTGAGTAGAGGGCAAGATAGACAGTTAAACTGGAACACTATAGTGCTATACCAGTGGTATAGTAAAATTAGCCTGCGGAAAAGCGCAGTGCATAAGAGAAGCACCAAAACCCCTGATTTAGGGGAGGGGCATACAAGCAGATGAGACAAACTGACTAGAATGGAAGAAATTATCATCTAGTAAACACAGATAAACCAATAAAACTACACTACCCTCCCCCGAACCCAGTAAAACTACACTACCCTCCCCCGAACCCAGTAAAACTACACTACCCTCCCCAGAACCCAGTAAAACTACACTACCCTCCCCTGAACCCAGTAAAACTACACTACCCTCCCCCGAACCTAGTAAAACTACACTACCCTCCCCTGAACCCAGTAAAACTACACTACCCTCCCCCGAACCCAGTAAAACTACACTACCCTCCCCCGAACCCAGTAAAACTACACTACCCTCCCCAGAACCCAGTAAATCTACACTACCCTCCCCAGAACCCAGTAAAACTACACTACCCTCCCCAGAACCCAGTAAAACTACACTACCCTCCCCAGAACCCAGTAAAACTATACTACCCTCCCCAGAACCCAGTAAAACTACACTACCCTCGCCAGAACCCAGTAAAACTACACTACCCTCCCCAGAACCCAGTAAAACTATACTACCCTCCCCAGAACCCAGTAAAACTATACTACCCTCCACAATGCAATAAAACACACTACCCTCCCCTCCCCAATGCAATAAAACACACTACCCTCCCCAATGCAATTAAACACACTACCCTCCCCAATGCAATTAAACACACTACCCTCCCCAATGCAATAAAACACACTACCCTCCCCAATGCAATTAAACACACTACCCTCCCCAATGCAATTAAACACACTACCCTCTCTCCCCAGTACATTTGGAATGGGCCCTCTGTTTTTCTCTGCAGTGAGGGAAAGATGATGGGAGAGAGAGTTCGGGAGTATTTTCTCTATTTTCCTTCCTAAGTCTCTGTGATGGAGAGATGCTGTCCATCGCCCAGTGGATTATTCCTGTGACACTCCTAAACCCACACACACCCACATCTAAACCCACAAAAACACTCCTAAACCCACACACACCAACAAAAACACTCCTAAACCCACACACACCCACATCTAAACCCACAAAAACACTGCTAAACCCACACACACCCACATCTAAACCCACAAAAACACTCCTAAACCCACACACACCCACAAAAACACTCCTAAACCCACACACACCCACATCTAAACCCACAAAAACACTCCTAAACCGACACACACCCACATCTAAACCCACAAAAACCCACCTAAATCCACACACAATTCTCAAACCCACACACACATTCCGAAACTCACACACACACACACTCATACAGCTGCACCATCGAGAGCATCCTGACTGGCTACATCACTGCCTGTTCATGTGACTGCACATACTGTATAAAGGACTTTAAGGCAAGTGACTTTGGCCCTATATGTGTGTGTGTGTGGTTGCCGTGGGAGCGAGGCTGGTAATGGAAGGATTCTGAAGTGGTAATGATGGAGCTGTCTGAATAAATAGGCGTGAGAGAGAGAGAGAGAGAGAGAGACATAGAAAGAGATTTAGCAATGGGTCCTCAGATCCTCAAAAGGTTTTACAGCTGCACCATCGAGAGCATGCTGACGGGTTGCATCACTGCCTGGTATGGCAACTGCTCGGCCTCCAACCACAAGGCACTACAGAGGGTGGTGTGTACTGCCCAGTACATCACTGGGGCCAAGCTTCCTGCTTTCCAGGACCTCTATACCAGGCAGTGTCAGAGGAAGGCCCTAAAATTTTGTCAAAGACTCTCAGCCACGTTAGTCATAGACTGTTCTCTCTACTACCGCACGACAAGCAGTACCAGAGCGCCAAGTCTAGGTCCAAGAGGCTTCTAAACAGCTTCTACCCCCAAGCCATAAGACTCCTGAACATCTAATCAAATGGCTACACAGACTATTTGCAGTGACCCCCCCCCCCTCTTTACACCACTGCTATTCTCCGTTGTCATCTGTGCATATTCACTATAATATCTCTACCTACATGTTCATACTACCTCAACTAACCAGTGCCCCAGCACATTGGCTCTGTCAGTACCCCCCTGTATATAGTCTCGATATTGTTATTTTACTGCTGCTCTTTAATTACTTGTTACTTTATTCTTATTCTTATCCGTTTATCCGTTTTCTTTTTAAACTGCTTGTTGGTTAGGGGCTTGTAAGTAAAGCATTTCTCTGTAAGGTCTACTAGACCTGTTGTAGTCATCATTTCACTGTAAGGTCTACTACACCTGTTGTAGTCAGCATTTCACTGTAAGGTCTACTACACCTGTTGTATTCAGCATTTCACTGTAAGGTCTACTACACCTGTTGTAGCCATCATTTCACTGTAAGGTCTACTACACCTGTTGTAGTCAGCATTTCACTGTAAGGTCTACTACACCTGTTGTAGTCAGCATTTCACTGTAAGGTCTACTACACCTGTTGTAGTCAGCATTTCACTGTAAGGTCTACTACACCTGTTGTAGTCAGCATTTCACTGTAAGGTCTACTACACCTGTTGTAGTCAGCATTTCACTGTAAGGTCTACTACACCTGTTGTATTCAGCATTTCACTGTAAGGTCTACTACACCTGTTGTAGTCAGCATTTCACT
>NC_060185.1:89608032-89765532 GCF_021184085.1 Oncorhynchus gorbuscha
TCTGTATTTTGATAATTAGCTGGCATCGGTCTAATTCTGCTCTGCATGTACTATTTGGTGTTCTATGTTGTACACAGAGGACATTTTTGCAGAATTCTGCATGCAGTCTCAATTCAGTGTTTGTCCCATTTTGTGAATTCTTGATTGGAGAGCAGACCCCAGACCTCACAACCATAAAAGACAATGGGTTCTATAACTGATTCAAGTATTTTTTGCCAGATCCTAATTGGAATGTCAAATTTAATTTTCCTTTTTATGGCATAGCAGACTGTTCTAGTGCCTCGCCAATTTGTTGATATATATGTTGCAGAGGGTGGGGCTTAAGCTGCATCCCTGTCTCACCCCATAACCCTGTGGAAAGAAACATGTGAGTTTTTTGGCAATTTTATCCGCACACTTGTTGTTTGTTCCATGGATTTTATTATGTTGTAGGTTTTTCCCCCAACACCACTTTCCATGAATTTGTACTGCGGGCCCTCATGTCAAATTGAGTAGAAAGGTTTTTTGAAATCAACAAAGCATGAGAAGACTTTTGCCTTTGTTTTAGTTTGTTTGTTTGTCAATTAGGGTGTGCAGGGTGAATTTGTGGTCTGTCGTATGGTAATTTGACATTTGCTCAGTACATTGTTTTTGTTGAGAAAATCTTTGAGTCTGCTCTTAATGATAATGCTGAAAAAAAAACATTTTAATAATGGTTTTCATATACATACAGTACCAGGTCCATAATGTAGAGGCCTATGGGATTTTCATTGGAGAGGTAAGGGAAGAGGATGGTACATGTGATCTGGATAACACACCAATACCAATTAACATACCTTTCTGGCAGTACAACCTCTCTGTCATTTACTGTCGTCTTTCTGTTGTCCTCAGATCTCAGACAAACTGCAGTGTCTTTCACAATGTTCACATTTTCTGGGGAAACTGGGCCATTTTTGTTTGAGCAGGCAGAAGTTCCAGCTACCCAGACCTGGATTCAAAAACACTCCAGGAAGGATAAACGTAAGAGTTCAAATTGAATTTGAATACAGGTCTGACTAATACAGGTTATTCTAATGAAATTCGGTTTAGGTACTGATCCAAGATCAGTGTCCCAACATCAGTGTCCCAATGTCCCATTGACATCAATGCGTGACTAAGTGAATATTTGACTTAAGTGGAAGTTTGTATTCAGAGCAGTGTTTCTTATTCTTATGAGGCATGATATCTATCAAGGAGCATTAGAGAGAATAGAAACATCCTCTTTGCTCTGAGTGGAAGGATTCACTTCAGATGAACACTTTGTCATGATCCTGAGTCTCAAGTGACACACTATTCCCTATACACTGCACTACTTCTGACCAGGGCCATCGAGAGCAGGCCGTTGCTCCCACCAGCCCTAACTCCTGCTCCTCTGCATCTTGGCAGGCGGTTTGAGTTGTCTCTCCGAGACCTGGCTGACTGTTTTCCCTCCAAGACCTGGCTGGCCGTTGTCCCGCCAAGACCCTGGCTGACTGTTGTCCCTCCAAGACCTGGCTGACTGTTGTCCCTCCAAGACCTGGCTGGCCGTTGTCCCGCCAAGACCTGGCTGACTGTTATCCCTCCAAGACCTGGCTGGCCGTTGTCCCGCCAAGACCTGGCTGACTGTTGTCCCTCCAAGACCTGGCTGGCCGTTGTCCCGTCAAGACCTGGCTGACTGTTGTCCCTCCAAGACCTGGCTGACTGTTGTCCCTCCAAGACCTGGCTGGCCGTTGTACCGCCAAGACCTGGCTGGCCGTTGTCTCGCCAAGACCTGGCTGACTGTTGTCCCTCCAAGACCTGGCTGACTGTTGTCCCTCCAAGACCTAGCTGGTTGTTATCCTTCCAAGACCTGGCTGGTTGTTATCCTTCCAAGACCTGAATGTCCAACCAACAGCCAGCAGAGGATGCTTCATCTTATACTGGCAGGCTGAAGTTGAGAATTATGTGTGTGTGAGAGAAATCACTAAACTGGGTGCATCTGTGCCTTATCAGCTCATTTTCTTCATAATTGGCGCTCAGCCCTGGCTTGTTATTAGTCAAACACACACACACAGACTGACTTGTATTAGTCTGAATGCTGGCCCAAGTCCTAGCCCCAAAGCTGTGCTACATCAGTAGAGTGCATCTGAGTCAATCTGTTCACAAATGGAAAAGGAAAGCCTCAGATTCTCAGGATTTTATGACACTGGGGATTTATTCTGTCTCATGCCTCTCTCTCAGGTCTTTTGACTCTGAGTGTCATCCAGGTCTTGTTGTCTTTCTACATGAGGGAGGGGGCTACTTTTCAACAAAGGAAATACCTACCCTTTAAGAGAGAATGTGAATCTATTTTCCCAGAGAGGAGGAGGAATGGATGATGAACATGTTTCTTATTCGTTATTAAAAACCAAGGTATTTCAGCCATCTAGCTTTCATTTGAGAATAATGACCCAAGGCCTCGTCCAGGATCCTGTCTCGTTAAAACAGGGTTATCCTGCTGAAACTGCTGACACGGTGGATAGCAGAACATTACCATGAGAAAGCAACTGGAACATTGAGTGAGACTAGTCTGACATATATTAGCATCTCATTTCTCTAAGAGGAACGTGAGTAATTCTTTAACCCTTAGCACCCTACCCTGAGTGCCCGTACAATTTGTCCCTAAATAATTGCTGCATCCCAAATGGCACCTTATTCCCCATATAGTACACTACTTTTGAAAAGACCCCATAAGGCTTTGGTAAAATAAAAAAAGTGCTATCGAGAACCTGCCTCCATAGGAGAACCCTTTGAAGAACCCTTGTTGGTTCGAGTTCCAGGTAGAACCCTTTCGGTTCTAAGTAGAATAATTTTGAGTTCCATGAGTTCTTTCTCCCCTCTCTCTCCAGATGAAATCTCGCGTCTTGTGACGGCCGGCCGCCCAACAACCTGCCCGCTTGACCCTATCCCCTCCTCTCTTCTCCAGACCATTTCCGGAGACCTTCTCCCTTACCTCACCTCGCTCATCAACTCATCCCTGACCGTTGGCTACGTCCCTTCCGTCTTCAAGAGAGCGAGAGTTGCACCCCTTCTGAAAAAACCTACACTCGATCCCTCCGATGTCAACAATTACAGACCAGTATCCCTTCTTTCTTTTCTCTCCAAAACTCTTGAACGTGCCGTCCTTGGCCAGCTCTCCCGCTATCTCTCTCTGAATGACCTTCTTGATCCAAATCAGTCAGGTTTCAAGACTAGTCATTCAACTGAGACTGCTCTCCTCTGTATCACGGAGGCGCTCCGCACTGCTAAAGCTAACTCTCTCTCCTCTGCTCTCATCCTTCTAGATCTATCGGCTGCCTTCGATACTGTGAACCATCAGATCCTCCTCTCCACCCTCTCCGAGTTGGGCATCTCCGGCGCGGCCCACGCTTGGATTGCGTCCTACCTGACAGGTCGCTCCTACCAGGTGGCGTGGCGAGAATCTGTCTCCTCACCACGCGCTCTCACCACTGGTGTCCCCCAGGGCTCTGTTCTTGGCCCTCTCCTATTCTCGCTATACACCAAGTCACTTGGCTCTGTCATAACCTCACATGGTCTCTCTTATCATTGCTATGCAGACGACACACAATTAATCTTCTCCTTTCCCCCTTCTGATGACCAGGTGGCGAATCGCATCTCTGCATGTCTGGCAGACATATCAGTGTGGATGACGGATCACCACCTCAAGCTGAACCTCGGCAAGACGGAGCTGCTCTTCCTCCCGGGGAAGGACTGCCCGTTCCATGATCTCGCCATCACGGTCGACAACTCCATTGTGTCCTCCTCCCAGAGCGCCAAGAACCTTGGCGTGATCCTGGACAACACCCTGTCGTTCTCAACTAACATCAAGGCGGTGGCCCGTTCCTGTAGGTTCATGCTCTACAACATCCGCAGAGTACGACCCTGCCTCACACAGGAAGCGGCGCAGGTCCTAATCCAGGCACTTGTCATCTCCCGTCTGGATTACTGCAACTCGCTGTTGGCTGGGCTCCCTGCCTGTGCCATTAAACCCCTTCAACTCATCCAGAACGCCGCAGCCCGTCTGGTGTTCAACCTTCCCAAGTTCTCTCACGTCACCCCGCTCCTCCGTTCTCTCCACTGGCTTCCAGTTGAAGCTCGCATCCGCTACAAGACCATGGTGCTTGCCTACGGAGCTGTGAGGGGAACGGCACCTCAGTACCTCCAGGCTCTGATCAGGCCCTACACCCAAACAAGGGCACTGCGTTCATCCACCTCTGGCCTGCTCGCCTCCCTACCACTGAGGAAGTACAGCTCCCGCTCAGCCCAGTCAAAACTGTTCGCTGCCCTGGCCCCCCAATGGTGGAACAAACTCCCTCACAACGCCAGGACAGCGGAGTCAATCACCACCTTCCGGAGACACCTGAAACCCCACCTCTTTAAGGAATACCTAGGATAGGTTAAGTAATCCATCTCACCCCACCCCCCCTAAGTTTTAGATGCACTATTGTTAAGTGACTGTCCCACTGGATGTCATAAGGTGAATGCACCAATTTGTAAGTCGCTCTGGATAAGAGCGTCTGCTAAATGACTTAAATGTAAATGTAAATATGTAGAACCCCTTTCCACAGAGGGTTCTACATGGAACCCAAAATGGTTCTGCCTGGAACCAAAAAGGTTCTACCTGGAATCAAAAAGGTTCTACTGGAACCAAAAAGGGTTCTCCTTTTATTTATTGTAAATGTAAACTTTATTTAACTAGGCAAGTCAGTTTAAGAACAAATTCTTATTAAAATGACGGCCTACCAAAAGGCAAAAGGCCTCCTGTGGAGACGGGGGCTGGGATTAAACATAAAAATACATTCAATAAAAATAAAGGACAAAACACACATCACACAACACAACACTACATAAAGAGAGACCTAAGACAACAACATAGAATGGCAGCAACACAGCATGGTAGCAACACAGCATGGTAACAACACAGCATGGTAGCAACACAACATGGTAGCAACACAGCATGGCAGCAACACAGCATGGTAACAACACAGCATGGTAGCAACACAGCATGGTAGCAACACAGCATGGTAACAACACAGCATGGTAGCAACACAGCATGGTAGCAACACAGCATGGCAGCAACACAGCATGGTAGCAACACAGCATGGTAGCAACACAGCATGGTAGCAACACAGCATGGTAGCAACACAGCATGGTAGCAACACAACATGGCAGCAGCACACCATTGTAGCAGCACAAAACAGGGTACAAACATTGTTGGGCACAGACAACAGCACAAAGGACAAGAAGGTAGAGACAACAATAGATCACACAAAGCAGCCACAACTGTCAGTAAGACTGTCCAAGTCTTTGAATGAAGAGATGAAACTGTCCAGTTTGATTGTATGTTGCCGCTCATTCCAGTCGCTGCTGTGATTGGCAGAACGGGGGTTGTATGTGGAGGATGAGGACTGCAGTAGATTTCTCAGATAGGAGGGAGTGAACGGGGGTTGTATGTGGAGGATGAGGGCTGCAGTAGATGTCTCAGATAGGAGGGAGTGAATGGGGGTTGTATGTGGAGGATGAGGACTGCAGTAGATTTCTCAGATATGAGGGAGTGAACGCGGGTTGTATGTGGAGGATGAGGACTGCAGTAGATGTCTCAGATAGGAGGGACTGAACGCGTGTTGTATGTGGAGGATGAGGGCTGCAGTAGATTTCTCAGATAGGAGGGAGTGAACGGGTGTTGTATGTGGAGGATGAGGACTGCAGTAGATTTCTCAGATAGGAGGGAGTGAACGCGTGTTGTATGTGGAGGATGAGGGCTACAGTAGATTTCTCAGATAGGAGGGAGTGAACGCGTGTTGTACGTGGAGGATGAGGACTGCAGTAGATTTCTCAGATATGAGGGAGTGAACGGGTGTTGTACGTGGAGGATGAGGACTGCAGTAGATTTCTCAGATAGGAGGGAGTGAACGGGTGTTGTATGTGGAGGATGAGGGCTGCAGTAGATTTCTCAGATAGGAGGGAGTGAACGGGTGTTGTATGTGGAGGATGAGGGCTGCAGTAGATTTCTCAGATAGGAGGGAGTGAACGGGTGTTGTATGTGGAGGATGAGGGCTGCAGTAGATTTCTCAGATAGGAGGGAGTGAACGGGGTTGTATGTGGAGGATGAGGGCTGCAGTAGATTTCTCAGATAGGAGGGAGTGAACGGGGTTGTATGTGGAGGATGAGGGCTGCAGTAGATTTCTCAGATAGGAGGGAGTGAACGGGTGTTGTATGTGGAGGATGAGGGCTGCAGTAGATTTCTCAGATAGGAGGGAGTGAACGGGGGTTGTATGTGGAGGATGAGGACTGCAGTAGATTTCTCAGATAGGAGGGAGTGAACGGGGTTGTATGTGGAGGATGAGGGCTGCAGTAGATTTCTCAGATAGGAGGGAGTGAACGGGGTTGTATGTGGAGGATGAGGGCTGCAGTAGATTTCTCAGATAGGAGGGAGTGAACGGGTGTTGTATGTGGAGGATGAGGGCTGCAGTAGATTTCTCAGATAGGAGGGAGTGAACGGGTGTTGTATGTGGAGGATGAGAGCTGCAGTAGATTTCTCAGATAGGAGGGAGTGAACGGGGGTTGTATGTGGAGGATGAGGACTGCAGTAGATTTCTCAGATAGGAGGGAGTGAACGGGGGTTGTATGTGGAGGATGAGGACTGCAGTAGATTTCTCAGATAGGAGGGAGTGAACGGGGGTTGTATGTGGAGGATGAGGGCTGCAGTAGATTTCTCAGATAGGAGGGAGTGAACGGGTGTTGTATGTGGAGGATGAGGGCTGCAGTAGATTTCTCAGATAGGAGGGAGTGAACGGGTGTTGTACGTGGAGGATGAGGACTGCAGTAGATTTCTCAGATAGGAGGGAGTGAACGGGGGTTGTATGTGGAGGATGAGGACTGCAGTAGATTTCTCAGATAGGAGGGAGTGAACGGGGTTGTATGTGGAGGATGAGGGCTGCAGTAGATTTCTCAGATAGGAGGGAGTGAACGGGGTTGTATGTGGAGGATGAGGACTGCAGTAGATTTCTCAGATAGGAGGGAGTGAACGGGTGTTGTATGTGGACGATGAGGACTGCAGTAGATTTCTGTAGATTTCTCAGATAGGAGGGAGTGAACGGGTGTTGTATGTGGAGGATGAGGACTGCAGTAGATGTCTCAGATAGGAGGGAGTGAACGGGGGTTGTATGTGGAGGATGAGGACTGCAGTAGATGTCTCAGATAGGAGGGAGTGAACGGGGGTTGTATGTGGAGGATGAGGGCTGCAGTAGATTTCTCAGATAGGAGGGAGTGAACGGGGGTTGTATGTGGAGGATGAGGGCTGCAGTAGATTTCTCAGATAGGAGGGAGTGAACGGGGTTTGTATGTGGAGGATGAGGGCTGCAGTAGATTTCTCAGATAGGAGGGAGTGAACGGGGGTTGTATGTGGAGGATGAGGACTGCAGTAGATTTCTCAGATAGGAGGGAGTGAACGCGTGTTGTATTTGGAGGATGAGGACTGCAGTAGATTTCTCAGATAGGAGGGAGTGAACGGGGGTTGTATGTGGAGGATGAGGGCTGCAGTAGATTTCTCAGATAGGAGGGAGTGAACGGGGGTTGTATGTGGAGGATGAGGACTGCAGTAGATTTCTCAGATAGGAGGGAGTGAACGGGTGTTGTATGTGGAGGATGAGGAATGCAGTAGATTTCTCAGATAGGAGGGAGTGAATGGGTGTTGTATGTGGAGGATGAGGGCTGCAGTAGATTTCTCAGATAGGAGGGAGTGAACGGGTGTTGTACGTGGAGGATGAGGACTGCAGTAGATTTCTCAGATAGGAGGGAGTGAACGGGGGTTGTATGTGGAGGATGAGGACTGCAGTAGATGTCTCAGATAGGAGGGAGTGAACGCGTGTTGTATGTGGAGGATGAGGGCTGCAGTAGATTTTTCAGATAGGAGGGAGTGAACGGGGGTTGTATGTGGAGGATGAGGACTGCAGTAGATTTCTCAGATAGGAGGGAGTGAACGCGTGTTGTATGTGGAGGATGAGGGCTGCAGTAGATTTCTCAGATAGGAGGGAGTGAACGGGGGTTGTATGTGGAGGATGAGGGCTGCAGTAGATTTCTCAGATAGGAGGGAGTGAACGGGGGTTGTATGTGGAGGATGAGGACTGCAGTAGATGTCTCAGATAGGAGGGAGTGAACGCGTGTTGTATGTGGAGGATGAGGGCTGCAGTAGATGTCTCAGATAGGAGGGAGTGAACGGGGGTTGTATGTGGAGGATGAGGACTGCAGTAGATTTCTCAGATAGGAGGGAGTGAACGCGTGTTGTATGTGGAGGATGAGGGCTGCAGTAGATTTCTCAGATAGGAGGGAGTGAACGGGGGTTGTATGTGGAGGATGAGGACTGCAGTAGATTTCTCAGATATGAGGGAGTGAACGGGGGTTGTATGTGGAGGATGAGGACTGCAGTAGATGTCTCAGATAGGAGGGACTGAACGCGTGTTGTATGTGGAGGATGAGGGCTGCAGTAGATTTCTCAGATAGGAGGGAGTGAACGGGTGTTGTATGTGGAGGATGAGGACTGCAGTAGATTTCTCAGATAGGAGGATGAACGCGTGTTGTACGTGGAGGATGAGGACTGCAGTAGATTTCTCAGATAGGAGGGAGTGAACGCGTGTTGTACGTGGAGGATGAGGACTGCAGTAGATTTCTCAGATAGGAGGGAGTGAACGCGTGTTGTACGTGGAGGATGAGGACTGCAGTAGATTTCTCAGATAGGAGGGAGTGAACGGGTGTTGTATGTGGAGGATGAGGACTGCAGTAGATTTCTCAGATAGGAGGGAGTGAACGGGTGTTGTATGTGGAGGATGAGGGCTGCAGTAGATTTCTCAGATAGGAGGGAGTGAACGGGTGTTGTATGTGGAGGATGAGGGCTGCAGTAGATTTCTCAGATAGGAGGGAGTGAACGGGTGTTGTATGTGGAGGATGAGGGCTGCAGTAGATTTCTCAGATAGGAGGGAGTGAACGGGGGTTGTATGTGGAGGATGAGGGCTGCAGTAGATTTCTCAGATAGGAGGGAGTGAACGGGGGTTGTATGTGGAGGATGAGGGCTGCAGTAGATTTCTCAGATAGGAGGGAGTGAACGGGTGTTGTATGTGGAGGATGAGGGCTGCAGTAGATTTCTCAGATAGGAGGGAGTGAACGGGGGTTGTATGTGGAGGATGAGGACTGCAGTAGATTTCTCAGATAGGAGGGAGTGAACGGGGGTTGTATGTGGAGGATGAGGGCTGCAGTAGATTTCTCAGATAGGAGGGAGTGAACGGGTGTTGTATGTGGAGGATGAGGGCTGCAGTAGATTTCTCAGATAGGAGGGAGTGAACGGGTGTTGTATGTGGAGGATGAGAGCTGCAGTAGATTTCTCAGATAGGAGGGAGTGAACGGGGGTTGTATGTGGAGGATGAGGACTGCAGTAGATTTCTCAGATAGGAGGGAGTGAACGGGGTTGTATGTGGAGGATGAGGACTGCAGTAGATTTCTCAGATAGGAGGGAGTTGTATGTGGAGGATGAGGGCTGCAGTAGATTTCTCAGATAGGAGGGAGTGAACGGGTGTTGTATGTGGAGGATGAGGGCTGCAGTAGATTTCTCAGATAGGAGGGAGTGAACGGGTGTTGTATGGAGGATGAGGACTGGATTTCTCAGATAGGAGGGAGTGAACTTGTATGTGGAGGATGAGGACAGCAGTAGATTTCTCAGATAGGAGGGAGTGAACGGGGGTTGTATGTGGAGGATGAGGGCTGCAGTAGATTTCTCAGATAGGAGGGAGTGAACGGGGGTTGTATGTGGAGGATGAGGACTGCAGTAGATTTCTCAGATAGGAGGGAGTGAACGGGTGTTGTATGTGGAGGATGATGACTGCAGTAGATTTCTCAGATAGGAGGGAGTGAATGGGTGTTGTATGTGGAGGATGAGGACTGCAGTAGATTTCTCAGATAGGAGGGAGTGAACGGGTGTTGTATGTGGAGGATGAGGACTGCAGTAGATGTCTCAGATAGGAGGGAGTGAACGGGGGTTGTATGTGGAGGATGAGGACTGCAGTAGATGTCTCAGATAGGAGGGAGTGAACGGGGGTTGTATGTGGAGGATGAGGGCTGCAGTAGATTTCTCAGATAGGAGGGAGTGAACGGGGGTTGTATGTGGAGGATGAGGGCTGCAGTAGATTTCTCAGATAGGAGGGAGTGAACGGGGGTTGTATGTGGAGGATGAGGGCTGCAGTAGATTTCTCAGATAGGAGGGAGTGAACGGGGGTTGTATGTGGAGGATGAGGACTGCAGTAGATTTCTCAGATAGGAGGGAGTGAACGCGTGTTGTATTTGGAGGATGAGGACTGCAGAGATTTCTCAGATAGGAGGGAGTGAACGGGGGTTGTATGTGGAGGATGAGGGCTGCAGTAGATTTCTCAGATAGGAGGGAGTGAACGGGGTTGTATGGGAGGATGAGGACTGCAGTAGATTTCTCAGATAGGAGGGAGTGAACGGGTGTTGTATGTGGAGGATGAGGAATGCAGTAGATTTCTCAGATAGGAGGGAGTGAACGGGTGTTGTATGTGGAGGATGAGGGCTGCAGTAGATTTCTCAGATAGGAGGGAGTGAACGGGTGTTGTACATGGAGGATGAGGACTGCAGTAGATTTCTCAGATAGGAGGGAGTGAACGGGGGTTGTATGTGGAGGATGAGGACTGCAGTAGATGTCTCAGATAGGAGGGAGTGAACGCGTGTTGTATGTGGAGGATGAGGGCTGCAGTAGATTTTTCAGATAGGAGGGAGTGAACGGGGGTTGTATGTGGAGGATGAGGACTGCAGTAGATTTCTCAGATAGGAGGGAGTGAACGCGTGTTGTATGTGGAGGATGAGGGCTGCAGTAGATTTCTCAGATAGGAGGGAGTGAACGGGGGTTGTATGTGGAGGATGAGGACTGCAGTAGGTTTTTCAGATATGAGGGAGTGAACGGGGGTTGTATGTGGAGGATGAGGGCTGCAGTAGATTTCTCAGATAGGAGGGAGTGAACGGGGGTTGTATGTGGAGGATGAGGGCTGCAGTAGATTTCTCAGATAGGAGGGAGTGAACGCGTGTTGTATGTGGAGGATGAGGGCTGCAGTAGATTTCTCAGATAGGAGGGAGTGAACAGGGGTTGTATGTGGAGGATGAGGACTGCAGTAGATTTCTCAGATATGAGGGAGTGAACGGGGGTTGTATGTGGAGGATGAGGACTGCAGTAGATGTCTCAGATAGGAGGGACTGAACGCGTGTTGTATGTGGAGGATGAGGGCTGCAGTAGATTTCTCAGATAGGAGGGAGTGAACGGGTGTTGTATGTGGAGGATGAGGACTGCAGTAGATTTCTCAGATAGGAGGGAGTGAACGCGTGTTGTATGTGGAGGATGAGGGCTGCAGTAGATTTCTCAGATAGGAGGGAGTGAACGGGGGTTGTATGTGGAGGATGAGGACTGCAGTAGATTTCTCAGATAGGAGGGAGGATTGTATGTGGAGGATGAGGGCTGCAGTAGATTTCTCAGATAGGAGGGAGTGAACGGGTGTTGTATGTGGAGGATGAGGGCTGCAGTAGATTTCTCAGATAGGAGGGAGTGAACGGGGGTTGTATGTGGAGGATGAGGGCTGCAGTAGATTTCTCAGATAGGAGGGAGTGAACGGGTGTTGTACGTGGAGGATGAGGACTGCAGTAGATTTCTCAGATAGGAGGGAGTGAACGGGGGTTGTATGTGGAGGATGAGGGCTGCAGTAGATTTCTCAGATAGGAGGGAGTGAACGGGGTTGTATGTGGAGGATGAGGGCTGCAGTAGATTTCTCAGATAGGAGGGAGTGAACGGGGTTGTACGTGGAGGATGAGGGCTGCAGTAGATTTCTCAGATAGGAGGGAGTGAACGGGTGTTGTACGTGGAGGATGAGGGCTGCAGTAGATTTCTCAGATAGGAGGGAGTGAACGGGTGTTGTATGTGGAGGATGAGGACTGCAGTAGATTTCTCAGATAGGAGGGAGTGAACGGGTGTTGTATGTGGAGGATGAAGGCTGCAGTAGATTTCTCAGATAGGAGGGAGTGAACGGGTGTTGTATGTGGAGGATGAGGGCTGCAGTAGATTTCTCAGATAGGAGGGAGTTTGTATGTGGAGGATGAGGGCTGCAGTAGATTTCTCAGATAGGAGGGAGTGAACGGGTGTTGTATGTGGAGGATGAGGGCTGCAGTAGATTTCTCAGATAGGAGGGAGTGAACGGGGGTTGTATGTGGAGGATGAGGACTGCAGTAGATTTCTCAGATAGGAGGGAGTGAACGCGTGTTGTATGTGGAGGATGAGGGCTGCAGTAGATTTCTCAGATAGGAGGGAGTGAACGGGGGTTGTATGTGGAGGATGAGGACTGCAGTAGATTTCTCAGATAGGAGGGAGTGAACGGGGGTTGTATGTGGAGGATGAGGGCTGCAGTAGATTTCTCAGATAGGAGGGAGTGAACGGGTGTTGTATGTGGAGGATGAGGGCTGCAGTAGATTTCTCAGATAGGAGGGAGTGAACGGGGGTTGTATGTGGAGGATGAGGGCTGCAGTAGATTTCTCAGATAGGAGGGAGTGAACGGGTGTTGTATGTGGAGGATGAGGACTGCAGTAGATTTCTCAGATAGGAGGGAGTGAACGGGTGTTGTATGTGGAGGATGAAGGCTGCAGTAGATTTCTCAGATAGGAGGGAGTGAACGGGTGTTGTATGTGGAGGATGAAGGCTGCAGTAGATTTCTCAGATAGGAGGGAGTGAACGGGTGTTGTATGTGGAGGATGAAGGCTGCAGTAGATTTCTCAGATAGGAGGGAGTGAACGGGGGTTGTATGTGGAGGATGAGGGCTGCAGTAGATTTCTCAGATAGGAGGGAGTGAACGGGTGTTGTATGTGGAGGATGAAGGCTGCAGTAGATTTCTCAGATAGGGTGAAGAGGATTTTATAAATAAGCAGCAACCAGTGTGTCTTGTGACGGGTATACAAAGATGACCAGTTTACAGAAGAGTATAGAGTGCTGTGATGTGCCTTGTAGAGAGCATTGGTGGCACATCTGATGGCTGAAGGGTGTAGTGCACTATATAGGGAATCCAATTACAACTGGACCGAAAGCTCTATAAATGATGACATATATTAGAGATCTGAGGCATAAGTTGTCCAAGGTTTCCAATCACATTGATTCTGGGCCAGTATTCATAAAGCAATAGCAGGTCCTCCTGTCTATCCATAATTTGATTTGATTTGATTTGATTTGATTTTTATTTCACCTTTATTTAACCAGGTAGGCCAGTTGAGAACAAGTTCTCATTTACAACTGCGACCTGGCCAAGAATAAAGCAAAGCAGTGTGACACAGACAACAACACAGAGTTACACATGGAGTAAACAATAAACAAGCCAATAACACAAACAAGTCAATGACACAGTAGAAAAAAGAAAGTCTATATACAGTTTGTGCAAAAGGCATGAGGAGGTAGGCAATAAATAGATCATAGGAGTGAATAGTTACAATTTAGCAGATTAAAACTGGAGTGATAAATGAGCAGATGATGATGTGCAAGTAGATATACTGATGTGCAAAAGAGCAGAAAAGTAAATCAAATGAAAACTGTATGGGGATGAGGTAGGCAGATTGGGTGGGCTATTTACAGATGGATTATGTACAGCTGCAGCGATCAGTTAGCTGCTCAGATAGTTGATGTTTAAAGTTGGTGAGGGAAATAAAAGTTTCCAACTTCAGCGAGTTTTGCAATTCATTCCAGTCACTGGCAGCAGAGAACTGTAAGGAAAGGCAGCCAAATGAGGTGTTGGCTTTGGGGATGAACAGGGAGATATACCTGCTGGAGCGCGTGCTACGGGTGGGTGTTGTTATCGTAACCAGTGAACTGAGATAAGGCGGAGCTTTACCTAGCATAGACTTATAGATAACCTGGAGCCAGTGGGTCTGGCGACGAATATGTAGCGAAGGCCAGCCGACTAGAGCATACAGGTCGCAGTGGTGGATGGTATAAGGTGATTTGGTAACAAAACGGATGGCACTGTGATAGACTGCATCCAGTTTGCTGAGTAGAGTGCTGGAAGCTATTTTATAGATGACATCGGAAATAGAAAGCCGATTCTAGATTTGATTTTGGATTGGAGATGTTTAATATGAGTCTGGAAGGAGAGTTTACAGTATAGCCAGACACCTAGGTATTTATAGTTGTCCACATATTCTAGGTCGGAACCGTCCAGGGTGGTGATGCTTGTCGGGCGGGCAGTTGCGGGCAGCGAATGTTTGAAAAGCATGCATTTGGTTTTTACTAGCGTTTAAGAGCAGTTGGAGGCCACGGAAGGAGTGTTGTATGGCATTGAAGCTCGTTTGGAGGTTAGGTACAGCTAGCTTGCAGATAGCTAGCTCACAGCTTACAGCTAGCTAGCTCACAGCTAGCTTGCACTCACCGTGGCAACGAGTACCGAAGCTATCCCTGAGGCCCACCTCCCAGCCTACTCAGCTGTTCACCCGAACCCCACTCATACATGGCTAGAGCCCAATACTCCACCGGATCCTTGCTGTAAACTCTGGACCTTGGCACCGGTTCACCGCTGCTACCGATTGGCTATAGTGGCTAATGCCACTGCCACGAAGCTAGCACCAGTTAGCCATGAGCCAGGCGCATCTCAGATAGCAAACTAAATTCTACAATACCTCTTTCGCCATCTGGCTTGGATTCTCTGTCGTCACGGCCCCCCGCCGCACCACCACGACTGGTCTGCCGACGAATACTCCATCCGCTGTGCCTTCAACCGGCCTCCGTCGGAGGGCTACTAACTTTAAACGCTGTGTCGCCCGAGTGCTAGCATAGTGGCATCTCCCCTGTTCCATCTATTGCTGCCCTTTGGACACTATGATCACTTGGCAACATAGCTGATGCCTGCTGGACTGTCCATTAATCACGGTACTCCATTCTGTTTATTTATTTTTATCTGTAGGATTTCCGGGGTGTTAAGCATATCACAGTTTAGGTCACCTAACAGGACGAACTCTGAAGCTGGATGGGGGGCGATCAATTCATAAATGGTGTCCAGGGCACAGCTGGGAGCAGAGGGGGGTCGATTGCAGACGGCAACAGTGAGAGACTTATTTCTGGAGAAGTACATTTTTTAAATTAGAAGTTCAAACTGTTTGGGTATAGACCTGGAAAGTATGACAGAACTTTGCAGGCTCTCTCTGCAGTAGATTGCAACTCCTCTCTCTTTGGCAGTTCTGTCTTGACAGAAAATGTTGTAGCTGGGTTATGGAAATCTCAGAATTGTTGGTGGCCTTCCTAAGCCAAGATTCAGACACGGCAAAAACATCAGGGTTGGCGGAGTGTGCTAAAGCAGTGAGTAAAACAAGCTTAGGGAGGAGGCTTCTGATGTTAACATGCATGAAACCAAGGTTTTTTTCGATCACAGAAGTAAACAAATGAGGGTGCCTGGGGACACGCAGGGCCTGGGTTTACCTCCACATCACCCGAGGAACAGAGGAGGAGTAGGATGAGGGCTATCAAAACTGGTCGCATTGGGGACAAAGAATAAAAGGAGCAGATTTCTGGCCGTGGTAGAATAGATTCAGGGCATAATGTGCAGACAGGGGTATGGTGGGGTGTGGGTACAGCAGGGGTAAGCACAGGCACTGAGTGATTACAAGAGAGGTTGTATCTCTGGATAAGCTGGTTATAATGGGTGAGGTCACCGCATGTGTGGGAGGTGGGACAAAGGAGGTATCAGGGGTATTATGAGGGGAACTAGGGGCTCCATTGTAAACTAAAACAATGATAACTAACCTAAACAACAGTATAAGGCATATTGACATATGAGAGAGACATACAGCGAGGCATAAAGTAAACACAGGTGTTGATTTGGAGAGCTAGCTAAGACAACAACAGCTAATCAGCTAAAACAACAACAGGTAAAATGGCGATGAATGGGCAGAGGGTTGGTTAACTACACACAGCCTGAGTTCGCGGCTGGGGCCGGCAGATAAACAATGGAATAGTCGTTACTATGCTAGCACGTGGGTGACGCGGCATTTAACGTTAGTAGCCCGGGGCTAGTAGAAGCGTCTGCTCCAATGGAGGCCAGTTGAAGGCACAGCGGATGGTATTTGTCGGCAGACCTGTCGTGGTGGTGCTGCGGGCGCCGTGTCGACTAAGGATCCAAGTGAAAGAGGTATTGTAGTTGTAGTAATTTAGTTTTCTATCCGGGAGATGCGCCTGGCTCACGACTAACTGGTGCTAGCTTCGAGGCAGAGGCGTTAGCCACCATAGCCTCTCGGTAGCAGTGGTGATCCGGTGCCAAGGTCCAGAGCTTACGGCAAGGATCCGGTGGAGTAGTGTGTTCTAGCCGTGTTTGGGTGGAGTCCGGGTGAACAACTGATTAGGCCGGGAGGTGGGCCTCAGGGACAGCTTTGGTACTGGGTAACTCGGTGGGTCCTAGCTAGATGTGAAGATCAGGAGTAATGGTCCAGGGATTACGGCAGGAAGCCGGCGTTGTAGTGGAGAGACAGTCTGTTACTGGTAGGCTGGCGAGTGTTATCCAGGCAAAAAAATAATATATATATATATTATTTTTTTCATTAAAAAAGGGCTGGTACCTGTGCAGAAGGTAAAGGCTGCTAGCAGTGGCTAACAATGACTAAATATCTTGTAGCTAATTAGCTGGTTAGCTAATGGTTAGCATGATGATCTACCTACAGCATAAACTGATCATGGATCAACACTCCCAATCTGATATCCATCATGAATACGAGCCCAGGTAGGCCCACGTAGACCCAGGTAGGCCCGGGCTGACCCAGGTAGGCCCGGGCTGGCCCAGGTAGGGCCAGGTAGGGCCATGCCTTTTTCTTGAAGACTTGACCTGGTAATACATTACTCAGAACATGAAGACAGAGAAGTTCAGTTATTCATGTTCAATTTGTCTGACAAACCCACCTTTTCAGAACAAGGGCTGAGCGATCATCACACCAGTAGTTTTTAATGAGTGGTCTTCCTCCTCCTTGGTCTACTTAACCATCCTGCTCTGACCTAAACCCAGTTTCACTAATTGCACTCTCTCTGGTGCTACTTTATGATGTTCCTCATTATTACCAGTACTCATCAAAGGCCTGAAGACTTCCAACTATGTGTGTGTGTGCACGCACATGATTCCTTGCATACGTGCTTATGTGTGTGTGTGCGTGTGTGTTTGCGTGTGTGTGTGTGTTTGTGCATGTGTTTACATGCATGTATCTGTGAAATTGGAACAGGCACGCACACAGATGAAAAACACAGAGGATTCTGACTTAATCCACATTTGTAGAGAACCCAGAAACCAGGGCAGCCGGTGCTTTCTGCAAACGTGTTCTAGATGCACACCACACGGATGTTCCCTAAACAAATGTAAGTTATTTAACTGTAACACTGATTTGGCAGAGCAAGCTGTAGCCAGAGGACCTAACTACAACCAGCAGGGGACACACTACTACTCAGAGAGAGAATCAGTGAATAGGAGGAGGAGAAAGGGATGGAGAGAGAGAGAGAGAGAGAGTGGGGGGGGAGTCAGACAAAGAGAGGATGAGAGAGAGATGGGAGGGAGAGGGTGAATAGAGGGAGACAGAGAGGAGAGGAAAGAAATAAGAAGATGGAGAAACGAAGAGAGGCAGTGCATGGGAGGGAGAGAGAGAGAGAGAGAGAGAGAGAGAGAGAGAGAGAGAGAGAGAGAGAGAGAGAGAGAGAGAGAGAGAGAGAGAGAGAGAGAGAGAGAGAGAGAGAGAGAGAGAGAGAGAGAGAGAGAGAAGGCAAGCACATGTACGAGGGGAGGGGGATGCAGAATTTGGAGATTAAAGTATCTGCAGGATTAGAGAGCAGGTTTTAATGATGGGAATGGAAAAGCAGAGAAAAGAGCTACATTCTGCTAACCTCTCTCTCTATCTCTCTCTCTCTCTCTCTCAATTCAATTGACTTTATTGACATGGCAAGTTCATTATTACTTAAATTGTCAAGGTATACATATCGAAAAATAAAAATAACATAAAAAAATATATATTTATATATCAAATATATATATATTTATATATAAATAAATGGTGGGACCAACAGCAATAATAATAGTAGTAGTGGACATGGGATTACCATTAACAACAACTACAACAACAATATTAATGAGAACAACAATACATTAAAGCAATGGTAGTGGACCAGTGTTAACATGACTGAGAAGACACATGACGTGGTATGAAAGACAAAACAAAACAAGATGGGAAATATTATCGACATTACTTTGCACTTTTCACTGGCTGTCCCTCAGGTTGTGGCAGGAGGACACATATTTGGCTGCCAAAACTGCAAAACAAAATTGGCTTTTCACCCAAAAAATATTAGATTTTTTCTTAATCTTTTATAGTTTCAAATTCTTTGTATTGAATTATAATTTTGGGAAAAAAATATTCTCTTAGGTCTGAGTATTTGTCACAGTGTAATAGGAAATGCAGCTCTGTCTCTACCTCTCCCCTCCCTCTACCTCTACCTCTCCCCAAATCAAATTTGATATAGACAGAGAGAGAGAGACACAGAGAGAGACACAGAGAGAGACACAGAGAGAGACACAGAGAAAGACAGAGAGAGAGACAAAGACAATGCAAGCAGTCTAGGTAGCCATTTCATTAGCTGTTTAGGAGTCTTATGGTTTGGGGGTAGAAGCTATTTAGGGATGTGCGCACTAGCCCCTGTAGTGCCTTGCGGTCGGAGGCCGAGCAGTACCATACCAGGCAGTGATGCAACCCGTCAGGATGCTCTCGATGGTGCAGCTGTAAAACCTTTTGAGGATCTGAGGACCCATTGCTAAATCTCTTTCTATGTCTCTCTCTTTCTCTCTCTCGCGCCTATTTATTCAGACAGCTCCATCATTACCACTTCAGAATCCCTCCATTACCAGCCTCGCTCCCACAGCAACCACACACACACACACATATAGGGCCAAAGTCACTTGCCTTAAAGTCCTTTATACAGTATGTGCAGTCACATGACAGAATGATAACTCCACAAACTCTGACACAAATTTCCTTTATCTCCTGTAACATGCACTCTAACAGCAAAGCAGCAACATATCAGAGGATATAAGGCTATATGCAGTATACTGGAATACCAGAGGATATAAGGCTATGTACAGTATACTGGAATATCAGAGGATATAAGGCTATATACAGTATACTGGAATATCAGAGGATATAAGGCTATATGCAGTATACTGGAATATCGGAGGATATAAGGCTATGTACAGTATACTGGAATATCAGAGGATATAAGGCTATATACAGTATACTGGAATATCAGAGGATATAAGGCTATATACAGTATACTGGAATATCAGAGGATATAAGGCTATGTACAGTATACTGGAATATCAGAGGATATAAGGCTATATACAGTATATTGGAATATCAGAGGATATAAGGCTATACACAGTATATTGGAATATCAGAGGATATAAGGCTATATACAGTATACTGGAATATCAGAGGATATAAGGCTATATACAGTATATTGGAATATCAGAGGATGTAAGGCTATGTACAGTATACTGGAATATCAGAGGATATAAGGCTATGTACAGTATATTGGAATATCAGAGGATATAAGGCTATATACTGGAATATCAGAGGATATAAGGCTATATACAGTATACTGGAATATCAGAGGATATAAGGCTATATACTGGAATATCAGAGGATATAAGGCTATATACAGTATATTGGAATATCAGAGGATATAAGGCTATATACTGGAATATCAGAGGATATAAGGCTATATACAGTATATTGGAATATCAGAGGATATAAGGCTATATACTGAAATATCAGAGGATATAAGGCTATGTACAGTATACTGGAATATCAGAGGATATAAGGCTATATACAGTATATTGGAATATCAGAGGATATAAGGCCATGTACAGTATATTGGAATATCAGAGGATATAAGGCCATGTACAGTATATTGGAATATCAGAGGATATAAGGCTATGTACAGTATATTGGAATATCAGAGGATATAAGGCTATATACAGTATATTGCAATATCAGAGGATATAAGGCTATGTACAGTATACTGGAATATCAGAGGATATAAGGCTATATACAGTATATTGGAATATCAGAGGATATAAGGCTATATATAGTGGAATATAAGAGGATATAAGGCTATATATACTGGAATATAAGAGGACATAAGGCTATATATAGTGGAATATAAGAGGATATAAGGCTATATATACTGGAATATAAGAGGATATAAGGATATATATAGTGGAATATAAGAGGATATAAGGCTATATATACTGGAATATAAGAGGATATAAGGCTATATATAGTGGAATATAGGAGGATATAAGGCTATATATACTGGAATATAAGAGGATATACGGCTATATATACTGGATTATAAGAGGATATAAGGCTATACTGTATATAGTGGAATATAAGAAAATATAAGGCTATACAGTATATTCTGGAATATTAGAGGATATAAGGCTATATATACTGGAATATAAGAGGATATAAGGCTATACTGTATATACTGGAATATAAGAGGATATACAGTAAGGCTATTTACACTGGATTATAAGAGGATATACTCTGTAAGTCTAGTGCCTTCAGAAGGTTTTCATACCTCTTGACTTATTTTATAGCCTGAATTCAAAATGGATTAAATGCATAGTTCTTACATAGGTTCCTTGCACCTCATCACTGTGAGGTATTGTTTGTTTAGTGGCACACTTCTACTCGGAGCTCTGTTTTTCCCATAATTTAATCCTCCCGTGTATGACCGTTTTTGCCTGCCCCACTAATGATGCCTTTTGACCTTTCCCTGCCTGTACTGTTGTATTTTAGGATCCCTTGGGTATGACTTTCTGCCTGCCCCTGGAACCAGCTACCTGCCTCCTCCTGTGGTCCCATACAAATAAACTCCTGCTGCGCACTGCACTTGAAACCAGCAACGAGTTCATTACAGATGTACATTTTTATTTATTTATTTGTATTTATTTCACCTTTATTTAACCAGGTAGGCAAGTTGAGAACAAGTTCTCATTTACAATTGCGACCTGGCCAAGATAAAGCAAAGCAGTTCGACAGATACAACGACACAGAGTTACACATGGAGTAAAACAAACATACAGTCAATAATACAGTATAACTGGCCCTCCAAATACACCTCCGCTGTCTTCAGCCAGGATCTCAGCGACCACTGCCTCATTGCCTGTATCCGCTACGGTGCCGCAGTCAAACGAACACCCCTCATCACTGTCAAACGCTCCCTAAAACACTTCTGTGAGCAGGCCTTTCTAATCGACCTGCCCCGGGTATCCTGGAAGGACATTGACCTCATCCCGTCAGTTGAGGATGCCTGGTCATTCTTTAAGAGTAACTTCCTCACCATTTTAGATAAGCATGCTCCGTTCAAAAAATGCAGAACTAAGAACAGATACAGCCCTTGGTTCACTCCAGACCTGACTGCCCTCGACCAGCACAAAAACATCCTGTGGCGAACACATGGAAACATTAGGACTTTAGTGCAGAGTGAGGGAGATAAAAATAGATAGTCGACCATCTGGTCTGATACACAAACACAGCATTGAGCCAGATATCAGTGCTACAGTCGACCATCTGGTCTGATAGACAGACACAGCATTGAGCCAGATATCAGTGCTATAGTAGACCATCTGGTCTGATAGACAGACACAGCATTGAGCCAGATATCAGTGCTATAGTAGACCATCTGGTCTGATACACAGACACAGCATTGAGCCAGATATCAGTGCTATAGTCGACCATTTGGTCTGATAGACAGACACAGCATTGAGCCAGATATCAGTGCTATAGTCGACCATCTGGTCTGATAGACAGACACAGCATTGAGCCAGATATCAGTGCTATAGTAGACCATCTGGTCTGATAGACAGACACAGCATTGAGCCAGATATCAGTGCTATAGTCGACCATCTGGTCTGATAGACAGACACAGCATTGAGCCAGATATCAGTGCTATAGTAGACCATCTGGTCTGATAGACAGACACAGCATTGAGCCAGATATCAGTGCTATAGTAGACCATCTGGTCTGATAGACAGACACAGCATTGAGCCAGATATCAGTGCTATAGTCGACCATCTGGTCTGATAGACAGACACAGCATTGAGCCAGATATCAGTGCTATAGTAGACCATCTGGTCTGATAGACAGACACAGCATTGAGCCAGATATCAGTGCTATAGTCGACCATCTGGTCTGATAGACAGACACAGCATTGAGCCAGATATCAGTGCTATAGTCGACCATCTGGTCTGATAGACAGACACAGCATTGAGCCAGATATCAGTGCTATAGTAGACAATCTGGTCTGATAGACAGACACAGCATTGAGCCAGATATCAGTGCTATAGTCGACCATCTGGTCTGATACACAAACACATATAAAGTAACAGTAAACTGTATTAGGTACATATTGGCTCTTCCTCAAACTCCTACATGGTCCTTTAAGATGGATGATAGGGGTTTGAGACAGAGCTGGACAGAAGTTGTTTATGCAATAGTAATATAACTCCAACTGGATAACTCCCATTCTCCTATCACCATTCCCACAGTCATAAACAACACATTTTGAACAGAAAAGTGTCTCTGAAATATACTTTCCCTTCCCAAGTCTCCCTTTAAAATGTGTCTCTACATCTGATTGTACTCTCTGCCATTTGCAGACTTTCTTTCTTTCTGAATAACAATTCATTCCCTGCTGACACATGTAGCTCTCTGAGCCATCTGCTGTCTGTGGACAGGACTGGCGAGGAGGAGAGGAGAGAGGAGGGGAGGAGAGGGGTCAGGAGGAAAGGAGGGAAGGAGAAATGGGGAGGAGGTGAGGAGAGGGAATGGGGGAGAAGAGGAGATGAGGAGGTGAGGGGAGGGAATGGGAGAGAGGAGAGGAGAGGAGAGGAGAGGAGAGGAGAGGAGGGAGAGGAGAGGAGAGGAGAGGAGAGGAGAGGAGGAGAGGAGAGGAGAGGAGAGGAGAGGAGAGGAGAGGAGAGGAGAGGAGAGGAGAGGAGGAGGAGATGAGAAGAGGGGAGGGGAGGAGAGGAGAGGAAGGGAGGGGAGAGGAGAAGAGACGAGGAGGAGGGCAGGGAGGAGGGGAGGGGAGAGGAGGAGAAGAGAGGAGGGGAGGAGAGAGGGAGGGGAGGAGAGGGGTCAGGAGGAAAGGAGGGAAGGAGAAATGGGGAGGAGGTGAGGAGAGGGAATGGGGGAGAAGAGGGGAGGACAGGAGGTGAGGAGAGGGAATGGGGGAGAAGAGGGGAGGACAGGAGGTGAGGGGAGGGAATGGGGGAGATGAGAGGAGAGGAGGAGATGAGAAGAGGGGAGGAGAGGAAGGGAGGGGAGAGGACGAGAGGAGAAGAGACGAGGAGGAGGGCAGGGAGGAGGGGAGGGGAGAGGAGAGGAGGAGAGGATGGGAGGAGGTGAGGGGAGGGAATAGGGGGGAGAGGGTTTTAATAGTTTAATCTAACCAGCTGTGTTTACTGTATTATGTACAGTGTCCATAATGGCGTTCCCTATATAGTGTACTACTGTTGACCAGAGCCCCTATATAGTGTACTACTGTTGATCAGAGTCCCTATATAGTGTACTACTTGTTTATCAGAGTCCCTATATAGTGTACTACTGTTGATCAGAGTCCCTATATGGTGTACTACTGTTGACCAGAGCCCCTATGTCAAATCAAATCAAATCCAATTTTATTTGTCACATACACATGGTTAGCAGATGTTAATGTGAGTGTAGCGAAATGCTTGTGCTTCTAGTTCCGACAATGCAGTAATAACCAACAAGTAATCGAACTAACAATCTTATACACACAAGTGTAAGGGGATAAAGAATATGTACATAAAGATATATGAATGAGTGATGGTACAGAGCGGCATAGGCAAGATACAGTAGATGGTATCGAGTACAGTATATACATATGAGATGAGTATGTAAACAAAGTGGCATAGTTAAAGTGGCTAGTGATACATGTATTACATAAAGATGCAGTAGATGATATAGAGTACACTATATAGGTATACATATGAGATGAATAATGTAGGGTATGTAAACATTATATTAGGTAGCATTGTTTAAAGTGGCTAGTGATATATTTTACATCATTTCCCATCAATTCCCATTATTAAAGTGGCTGGAGTTGAGTCAGTGTGTTGGCAGCAGCCACTCAATGTTAGTGGTGGCTGTTTAACAGTCTGATGGCCTTGAGATAGAAGCTGTTTTTCAGTCTCTCGGTCCCAGCTTTGATGCACCTGTACTGACCTCACCTTCTGGATGATAGCGGGGTGAACAGGCAGTGGCTCGGGTGGTTGTTGTCCTTGATGATTTTTATGGCCTTCCTGTAACATCGGGTGGTGTAGGTGTCCTGGAGGGCAGGTAGTTTGCCCCCGGTGATGCGTTGTGCAGACCTCACTACCCTCTGGAGAGCCTTACGGTTGTGGGCGGAGCAGTTGCCGTACCAGGCGGTGATACAGCCTGCCAGGTTGCTCTCGATTGTGCATCTGTAGAAGTTTGTGAGTGCTTTTGGTGACAACAAAATTTCTTCAGCCTCCTGAGGTTGAAGAGGCGCTGCTGCGCCTTCTTCACGATGCTGTCCATATGGGTGGACTAATTCAGTTTGTGATGTGTATGCAGAGGAACTTAAAACTTGCTACCCTCTCCACTACTGTTCCATCGATGTGGATAGGGGGGTGTTCCCTCTGCTGTTTCCCGAAGTCCACAATCATCTCCTTAGTTTTGTTGACATTGAGTGTGAGGTTATTTTCCTGACACTCCGAGGGCCCTCACCTCTTCCCTGTAGGCCGTCTCGTCGTTGTTGGTAATCAAGCCTACCACTGTTGTGTCGTCCACAAACTTGATGATTGAGTTGGAGGCGTGCGTGGCCACTCAGTCGTGGGTGAACAGGGAGTACAGGAGAGGGCTCAGAACGCACCCTTGTGGGGCCCCAGTGTTGAGGATCAGCGGGGTGGAGATGTTGTTGCCTACCCTCACCACCTGGGGGCGGCCCGTCAGGAAGTCCAGTACCCAGTTGCACAGGGCGGGGTCGAGACCCAGGGTCTCGAGCTTGATGACGAGCTTGGAGGGTACTATGGTGTTAAATGCTGAGCTGTCGTCGATGAACATTATTCTCACATAGGTATTCCTCTTGTCCAGGTGAGTTAGGGCAGTGTGCAGTGTGGTTGAGATTGCATCGTCTGTGGACCTATTTGGGCGGTAAGCAAATTGGAGTGGGTCTAGGGTGTCAGGTAGGGTGGAGGTGATATGGTCCTTGACTAGTCTCTTATAGCACTTCATGATGACGGAAGTGAGTGCTACGGGGCGGTAGTCGTTTAGCTCAGTTACCTTAGCTTTCTTGGGAACAGGAACAATGGTGGCCCTCTTGAAGCATGTGGGAACAGCAGACTGGGATGGAGATTGATTGAATATGTCCGTAAACACACCAGCCAGCTGGTCTGCGCATGCTCTGAGGGCGCGGCTGGGGATGCCGTCTGGGCCTGCAGCCTTGCGAGGGTTAACACGTTTAAATGTTTTACTCACCTCGGCTGCAGTGAAGGAGAGGCCGTATGTTTTGGTTGCAGGCCGTGTCAGTGCAGTAATGTTGCAGTAATGTTGACCAGGGCACCTATATATTACAGTAATGTTGACCAGGGCACCTATATATCACAGTAATGTTGACCAGGGCCCATACAGTGCAGTAATGTTGACCAGAGCCCCTATATATTACAGTAATGTTGACCAAGGCCCCTATATATTACAGTAATGTTTACCAGGGCCCATACAGTGCAGTAATGTTAACCAGGGCCCATACAGTGCAGTAATGTTGACCAGGGCCCCTATATATTACAGTAATGTTGACTAGGGCCCCTATATAATAAAGTAATGTTGACCAGGGCCCCTATATATTACAGTAATGTTGACCAGAGCCCTATATATTACAGTAATGTTGACCAGGGCCCATACAGTGCAGTAATGTTGACCAGAGCCCCTATATATTACAGTAATGTTGACCAGGGCCCCTATATATTAAAGTAATGTTGACATGGGCCCATACAGTGCAGTAATGTTAACCAGGGCCCATACAGTGCAGTAAAGTTGACCAGGGCCCATACATTGCAGTAATGTTGACCAGGGCCCATACAGTGCAGTAATGTTAACCAGGGCCCATACAGTGCAGTAATGTTGACCAGGGCCCATACAGTGCCTTTGAAAGTATTCAAACCCCTTGACTTCTACCACATGTTGTTGAGTTATAGCCTTATTCTAAATGTATAGAATAAATAGAAATCCTCAGCAATCTACACACAATATCCAATAATGACAAAGCGGAAACAGGCTTCTAAAAATGTTTGCTAATGTATACAAATGTTAAACAGTAAAAACGTATTTAGATACGTATTCAGGCCCTTTGACATAAGACTTGAAATTGAGCTCAGGTGCATCCTGTTTCCATTGATCATGTTTCTACAACTTGATGGGAGTCCACCTGCGGTAAATTCAATTGATTGGACATGATTTGGAAAGGCACACACCTATCTATATAAGGTCCCACAGTTGACAGTGCATGTCTGAGCAAAAAGTAAGCCATGAGGTTGAAGGAATTGTCCGTAGAGCTCCAAGACAGAATTGTGTAGAGGCACAGATCTGGGGAAGGTTACCCAAAAATGTCTGCAGCATTGAAGGTCCCCAAGAGGCCTCCATCATTCTTAAATGGAAGAAGTTTGAAACCACCAAGGCTCTTCGTAGAGCTGGCTGGCCAGTCAAACTATGCATTCGGGGTGAAGCGCCTTGGTCAGATAGGTGACTCCGATGGTCTGAGAGAGGTCTAGAGTTCCTCTGCAGAGATGGGAGAACCGTCCAGAAGGACAACCATCTCTGCAGCACTCCACCAATCAGGCCTTTATGGTAGAGTGGCCAGACGGAAGCCACTCCTCAGTAAAAGGCACAAGACAGCCCTCTTGGAGTTTGCCAAAAGGCCCTTAAAGATGTAAGCTCTTCATTTGAGCCAGTTTGCTACTGCAGGAAAAGTATACTGCAACAACAGGAAATGTGAATTGTCATTATTATGTGAATTATAATTCATGGACATTTTGTAGGGGTTGATAAATTTTTCATAATGGAGTCTGACATTTCTAAGTGGAAATTACAAACTTCAGAAGCCTTTTAAAACCTCAAACTAGAAGTTTAACATTTCAGGAGAGTTATCTTCGAACAGGGTGATCAAATTAAGATCCTACGTCTCTATTTAAAATCTGTTAATTGTATTGTAAACACCTCTGGTTGAGAGCACCATTGAGAGAAACCTCCAAGGGTCTGAAGTAAAGCTGTTTTTCAATCATCAAGCAACCTGTTATCCTATTCAGACAAGCCTCGCCAATATGGTGTATTAAATACGTATCCCATTCCCATTCCCCCGTTAGCTGAAGCATACTGTAAAAGTGTAAATAACAGTTTAAAATGTGACTTGTATGACCCCCAGATATACTCCCCTCCAGAACACAATAATTCATGTTGTTGTTGTTGTTGTTGAAACTAAAATAGAACCACAAACCCAGAGGACAACAGAAAACACCCAGTAGACTGAAACAGAAGAAAACCATGAAGGTGTTGTGTCTGAAATGGCACCCTATTCCCTACCAAACCACCATGGGTCCTGGTCAAACTAGTGCACTATAAAGGGAAAGGGGTGCCATTTGGGACTCATGCCTATTCGTCACCATCATCAAGTCTGAGAGAAATCACCTTGAGGAATAGGAGGTGTCGTCATAGTCAGGGTTTTTAATGAGCTGAAAAACACAACAAGAAAAAAGAAAGTGAAAATCTGATGAAAAGTGTTTCTTCTTGACAGGATCCAACCCTAATGTTTCTTCTTGACAGGATCCAACCCTAATGTTTCTTCTTGGCAGGATCCAACCCTAATGTTTCTTCTTGGCAGGATCCAACCCTAATGTTTCTTCTTGGCAGGATCCAACCCTAATGTTTCTTCTTGGCAGGATCCAACCCTAATGTTTCTTCTTGACAGGATCCAACCCTAATGTTTCTTCTTGGCAGGATCCAACCCTAATGTTTCTTCTTGACAGGATCCAACCCTAATGTTTCTTCTTGACAGGATCCAACCCTAATGTTTCTTCTTGGCAGGATCCAACCCTAATGTTTCTTCTTGGCAGGATCCAACCCTAATGTTTCTTCTGGCAGGATCCAACCCTAATGTTTATTCTTGGCAGGATCCAACCCTAATGTCCTGTCTTGACAGGATCCAACCCTAATGTCATGTCTTGGCAGGATCCAACCCTAATGTCTCGTCTTGGCAGGATCAAGCCCTAATGTTTCCTCTTGGCAGGATCCAACCCTAATGTTTCTTCAAGGGAGGATCAAACCCTAATGTTACTTATTGGCTGGATCTAACCCTAATGTTTCTACTTGACAGGATCAATCCCTAATATCTATTCTTGGAAGGATCCAAACCTATTTTTTTCATGGCAGGATCAAACCCAAATGTTTCTTCTTGGCAAGGTCTAACCCTAATGTCTCATCTTGGCAGGATCAAACCTAATTTCTCATCTTGTCAGTAACATACCCTGATGTCTCCTCTTGGCAGGATTAAACCCTAATGTCTCGTCTTGGCAGGATACAACCCTAATGTTTCTTCTTGGCAAGGTCTAACCCTAATGTCTCATCTTGGCAGGATGAAACCTAATTGCTCATCTTGTCAGTAACATACCCTGATGTCTCCTCTTGGCAGGATCAAGCCCTAATGTCTCGTCTTGGCAGGATCAAACCTAATTGCTCATCTTGTCAGTAACATACCCTGATGTCTCCTCTTGGCAGGATCAAACCCTGATGTCTCGTCCTGGCAGGATCCAACCCTAATGTCTCGTCTTGGCAGGATCCAACCCTAATGTCTCTTCTTGGCAGGATCCAACCCTAATGTTTCTTCTTGACAGGATCCAACCCTAATGTTTCTTCTTGGCAGGATCCAACCCTAATGTTTCTTCTTGGCAGGATCCAACCCTAATGTTTCTTCTTGGCAGGATCCAACCCTAATGTTTCTTCTTGGCAGGATCCAACCCTAATGTTTCTTCTTGACAGGATCCAACCCTAATGTTTCTTCTTGGCAGGATCCAACCCTAATGTTTCTTCTTGACAGGATCCAACCCTAATGTTTCTTCTTGACAGGATCCAACCCTAATGTTTCTTCTTGGCAGGATCCAACCCTAATGTTTCTTCTTGGCAGGATCCAACCCTAATGTTTCTTCTTGGCAGGATCCAACCCTAATGTTTATTCTTGGCAGGATCCAACCCTAATGTCCTGTCTTGACAGGATCCAACCCTAATGTCATGTCTTGGCAGGATCCAACCCTAATGTCTCGTCTTGGCAGGATCAAGCCCTAATGTTTCCTCTTGGCAGGATCCAACCCTAATGTTTCTTCAAGGGAGGATCAAACCCTAATGTTACTTATTGGCTGGATCTAACCCTAATGTTTCTACTTGACAGGATCAATCCCTAATATCTATTCTTGGAAGGATCCAAACCTATTTTTTTTCATGGCAGGATCAAACCCAAATGTTTCTTCTTGGCAAGGTCTAACCCTAATGTCTCATCTTGGCAGGATCAAACCTAATTTCTCATCTTGTCAGTAACATACCCTGATGTCTCCTCTTGGCAGGATTAAACCCTAATGTCTCGTCTTGGCAGGATACAACCCTAATGTTTCTTCTTGGCAAGGTCTAACCCTAATGTCTCATCTTGGCAGGATGAAACCTAATTGCTCATCTTGTCAGTAACATACCCTGATGTCTCCTCTTGGCAGGATCAAGCCCTAATGTCTCGTCTTGGCAGGATCAAACCTAATTGCTCATCTTGTCAGTAACATACCCTGATGTCTCCTCTTGGCAGGATCAAACCCTGATGTCTCGTCCTGGCAGGATCCAACCCTAATGTCTCGTCTTGGCAGGATCCAACCCTAATGTCTCTTCTTGGCAGGATCCAACCCTAATGTTTCCTCTTGGCAGGATCCAACCCTAATGTCTCTTCTTGGCAGGATCCAACCCTAATGTCTCTTCTTGGCAGGATCCAACCCTAATGTCTCTTCTTGGCAGGATCCAACCCTAATGTTTCCTCTTGGCAGGATCCAACCCTAATGTCTCTTCTTGGCAGGATCCAACCCTAATGTTTTCTCTTGGCAGGATCCAACCCTAATGTCTCTTCTTGGCAGGATCCAACCCTAATGTCTTTTCTTGGCAGGATCCAACCCTAATGTCTCTTCTTGGCAGGATCCAACCCTAATGTCTCTTCTTGGCAGGATCCAACCCTAATGTTTCTTCTTGGCAGGATCCAACCCTAATGTTTCTTCTTGACAGGATCCAACCCTAATGTTTCTTCTTGACAGGATCCAACCCTAATGTTTCTTCTTGACAGGATCCAACCCTAATGTTTCTTCTTGACAGGATCCAACCCTAATGTTTCTTCTTGGCAGGATCCAACCCTAATGTTTCTTCTTGGCAGGATCCAACCCTAATGTTTCTTCTTGGCAGGATCCAACCCTAATGTTTATTCTTGGCAGGATCCAACCCTAATGTCATGTCTTGACAGGATCCAACCCTAATGTCATGTCTTGGCAGGATCCAACCCTAATGTCTCGTCTTGGCAGGATCAAGCCCTAATGTTTCCTCTTGGCAGGATCCAACCCTAATGTTTCTTCAAGGGAGGATCAAACCCTAATGTTACTTATTGGCTGGATCTAACCCTAATGTTTCTACTTGACAGGATCAATCCCTAATATCTATTCTTGGAAGGATCCAAACCTATTTTTTTTTCATGGCAGGATCAAACCCAAATGTTTCTTCTTGGCAAGGTCTAACCCTAATGTCTCATCTTGGCAGGATCAAACCTAATTTCTCATCTTGTCAGTAACATACCCTGATGTCTCCTCTTGGCAGGATTAAACCCTAATGTCTCGTCTTGGCAGGATACAACCCTAATGTTTCTTCTTGGCAAGGTCTAACCCTAATGTCTCATCTTGGCAGGATGAAACCTAATTGCTCATCTTGTCAGTAACATACCCTGATGTCTCCTCTTGGCAGGATCAAGCCCTAATGTCTCGTCTTGGCAGGATCAAACCTAATTGCTCATCTTGTCAGTAACATACCCTGATGTCTCCTCTTGGCAGGATCAAACCCTGATGTCTCGTCCTGGCAGGATCCAACCCTAATGTCTCGTCTTGGCAGGATCCAACCCTAATGTCTCTTCTTGGCAGGATCCAACCCTAATGTTTCCTCTTGGCAGGATCCAACCCTAATGTTTCCTCTTGGCAGGATCCAACCCTAATGTCTCTTCTTGGCAGGATCCAACCCTAATGTTTTCTCTTGGCAGGATCCAACCCTAATGTCTCTTCTTGGCAGGATCCAACCCTAATGTCTCTTCTTGGCAGGATCCAACCCTAATGTTTCCTCTTGGCAGGATCCAACCCTAATGTCTCTTCTTGGCAGGATCCAACCCTAATGTTTTCTCTTGGCAGGATCCAACCCTAATGTCTCTTCTTGGCAGGATCCAACCCTAATGTCTTTTCTTGGCAGGATCCAACCCTAATGTCTCTTCTTGGCAGGATCCAACCCTAATGTCTCTTCTTGGCAGGATCCAACCCTAATGTTTTCTCTTGGCAGGATCCAACCCTAATGTCTCTTCTTGGCAGGATCCAACCCTAATGTCTCTTCTTGGCAGGATCCAACCCTAATGTCTCTTCTTGGCAGGATCCAACCCTAATGTCTCTTCTTGGCAGGATCCAACCCTAATGTCTCTTCTTGGCAGGATCAAACTCTACCTGAGATCCAGACTTTGCTGCAGCATTCCTTTTCTTCATCTCCACACTGAGGTTCCTCTGGCAACAGAAATAATGAAAGAGACCCTGGCTACATCTAAAGTCCCACACTATTCCCTTTATCGTGCACTTTGTTTGACCAGGACACTATAGCAAAAAAAAAGTAGTGCACTATATAGGGAATGGACTGCCATTTGGAACGTAATCCCAATCCGTCTCTCTCAGTCAAGGACTGTGGTTTCTCACACAGAAGGAACATATGGTGTGGAATTCTAAAAATCACAGCTGTTTTGGAGCTGTACAACTTAAACCACTCACTTATATAACATCATCTTTGACGCAGCAACATTTTCATGCATGCAAATGATTTAATGAGGTTTTGTGTGATTTTAGATGCTCTTTCCAGGTAATCTTATGCTTTATAGCAGGTACCCCCAGGGGTACGCACAATGCAGTCGGTGGTACGCCAAATAAAGATGTGATTCACATTATGTTTTATATATAAAACATTTCTTCACATTTTCAAACAGTCCATTTATATTTTCCAACTGGGCTATACATTTGGGTCAGGTTTTTTTCTCACCTGAGTAGCCTCGTTTCACTGCCGAAAACAAAATTAAATCATCTAGTGTTCAGCAAAATAACAACACAATGTCAAATACAGGTCGCCTAGTCAAATAATTAACATCCAGTCACAATAACCGTTACTCTCTGATGGGAATTTCACTAAACGTCCGTATGTAGCCAAACGTAGCTGCTGCTCGAAAATTGTTAAATTGTTGTTAGCCCAGCTAGCATGGACACTGACAGTTGTGAATCTGATGCAGCCAAAGAGCTACTGCCCCCTTACCCGGGAAAGCACCAAGCTACTGCCCCCTTACCCGGGAAAGCACCAAGCTACTACCCCCTTATCCGGGAAAGCACCAAGCTACTGCCCCCTTACCCGGGAAAGCACCAAACTACTGCCCCCTTCCCCGGGAAAGCACAAAGCTACTGCCCCGTTCCCCGGGAAAGCACCAAACTACTGCCCCCTTACCCGGGAAAGCACAAAGCTACTGCCCCCTTATCCGGGAAAGCACCAAGCTACTGCCCCCTTACCCGGGAAAGCACAAAGCTACTGCCCCCTTCCCGGGAAAGCACCAAACTACTGCCCCCTTATCCGGGAAAGCACAAAGCTACTGCCCCCTTATCCGGGAAAGCACAAAGCTACTGCCCCCTTATCCGGGAAAGCACCGAACAACAGAGTTGAGTTGTTGTTCTCAACTTGCCTACCTGGTTAAATAAAGGTGAAATAAAAATCAAATAAAAAACAGACAGAGACGTTGGAGCATCAAAGCGGTGCAAATATGATGAGAACTACATTGATTTGGGGTTCAATTATATTGGGAGTGGTGCCTTTCCTCAGCCACAGTGTGTTATATGTGCAAAAGTACTATCTCACAACTCAATAAAACCTTCACTCTTGCGCAGACATTTAGAAACATAACATGCCATTTTGAAAAATAAGCCACAGGAGATTTCTGAGTGAGAATTAAGACGACTTTTGACTATTAAGAAATGTATAAAAGCAACAGATACCATTAATAAGAAGGGGCAAGAAGCATCTTATATGGTGAGCTACCGAGTGGCTAGAAACGTCTTATATGGTGAGCTACCGAGTGGCTAGAAACGTCTTATATGGTGAGCTACCGAGTGGCTAGAAACGTCTTATATGGTGAGCTACCGAGTGGCTAGAAACGTCTTATATGGTGAGCTACCGAGTGGCTAGAAACGTCTTATATGGTGAGCTACCGAGTGGCTAGGACAGGCAAGCCCCATACTATTGTGGAGGAGTGGCTAGGACAGGCAAGCCCCATACTATTGTGGAGGAGTGGCTAGGACAGGCAGGCCCATACTATTGTGGAGGAGTGGCTAGGACAGGCAAGCCCCATACTATTGTGGAGGACTTAATTCTTCCTGCTGCCGCGGATTTGGCTGGGTCAATGCTGGGGGAAAAGGCCCAAAAATGTTTACAGACAATGCCTTCATCAAACAACACTGTTTCACAATGCATCAGTGACATGACAGGAGATGTTTTGAAACAATTACTGCTTCCAGTGAATTCTATGCGTTACAGCTGGATGAGTCAACAGACGTGGCGGGCCTGCCACAGCTCCTGGTATATGTCTGTTACAGCTGGATGAGTCAACAGATGTTGACCTGCCACAGCTCCTGGTATATGTCTGTTACATTTATGGGGGGGTCAATTGACGAAGACGTCCTCTTCTGCAAACCACTGGAAACCAGGATAACATTAGACAATATTTTTTAAAGTACTGAACAGCTTTGTGATATCAAATATACTTTGGTGGTCAAGATGTGCTGGTATCTGTACTGATGGCGCAAAAGCCCTGACAGGGAGACATAGTGGAGTGGTAACGCGTGTGCAAGCAGTTGCTCCCGACGCCACTTGGGTACACTGCAGCATCCACCGAGAGGCTCTTGCTGCCAAAGGAATGCCTGACAGCTTGAAAGACATTTTGGACACTACACTGAAAAGGGTTAACTTCATTAAAGAAAGGCCCCTGAACTCTTGTGTATTTTCTGCACTATGTAATGATATGGGCAGCGACCATCTAACGCTTTTACAACATACAGAAGTGCTCTGGTTATCACGGGGCAAAGTATTGACATGTTTTTTGAATTGAGAGACTATGTCATGCGGGTGAAAGAGGACCCAAAAGCGACTTAACAGAAACAGAGTTTATTTAATTCCAAACAGGGAATAACAAAAATCCTCTAGTCTGTAGAGGGGAATAACTGGAGAAGCGGCCACAGACTGCAGGTCGCTTCGGGTAGGCGCAGGCCGTAGTTGATAGAGACACCTGCTCACACGCAGCATCTGATGAAGGCAAAAACACGACAGGACAGGGCGATACACAATCACAGCAAAAACACGACAGGACAGGGCGAAACGCAATCACAGCATGGTGAATACTAAACAAGGAACCGACGGGACAGGAACGGAACACAAAGGAATAAATAGGGACTCTAATCAGGGGGAAAGGATCGGGAACAGGTGTGGGAAGACTAAATGATGATTAGGGGAATAGGAACAGCTGGGAGCAGGAACGGAACGATAGAGAGAAGAGAGAGCGAGAGAGTGAGAGAGGGTGGGGGAACGAGAGGGATAGAAGGAGGGAAAGAACCAAATAAGACCAGCAGAGGGAAACGAATAGCATGGGGAGCACAGGGACAAGACATGATAATAAATGACAAACATGACAGTACCCCCCCCACTCACCGAGCGCCTCCTGGCGCACTCGAGGAGGAATCCTGGCGGCAACGGAGGAAATCATCGATGAGTGAACGGTCCAGCACGTCCCGAGACGGAACCCAACTCCTCTCCTCAGGACCGTAACCCTCCCAATCCACTAGGTATTGGTGACCCCGTCCCGAGAACGCATGTCCATGATCTTATGTACCTTGTAAATAGGTGCGCTCTCGACAAGGACGGGAGGGGGAGGGAAGACGAACGGGGGTGCGAAGAAAGGGCTTAACACAGGAGACATGGAAGACAGGATGGACGCGACGAAGATGTCGCGGAAGAAGCAGTCGCACAGCGACAGGATTGACGACCTGGGAGACACGGAACGGACCAATGAACCGCGGAGTCAACTTACGAGAAGCTGTCGTAAGAGGAAGGTTGCGAGTGGAAAGCCACACTCTCTGGCCGCAACAATACCTTGGACTCTTAATCCTGCGTTTATTGGCGGCTCTCACCGTCTGTGCCCTGTAACGGCAAAGTGCAGACCTCACCCTCCTCCAGGTGCGCTCACAACGTTGGACAAACGCTTGAGCGGAGGGAACGCTGGACTCGGCAAGCTGGGATGAGAACAGAGGAGGCTGGTAACCCAGACTACTCTGAAACGGAGATAACCCGGTAGCAGACGAAGGAAGCGAATTGTGAGCGTATTCTGCCCAGGGGAGCTGTTCTGCCCAAGACGCAGGGTTTCTGAAAGAAAGGCTGCGTAGTATGCGACCAATCGTCTGATTGGCCCTCTCTGCTTGACCGTTAGACTGGGGATGAAACCCGGAAGAGAGACTGACGGACGCACCAATCAAACGACAGAACTCCCTCCAAAACTGTGACGTGAATTGCGGGCCTCTGTCTGAAACGGCGTCTAACGGGAGGCCATGAATTCTGAATACATTCTCAATAATGATTTGTGCCGTCTCCTTAGCGGAAGGAAGTTTAGCGAGGGGAATGAAATGTGCCGCCTTAGAGAACCTATCGACAACCGTCAGAATCACAGTCTTCCCCGCAGACAAAGGCAGACCGGTAATGAAGTCTAAGGCAATGTGAGACCATGGTCGAGAAGGAATGGGGAGCGTCTGAGACGACCGGCAGGAGGAGAGTTACCCGACTTAGTCTGCGCGCAGTCCGAACAAGCAGCCACGAAACGGCGCGTGTCACGCTCCTGAGTCGGCCACCAAAAGCGCTGGCGAATAGACGCAAGAGTGCCTCGAACACCGGGATGACCAGCTAACTTGGCAGAGTGAGCCCACTGAAGAACAGCCAGACGAGTGGAAACAGGAACGAAAAAGGAGGTTACTAGGACAAGCGCGCGCGACGCAGTGTGCGTGAGTGCTTGCTTAACCTGTCTTTCAATTCCCAGACTGTTAACCCGACAACACGCCCATAAGGAAGAATCCCCTCGGGATCAGTAGAAGCCACAGAAGAACTAAACAGACGGGATAAGGCATCAGGCTTGGTGTTCTTGCTACCCGGACGGTAAGAAATCACAAACTCGAAACGAGCGAAAAACAACGCCCAACGAGCTTGACGGGCATTAAGTCGTTTGGCAGAACGGATGTACTCAAGGTTCTTATGGTCTGTCCAAACGACAAAAGGAACGGTCGCCCCCTCCAACCACTGTCGCCATTCGCCTAGGGCTAAGCGGATGGCGAGCAGTTCACGGTTACCCACATCATAGTTGCGCTCAGATGGCGACAGGCGATGAGAAAATAAGCGCAAGGATGAACCTTATCGTCAGACTGGAAGCGCTGGGATAGAATGGCTCCCACGCCTACCTCTGAAGCGTCAACCTCGACAATGAATTGTCTAGTGACGTCAGGAGTAACGAGGATAGGAGCGGACGTAAAACGTTCTTTTAGAAGATCAAAAGCTCCCTGGGCGGAACCGGACCACTTAAAACACGTCTTGACAGAAGTAAGAGCTGTGAGAGGGGCAGCAACTTGACCGAAATTACGAATGAAACGCCGATAGAAATTAGCGAAACCTAAAAAGCGCTGCAACTCGACACGTGACCTTGGAACGGGCCAATCACTAACAGCTTGGACCTTAGCGGAATCCATCTGAATGCCTTCAGCGGAAATAACGGAACCGAGAAAAGTAACGGAGGAGACATGAAAAGAGCACTTCTCAGCCTTTACGTAGAGACAATTCTCTAAAAGGCGCTGTAGAACACGTCGAACGTGCTGAACATGAATCTCGAGTGACGGAGAAAAAATCAGGATATCGTCAAGATAGACAAAAACAAAAATGTTCAGCATGTCTCTCAGAACATCATTAACTAATGCCTGAAAAACAGCTGGCGCATTGGCGAGACCGAACGGCAGAACCCGGTACTCAAAATGCCCTAACGGAGTGTTAAACGCCGTTTTCCACTCGTCCCCCTCTCTGATGCGCACGAGATGGTAAGCGTTACGAAGGTCCAACTTAGTAAAGCACCTGGCTCCCTGCAGAATCTCGAAGGCTGATGACATAAGGGGAAGCGGATAACGATTCTTAACCGTTATGTCATTCAGCCCTCGATAATCCACGCAGGGGCGCAGAGTACCGTCCTTCTTCTTAACAAAAAAGAACCCCGCCCCGGCCGGAGAAGAAGAAGGCACTATGGTACCGGCGTCAAGAGACACAGACAAATAATCCTCGAGAGCCTTACGTTCGGGAGCCGACTGAAGACCGTGCGCAGATCATGATATTCCTCCGGCACTCCTGTCAAATCGCCAGGTTCCTCCTGAGAAGTAGGGACAGAAGAAACGGGAGGGATGGCAGACATTAAACACTTCACATGACAAGAAACATTCCAGGATAGGATAGAATTACTAGACCAATTAATAGAAGGATTATGACATACTAGCCAGGGATGACCCAAAACAACAGGTGTAAACGGTGAACGGAAAATCAAAAAAGAAATAGTCTCACTGTGGTTACCAGATACTGTGAGGGTTAAAGGTAGTGTCTCAAATCTGATACTGGGAAGATGACTACCATCTAAGGCGAACATGGGCGTAGGCTTCTCTAACTCTCTGAAAGGAATGTCATGTTTCCGAACCCATGCTTCGTCCATGAAACAACCCTCAGCCCCAGAGTCTATCAAGGCACTACATGTAGCACCCGAACCGGTCCAGCGTAGGTGGACCGACAAAGTAGTACAGGACTTTGATGGAGAGACTTGAGTAGTTGCGCTCACCTGTAGCCCTCCGCTTACAGATGAGCTCTGGCTTTTACTGGACATGAATTAACAAAATGTCCAGCAACTCCGCAATAGAGGCACAGGCGGTTGGTGATCCTCCGTTCCCTCTCCTTATTCGAGATGCGAATCCCTCCCAGCTGCATGGGCTCAGTCTCAAAGCCAGAGGAGGGAGATGGTTGCGATGCGGAGCAGGGAAACACCGTTGATGCGAGCCCTCTTCCACGAGCCCGGTGACGAAGATCTACCCGTCGTTCTATGCGGATGGCGAGAGCAATCAAAGAGTCCACATCTGAAGGAACCTCCCGGGAGAGAATCTCATCCTTAACCACTGCGTGGAGTCCCTCCAGAAAATGAGCGAGCAGCGCCGGCTCGTTCCACTCACTAGAGGCAGCAAGAGTGCGAAACTCAATAGAATAATCCGTTATGGACCGTTCACCTTGGCATAAGGAAGCCAGGGCCCTAGAAGCCTCCCCACCAAAAACTGAACGGTCAAAAATCCGAATCATCTCCTCTTTAAAGTTCTGGAATTTGTTAGAGCAATCAGCCCTTGCCTCCCAGATAGCTGTGCCCCATTCTCGAGCCCGGCCAGTAAGGAGTGAAATGACGTAAGCAACCCGAGCTCTCTCTCTAGAGTATGTGTTGGGTTGGAGAGAGAACACAATCTCACACTGCGTGAGAAAGGAGCGGCACTCAGTGGGCTGCCCGGAGTAGCAAGGTGGGTTATTAACCCTAGGTTCTGGAGGCTCGGCAGGCCAGGAAGTAACAGGTGGCACGAGACGTAGACTCTGGAACTGTCCAGAGAGGTCGGAAACCTGAGCGGCCAGGTTCTCCACGGCATGGCGAGCAGCAGACAATTCCTGCTCGTGTCTGCCGAGCATGGCTCCTTGGATCTCGACGGCAGTGTAACGAGCGTCTGAAGTCGCTGGGTCCATTCCTTGGTCGGTTCCTTCTGTCATGCGGGTGAAAGAGGACCCAAAAGCGACTTAACAGAAACAGAGTTTATTTAATTCCAAACAGGGAATAACAAAAATCCTCTAGTCTGTAGAGGGGAATAACTGGAGAAGCGGCCACAGACTGCAGGTCGCTTCGGGTAGGCGCAGGCCATAGTTGATAGAGACACCTGCTCACACGCAGCATCTGATGAAGGCAAAAACACGACAGGACAGGGCGATACACAATCACAGCAAAAACACGACAGGACAGGGCGAAACGCAATCACAGCATGGTGAATACTAAACAAGGAACCGACGGGACAGGAACGGAACACAAAGGAATAAATAGGGACTCTAATCAGGGGAAAGGATCGGGAACAGGTGTGGGAAGACTAAATGATGATTAGGGGAATAGGAACAGCTGGGAGCAGGAACGGAACGATAGAGAGAAGAGAGAGCGAGAGAGTGAGAGAGGGAGGGGGAGAGAGAGGGATAGAAGGAGGGAAAGAACCAAATAAGACCAGCAGAGGGAAACGAATAGCATGGGGAGCACAGGGACAAGACATGATAATAAATGACAAACATGACAGACTAGCTTAAAGTTTTCTTTACGGACCATAATTTTCACTTGTCTGACCGCTTGCATGATGACGAGTTTTTCCACACTACTGGCCAATCTGGGTGATGTTTTTTCTCACCTGAATGATCTGAATCTAGGATTACAGGGACTCTCTGCATCTATATTCAATGTGTGGGATAAAATTGAGGCTATGATGAAGAAGTCTGCTAAATGGCATATATAAGTTGGAGCTCCTCTCTGTCTGTATTAACAAGGACAACACACAGGTCTTTCCATCAATGTTATTAACTGTACGTTTGTTTATGTGTAACTCTGTGTCATTGTTTTTGTCACACTGCTTTGCTTTATCTTGGCCAGGTCGCAGATGTAAATGAGAACTTGTTCTCAACTGGCCTACCTGGTTAACTAAAGATGAAATAAAGAAATAAATTAATAAAAAGTAAGAAATGTTTTATTATTTTTTGTGTGCAAATGAACTCAAACTTACGGAAGAAGTTAAATGTGACAAAGTGAAGCACCTGAGTGAGCTGGGTGCACAATTACACAGGTACTTTCCCGAAACGGAATGACACAAACAACTGGATTCATTATCCCTTTCGTGCCCTGCCTCCAGTCCATTTACCGATACCTGAACAAGAGAGCCTCATCAAAATTGCAACAAGCGGTTCATGAAAATGTAATTTAATCAGAAGTTACTGCCAGATTTCTGGATTGGTGTTAAGAGTAAATGAGTGAAGAGGTGTGGAGTCAGGCGCAGAGAGCAAAGTATGTGGGAAAAACAACACGCTTTAATGTCCTGGAAACATAACATGAACAAAAGTGGAAACACAAATGAACAGAAATATAAAAAGGACAGCATGAAACCCAAATGCCAACAAAAATACACTCAAACAAGGAAACAGGAGAACAAGCCCGCACGAAACAGAAGCGGGCTGAACAGACTATATATAACCCTATCCTAACAACCAAACAAGAAACAGGTGCTACCAATTAGACAGAACTAAACGAACACAGAACAACGGATCGGCGATAGCTAGTAGACCGGCGACGACGACCGCCGAGCGCCACCCGAACAAGAAGGGGAGTCACCTTCGGTAATATTCGTGACAATTGGGCTGTGCTCGGAGTATTCTGCCTTGGCAAATCGTGCTGTTAAGACACTGAGGCCCTTTATAACCACGGACCTATGTGAGAGTTGATTCTCGGCCCTCACTAGCATGAAAACTAAATACATGTCACGAATCCCGTTTCCTGAGTCTGTTTTTTGCCTGTGTTCTGTCCTGGAGTGTTTTTTTCCGGCGTCCTGGAACGCACCCTGTCTGGTTGCCGGGCAATGTAGCCAGTTGGGAGTTCTGATTACCCTCACCTGTATCCCATCAGCTATCTGCACACCTGGTCCTGATCATCATCTCTCCTCTTCATAAGCCCGGAACTGACATCCATTCCCTGCCGGATCGTTAGCCATGAACAGTATGTTGTGCCATAGTATCAACCCCAAGTTGGATAGAATTTGTTTTGTTGTTTTGTACGTATTGCTTGCCTTGCTACCCCATTGGATCCACCTATTTACTCCCATCAACTCACCACCGCTGCCCGCTACGCCACCTGGATATATCGACCCATTCACATTCACTTGTAAATAAATACTCACCTTCTTCCTACTCTCCTTATCCTGGTCTGCTTCTGGGTTCGATTTTGAAAGAACGTGACAATACATGTATGTGTGGAAAATGATTTAAGACTGAGAATCTCTCCAATACAACCCAACATTGCAGAGTTATGTGCATCCTTTCAAGCACACCTTTCTCATTAACCTGTGGTGAGTTATTCACAATTTTCAACTAACAAATGAAGTTTTAAATGTAAGATGGCGAAATAAAGAGCAAAATAATTTATTATTATTATTTGTGCCCTGGTCCTATAAGAGCTCTTTGTCACTTCCCACGAGCCGGATTGTGGCAAAACCTCACACTCATTCTTATGTTTAATAAATGTATCATATAGTGTGTGTGTGTGTGGCAGGCTTACAATGATGGCAAAAAAACAATATTTGAGAGTGCGCTGACCCTGGGGCTAGAGGGGTTACGCAGCTGGAGGTTGAATGTTTGAAGGGGTACGGGACTATCAAAAGTTTGGGAACCTCTTCTTTATAGTATTACTGTAAAGAACAGATATACTGTAATTAGATGACACACTGACCGAAGTGTGAACAGGAGCACTAATGAACTTTTCTGATTTAGCATCTCTCTCTCGTTTTCTCTCCTTCTCAACCACCCACCCCCCCACACACACACACACACACACACACACACACACACACACACACACACACACACACACACACACACACACACACACACACACACACACACACACACACCCGCACACACACACACACACACACACCCACCCACACACCCACACACACGCACACACACGCACCCCCCCACACACACACACACCACACACACACACACACACACACACACACACACACACACACACACACACACACACACACCCACACGCACCCGCACCCGCACCCGCACCCGCACCCGCACACCCACACACACACACACACACACACACACACACACACACACACACACACACACGCACACACGCACACATGCACACACATTGTTTATCTGTGATCGTGTTTGTGTCTCCCTTTGTCATTGTTTCCATTATGACTTTCAAACTTGTGAATCTCAAGAAATTCTAGTGCGCAATTTATGCAAGACAAATTCCTGTGAAGTGGACATAGATCTCTGTTATTAAATCCTCTCCTTCTAGTCTCTCCCATTTGCTCTCCTAAGAAAGGAATGAGGAAGGAGAGGAAGGAGGAATCTGATGTGGTGCAGAAAGAAGGAAGGACACTGAGTAATGTTTCCAGCTGTGTGTGTGTGTGTATTTGTGTGTGTGTTTGTGTGTGTGTGTCCAGCTGTGTCAGTCAGGCTGAGTCACTGTGTTCTCCTGTACTCTCCTGGCACCTGGGACGCTGCTCTTCCATACATCATTGTCATCATCTGTCCTTGTGTGTGTGTGTGTGTGTGCGCGTGCGTGTGTGTGTGTGTGTGTGACAAATGCACTGTGTAATAAGAACTGACAGGAGTCTCTAAATAGACACCGTGAAATATAGTATCTCTCCAGTTGTTATAGTGTCTCTCCAGTTGTTATAGTCTAGTTCTCTCTAGTTGTTATAGTGTCTCTCCAGTTGTTATAGTCTAGTTCTCTCCAGTTGTTATAGTCTAGTTCTCTCCAGTTGTTATAGTCTAGTTCTCTCCAGTTGTTATAGTCTAGTTCTCTACAGTTGTTATAGTCTAGTTCTCTCTAGTTGTTATAGTCTAGTTCTCTACAGTTGTTATAGTCTAGTTCTCTCCAGTTGTTATAGTGTCTCTCTAGTTGTTATAGTCTAGTTTTCTCCAGTTGTTATAGTCTAGTTCTCTCTAGTTGTTATAGTCTAGTTCTCTACAGTTGTTATAGTCTAGTTCTCTCCAGTTGTTATAGTGTCTCTCTAGTTGTTATAGTCTAGTTCTCTCTAGTTGTTATAGTCTAGTTCTCTCTAGTTGTTATAGTCTAGTTCTCTCCAGTTGTTATAGTCTAGTTCTCTCTAGTTGTTATAGTCTAGTTCTCTCTAGTTGTTATAGTCTAGTTCTCTACAGTTGTTATAGTGTCTCTCTAGTTGTTATAGTCTAGTTATCTCCAGTTGTTATAGTCTAGTTCTCTCCAGTTGTTATAGTCTAGTTCTCTCTAGTTGTTATAGTCTAGTTCTCTACAGTTGTTATAGTGTCTCTCTAGTTGTTATAGTCTAGTTCTCTCCAGTTGTTATAGTCTAGTTCTCTCCAGTTGTTATAGTCTAGTTCTCTCCAGTTGTTATAGTCTAGTTCTCTCTAGTTGTTATAGTCTAGTTCTCTCCAGTTGTTATAGTCTAGTTCTCTCCAGTTGTTATAGTCTAGTTCTCTCCAGTTGTTATAGTCTAGTTCTCTACAGTTGTTATAGTCTAGTTCTCTACAGTTGTTATAGTGTCTCTCCAGTTGTTATAGTCTAGTTCTCTCTAGTTGTTATAGTCTAGTTCTCTACAGTTGTTATAGTCTAGTTCTCTCCAGTTGTTATAGTGTCTCTCTAGTTGTTATAGTCTAGTTCTCTCCAGTTGTTATAGTCTAGTTCTCTCCAGTTGTTATAGTCTAGTTCTCTCCAGTTGTTATAGTCTAGTTCTCTCCAGTTGTTATAGTCTAGTTCTCTACAGTTGTTATAGTCTAGTTCTCTCCAGTTGTTATAGTCTAGTTCTCTACAGTTGTTATAGTCTAGTTCTCTCCAGTTGTTATAGTCTAGTTCTCTACAGTTGTTATAGTGTCTCTCCAGTTGTTATAGTCTAGTTCTCTACAGTTATTATAGTCTAGTTCTCTCCAGTTGTTATAGTCTAGTTCTCTACAGTTGTTATAGTCTAGTTCTCTCCAGTTGTTATAGTCTAGTTCTCTACAGTTGTTATAGTCTAGTTCTCTCTAGTTGTTATAGTCTAGTTCTCTCTAGTTGTTATAGTCTAGTTCTCTCCAGTTGTTATAGTCTAGTTCTCTCTAGTTGTTATAGTCTAGTTTTCTCCAGTTGTTATAGTCTAGTTCTCTACAGTTGTTATAGTCTAGTTCTCTACAGTTGTTATAGTCTAGTTCTCTACAGTTGTTATAGTCTAGTTCTCTCTAGTTGTTATAGTCTAGTTCTCTCCAGTTGTTATAGTCTAGTTCTCTACAGTTGTTATAGTCTAGTTCTCTACAGTTGTTATAGTCTAGTTCTCTCCAGTTGTTATAGTCTAGTTCTCTCCAGTTGTTATAGTCTAGTTCTCTCCAGTTGTTATAGTCTAGTTCTCTCCAGTTGTTATAGTCTAGTTCTCTACAGTTGTTATAGTCTAGTTCTCTACAGTTGTTATAGTCTAGTTCTCTCTAGTTGTTATAGTCTAGTTCTCTACAGTTGTTATAGTCTAGTTCTCTACAGTTGTTATAGTCTAGTTCTCTCCAGTTGTTATAGTCTAGTTCTCTACAGTTGTTATAGTGTCTCTCTAGGTGTTATAGTCTAGTTCTCTCCAGTTGTTATAGTGTCTCTCTAGTTGTTATAGTCTAGTTCTCTCCAGTTGTTATAGTGTCTCTCTAGTTGTTATAGTCTAGTTCTCTCCAGTTGTTATAGTGTCTCTCTAGTTGTTATAGTCTAGTTCTCTCTAGTTGTTATAGTCTAGTTCTCTCTAGTTGTTATAGTCTAGTTCTCTCCAGTTGTTATAGTCTAGTTCTCTCTAGTTGTTATAGTCTAGTTCTCTCTAGTTGTTATAGTCTAGTTCTCTACAGTTGTTATAGTGTCTCTCTAGTTGTTATAGTCTAGTTATCTCCAGTTGTTATAGTCTAGTTCTCTCCAGTTGTTATAGTCTAGTTCTCTCTAGTTGTTATAGTCTAGTTCTCTACAGTTGTTATAGTGTCTCTCTAGTTGTTATAGTCTAGTTCTCTCTAGTTGTTATAGTCTAGTTCTCTCCAGTTGTTATAGTCTAGTTCTCTCCAGTTGTTATAGTCTAGTTCTCTCCAGTTGTTATAGTTTAGTTCTCTCCAGTTGTTATAGTCTAGTTCTCTCTAGTTGTTATAGTCTAGTTCTCTCCAGTTGTTATAGTCTAGTTCTCTCCAGTTGTTATAGTCTAGTTCTCTCCAGTTGTTATAGTCTAGTTCTCTCCAGTTGTTATAGTCTAGTTCTCTCCAGTTGTTATAGTCTAGTTCTCTCCAGTTGTTATAGTCTAGTTCTCTCCAGTTGTTATAGTCTAGTTCTCTCCAGTTGTTATAGTCTAGTTCTCTCCAGTTGTTATAGTCTAGTTCTCTCCAGTTGTTATAGTCTAGTTCTCTCCAGTTGTTATAGTTTAGTTCTCTCCAGTTGTTATAGTCTAGTTCTCTCTAGTTGTTATAGTCTAGTTCTCTCCAGTTGTTATAGTCTAGTTCTCTACAGTTGTTATAGTGTCTCTCTAGTTGTTATAGTCTAGTTCTCTCTAGTTGTTATAGTCTAGTTCTCTCTAGTTGTTATAGTCTAGTTCTCTACAGTTGTTATAGTGTCTCTCTAGTTGTTATAGTCTAGTTCTCTCCAGTTGTTATAGTGTCTCTCTAGTTGTTATAGTCTAGTTCTCTCCAGTTGTTATAGTGTCTCTCTAGTTGTTATAGTCTAGTTCTCTCCAGTTGTTATAGTGTCTCTCTAGTTGTTATAGTCTAGTTCTCTCTAGTTGTTATAGTCTAGTTCTCTCTAGTTGTTATAGTCTAGTTCTCTCCAGTTGTTATAGTCTAGTTCTCTCTAGTTGTTATAGTCTAGTTCTCTCTAGTTGTTATAGTCTAGTTCTTGTTATAGTCTCTCTAGTTGTTATAGTCTAGTTCTCTCCAGTTGTTATAGTCTAGTTCTCTCCAGTTGTTATAGTCTAGTTCTCTAGTTCTCTCCAGTTGTTATAGTCTAGTTCTCTCCAGTTGTTATAGTCTAGTTCTCTCCAGTTGTTATAGTCTAGTTCTCTCTTGTTAGTTGTTATAGTCTAGTTCTGTCCAGTTGTTATAGTCTAGTTCTCTCTAGTTATAGTTATAGTTGTTATAGTCTAGTTCTCTCCTAGTTCTCTCCAGTTGTTATAGTGTCTCTCTAGTTGTTATAGTCTAGTTCTCTACAGTTGTTATAGTCTAGTTCTCTCCAGTTGTTATAGTCTAGTTCTCTACAGTTGTTATAGTGTCTCTCCAGTTGTTATAGTCTAGTTCTCTCCAGTTGTTATAGTCTAGTTCTCTACAGTTGTTATAGTCTAGTTCTCTCCAGTTGTTATAGTCTAGTTCTCTCCAGTTGTTATAGTCTAGTTCTCTCTAGTTGTTATAGTCTAGTTCTCTCCAGTTGTTATAGTCTAGTTCTCTCCAGTTGTTATAGTCTAGTTCTCTCCAGTTGTTATAGTGTCTCTCCAGTTGTTATAGTCTAGTTCTGTCCAGTTGTTATAGTCTAGTTCTCTCTAGTTGTTATAGTCTAGTTCTCTCCAGTTGTTATAGTCTAGTTCTCTCCAGTTGTTATAGTCTAGTTCTCTCCAGTTGTTATAGTGTCTCTCTAGTTGTTATAGTCTAGTTCTCTACAGTTGTTATAGTCTAGTTCTCTCCAGTTGTTATAGTCTAGTTCTCTACAGTTGTTATAGTGTCTCTCCAGTTGTTATAGTCTAGTTCTCTCCAGTTGTTATAGTCTAGTTCTCTCCAGTTGTTATAGTCAATTTCTCTCCAGTTGTTATAGTGTCTCTCCAGTTGTTATAGTCTAGTTCTCTCCAGTTGTTATAGTCTAGTTCTCTCCAGTTGTTATAGTCTAGTTCTCTCCAGTTGTTATAGTCTAGTTCTCTCCAGTTGTTATAGTCAATTTCTCTCCAGTTGTTATAGTCTAGTTCTCTCCAGTTGTTATAGTCAATTTCTCTCCAGTTGTTATAGTCTAGTTCTCTCCAGTTGTTATAGTGTCTCTCCAGTTGTTATAGTCTAGTTCTCTACAGTTGGTATAGTGTCTCTCCAGTTGTTATAGTCTTGTTCTCTACAGTTGGTATAGTCTAGTTCTCTCCAGTTGTTATAGTCTTGTTCTCTCCAGTTGTTATAGTGTCTCTCCAGTTGTTATAGTCTAGTTCTCTCCAGTTGTTATAGTCTAGTTCTCTCCAGTTGTTATAGTCTAGTTCTCTCCAGTTGTTATAGTCTAGTTCTCTCCAGTTGTTATAGTCTAGTTCTCTCCAGTTGTTATAGTCTAGTTCTAGTTCTCTCCAGTTGTTATAGTCTAGTTCTCTCCAGTTGTTATAGTCTAGTTCTCTCCAGTTGTTATAGTGTCTCTCCAGTTGTTATAGTCTAGTTCTCTCCAGTTGTTATAGTGTCTCTCCAGTTGTTATAGTCAATTTCTCTCCAGTTGTTATAGTGTCTCTCCAGTTGTTATAGTCTAGTTCTCTCCAGTTGTTATAGTCTAGTTCTCTCCAGTTGTTATAGTCTAGTTCTCTCCAGTTGTTATAGTCTAGTTCTCTCCAGTTGTTATAGTCTAGTTCTCTCCAGTTGTTATAGTCTAGTTCTCTCCAGTTGTTATAGTCTAGTTCTCTCCAGTTGTTATAGTCTAGTTCTCTCCAGTTGTTATAGTCTAGTTCTCTCCAGTTGTTATAGTCTAGTTCTCTCCAGTTGTTATAGTGTCTCTCCAGTTGTTATAGTCTAGTTCTCTCCAGTTGTTATAGTCTAGTTCTCTCCAGTTGTTATAGTCTAGTTCTCTCCAGTTGTTATAGTCAATTTCTCTCCAGTTGTTATAGTCTAGTTCTCTCCAGTTGTTATAGTGTCTCTCCAGTTGTTATAGTCTAGTTCTCTACAGTTGTTATAGTGTCTCTCCAGTTGTTATAGTCTAGTTCTCTCCAGTTGTTATAGTCTAGTTCTCTCCAGTTGTTATAGTCAATTTCTCTCCAGTTGTTATAGTGTCTCTCCAGTTGTTATAGTCTAGTTCTCTCCAGTTGTTATAGTCTAGTTCTCTCCAGTTGTTATAGTCTAGTTCTCTCCAGTTGTTATAGTCTAGTTCTCTCCAGTTGTTATAGTCAATTTCTCTCCAGTTGTTATAGTCTAGTTCTCTCCAGTTGTTATAGTCAATTTCTCTCCAGTTGTTATAGTCTAGTTCTCTCCAGTTGTTATAGTCAATTTCTCTCCAGTTGTTATAGTCTAGTTCTCTCCAGTTGTTATAGTGTCTCTCCAGTTGTTATAGTCTAGTTCTCTCCAGTTGTTATAGTCTAGTTCTCTCCAGTTGTTAGTCTAGTTCTCTCCAGTTGTTATAGTCTAGTTCTCTCCAGTTGTTATAGTCAATTTCTCTCCAGTTGTTATAGTCTAGTTCTCTCCAGTTGTTATAGTCTAGTTCTCTACAGTTGTTATAGTGTCTCTCCAGTTGTTATGGTCTAGTTCTCTACAGTTGTTATAGTCTAGTTCTCTCCAGTTGTTATAGTCAATTTCTCTCCAGTTGTTATAGTCTAGTTCTCTCCAGTTGTTATAGTCAATTTCTCTCCAGTTGTTATAGTCTAGTTCTCTCCAGTTGTTATAGTCAATTTCTCTCCAGTTGTTATAGTCTAGTTCTCTCCAGTTGTTATAGTGTCTCTCCAGTTGTTATAGTCTAGTTCTCTCCAGTTGTTATAGTCTAGTTCTCTCCAGTTGTTATAGTCTAGTTCTCTCCAGTTGTTATAGTCAATTTCTCTCCAGTTGTTATAGTCTAGTTCTCTCCAGTTGTTATAGTGTCTCTCCAGTTGTTATAGTCTAGTTCTCTACAGTTGTTATAGTGTCTCTCCAGTTGTTATAGTCTAGTTCTCTCCAGTTGTTATAGTCTAGTTCTCTCCAGTTGTTATAGTCTAGTTCTCTCCAGTTGTTATAGTCAATTTCTCTCCAGTTGTTATAGTGTCTCTCCAGTTGTTATAGTCTAGTTCTCTCCAGTTGTTATAGTCTAGTTCTCTCCAGTTGTTATAGTCTAGTTCTCTCCAGTTGTTATAGTCTAGTTCTCTCCAGTTGTTATAGTCTAGTTCTCTCCAGTTGTTATAGTCAATTTCTCTCCAGTTGTTATAGTCTAGTTCTCTCCAGTTGTTATAGTCAATTTCTCTCCAGTTGTTATAGTCTAGTTCTCTCCAGTTGTTATAGTGTCTCTCCAGTTGTTATAGTCTAGTTCTCTCCAGTTGTTATAGTGTCTCTCCAGTTGTTATAGTCTAGTTCTCTCCAGTTGTTATAGTGTCTCTCCAGTTGTTATAGTCTAGTTCTCTCCAGTTGTTATAGTGTCTCTCTAGTTGTTATAGTCTAGTTCTCTCCAGTTGTTATAGTCTAGTTCTCTCCAGTTGTTATAGTCAATTTCTCTCCAGTTGTTATAGTCTAGTTCTCTCCAGTTGTTATAGTCTAGTTCTCTACAGTTGTTATAGTGTCTCTCCAGTTGTTATGGTCTAGTTCTCTACAGTTGTTATAGTCTAGTTCTCTCCAGTTGTTATAGTCTAGTTCTCTACAGTTGTTATAGTCTAGTTCTCTCCATCTGTTATAGTGTCTCTACAGTTGTTATAGTCTAGTTCTCTACAGTTGTTATAGTCTAGTTCTCTACAGTTGTTATAGTCTAGTTCTCTCCAGTTGTTATAGTCTAGTTCTCTCCAGTTGTTATAGTGTCTCTCCAGTTGTTATAGTCTAGTTCTCTCCAGTTGTTATAGTGTCTCTCCAGTTGGTATAGTCTAGTTCTCTCCAGTTGTTATAGTCTAGTTCTCTCCAGTTGTTATAGTCAATTTCTCTCCAGTTGTTATAGTCTAGTTCTCTCAGTTGTTATAGTCTAGTTCTCTACAGTTGTTATAGTGTCTCTCCAGTTGTTATAGTCTAGTTCTCTACAGTTGTTATAGTCTAGTTCTCTCCAGTTGTTATAGTCTAGTTCTCTACAGTTGTTATAGTGTCTCTCCAGTTGTTATAGTCTAGTTCTCTCCAGTTGTTATAGTCTAGTTCTCTCCATCTGTTATAGTGTCTCTACAGTTGTTATAGTCTAGTTCTCTACAGTTGTTATAGTCTAGTTCTCTACAGTTGTTATAGTCTAGTTCTCTCCAGTTGTTATAGTCTAGTTCTCTCCAGTTGTTATAGTGTCTCTCCAGTTGTTATAGTCTAGTTCTCTCCAGTTGTTATAGTCTAGTTCTCTCCAGTTGTTATAGTCTAGTTCTCTCCAGTTGTTATAGTCAATTTCTCTCCAGTTGTTATAGTCTAGTTCTCTCCAGTTGTTATAGTCAATTTCTCTCCAGTTGTTATAGTCTAGTTCTCTCCAGTTGTTATAGTGTCTCTCCAGTTGTTATAGTCTAGTTCTCTCCAGTTGTTATAGTGTCTCTCCAGTTGTTATAGTCTAGTTCTCTCCAGTTGTTATAGTGTCTCTCCAGTTGTTATAGTCTAGTTGTTAGTTGTCTAGTGTCTCTCTAGTTGTTATAGTCTAGTTCTCTCAGTTGTTATAGTCTAGTTCTCTCCAGTTGTTATAGTCAATTTCTCTCCAGTTGTTATAGTCTAGTTCTCTCCAGTTGTTATAGTCTAGTTCTCTACAGTTGTTATAGTGTCTCTCCAGTTGTTATGGTCTAGTTCTCTACAGTTGTTATAGTCTAGTTCTCTCCAGTTGTTATAGTCTAGTTCTCTACAGTTGTTATAGTGTCTCTCCAGTTGTTATAGTCTAGTTCTCTACAGTTGTTATAGTCTAGTTCTCTCCATCTGTTATAGTGTCTCTACAGTTGTTATAGTCTAGTTCTCTACAGTTGTTATAGTCTAGTTCTCTACAGTTGTTATAGTCTAGTTCTCTCCAGTTGTTATAGTCTAGTTCTCTCCAGTTGTTATAGTGTCTCTCCAGTTGTTATAGTCTAGTTCTCTCCAGTTGTTATAGTGTCTCTCCAGTTGGTATAGTCTAGTTCTCTCCAGTTGTTATAGTCTAGTTCTCTCCAGTTGTTATAGTCAATTTCTCTCCAGTTGTTATAGTCTAGTTCTCTCCAGTTGTTATAGTCTAGTTCTCTACAGTTGTTATAGTGTCTCTCCAGTTGTTATAGTCTAGTTCTCTACAGTTGTTATAGTCTAGTTCTCTCCAGTTGTTATAGTCTAGTTCTCTACAGTTGTTATAGTGTCTCTCCAGTTGTTATAGTCTAGTTCTCTCCAGTTGTTATAGTCAATTTCTCTCCAGTTGTTATAGTCTAGTTCTCTCCAGTTGTTATAGTCAATTTCTCTCCAGTTGTTATAGTCTAGTTCTCTCCAGTTGTTATAGTGTCTCTCCAGTTGTTATAGTCTAGTTCTCTCCAGTTGTTATAGTGTCTCTCCAGTTGTTATAGTCTAGTTCTCTCCAGTTGTTATAGTGTCTCTCCAGTTGTTATAGTCTAGTTCTCTCCAGTTGTTATAGTGTCTCTCTAGTTGTTATAGTCTAGTTCTCTCCAGTTGTTATAGTCTAGTTCTCTCCAGTTGTTATAGTCAATTTCTCTCCAGTTGTTATAGTCTAGTTCTCTCCATCTGTTATAGTGTCTCTACAGTTGTTATAGTCTAGTTCTCTACAGTTGTTATAGTCTAGTTCTCTACAGTTGTTATAGTCTAGTTCTCTCCAGTTGTTATAGTCTAGTTCTCTCCAGTTGTTATAGTGTCTCTCCAGTTGTTATAGTCTAGTTCTCTCCAGTTGTTATAGTGTCTCTCCAGTTGGTATAGTCTAGTTCTCTCCAGTTGTTATAGTCTAGTTCTCTCCAGTTGTTATAGTCAATTTCTCTCCAGTTGTTATAGTCTAGTTCTCTCCAGTTGTTATAGTCTAGTTCTCTACAGTTGTTATAGTGTCTCTCCAGTTGTTATAGTCTAGTTCTCTACAGTTGTTATAGTCTAGTTCTCTCCAGTTGTTATAGTCTAGTTCTCTACAGTTGTTATAGTGTCTCTCCAGTTGTTATAGTCTAGTTCTCTACAGTTGTTATAGTCTAGTTCTCTCCATCTGTTATAGTGTCTCTACAGTTGTTATAGTCTAGTTCTCTACAGTTGTTATAGTCTAGTTCTCTACAGTTGTTATAGTCTAGTTCTCTCCAGTTGTTATAGTCTAGTTCTCTCCAGTTGTTATAGTGTCTCTCCAGTTGTTATAGTCTAGTTCTCTCCAGTTGTTATAGTCTAGTTCTCTCCAGTTGTTATAGTCTAGTTCTCTCCAGTTGTTATAGTCAATTTCTCTCCAGTTGTTATAGTCTAGTTCTCTCCAGTTGTTATAGTCAATTTCTCTCCAGTTGTTATAGTCTAGTTCTCTCCAGTTGTTATAGTCTAGTTCTCTCCAGTTGTTATAGTCTAGTTCTCTCCAGTTGTTATAGTGTCTCTCCAGTTGTTATAGTCTAGTTCTCTCCAGTTGTTATAGTGTCTCTCCAGTTGTTATAGTCTAGTTCTCTCCAGTTGTTATAGTGTCTCTCTAGTTGTTATAGTCTAGTTCTCTCCAGTTGTTATAGTCTAGTTCTCTCCAGTTGTTATAGTCAATTTCTCTCCAGTTGTTATAGTCTAGTTCTCTCCAGTTGTTATAGTCTAGTTCTCTACAGTTGTTATAGTGTCTCTCCAGTTGTTATGGTCTAGTTCTCTACAGTTGTTATAGTCTAGTTCTCTCCAGTTGTTATAGTCTAGTTCTCTACAGTTGTTATAGTGTCTCTCCAGTTGTTATAGTCTAGTTCTCTACAGTTGTTATAGTCTAGTTCTCTCCATCTGTTATAGTGTCTCTACAGTTGTTATAGTCTAGTTCTCTACAGTTGTTATAGTCTAGTTCTCTACAGTTGTTATAGTCTAGTTCTCTCCAGTTGTTATAGTCTAGTTCTCTCCAGTTGTTATAGTGTCTCTCCAGTTGTTATAGTCTAGTTCTCTCCAGTTGTTATAGTGTCTCTCCAGTTGGTATAGTCTAGTTCTCTCCAGTTGTTATAGTCTAGTTCTCTCCAGTTGTTATAGTCAATTTCTCTCCAGTTGTTATAGTCTAGTTCTCTCCAGTTGTTATAGTCTAGTTCTCTACAGTTGTTATAGTGTCTCTCCAGTTGTTATAGTCTAGTTCTCTACAGTTGTTATAGTCTAGTTCTCTCCAGTTGTTATAGTCTAGTTCTCTACAGTTGTTATAGTGTCTCTCCAGTTGTTATAGTCTAGTTCTCTCCAGTTGTTATAGTCAATTTCTCTCCAGTTGTTATAGTCTAGTTCTCTCCAGTTGTTATAGTCAATTTCTCTCCAGTTGTTATAGTCTAGTTCTCTCCAGTTGTTATAGTGTCTCTCCAGTTGTTATAGTCTAGTTCTCTCCAGTTGTTATAGTGTCTCTCCAGTTGTTATAGTCTAGTTCTCTCCAGTTGTTATAGTGTCTCTCCAGTTGTTATAGTCTAGTTCTCTCCAGTTGTTATAGTGTCTCTCTAGTTGTTATAGTCTAGTTCTCTCCAGTTGTTATAGTCTAGTTCTCTCCAGTTGTTATAGTCAATTTCTCTCCAGTTGTTATAGTCTAGTTCTCTCCAGTTGTTATAGTCTAGTCTAGTTCTCTACAGTTGTTATAGTGTCTCTCCAGTTGTTATGGTCTAGTTCTCTACAGTTGTTATAGTCTAGTTCTCTCCAGTTGTTATAGTCTAGTTCTCTACAGTTGTTATAGTGTCTCTCCAGTTGTTATAGTCTAGTTCTCTACAGTTGTTATAGTCTAGTTCTCTCCATCTGTTATAGTGTCTCTACAGTTGTTATAGTCTAGTTCTCTACAGTTGTTATAGTCTAGTTCTCTACAGTTGTTATAGTCTAGTTCTCTCCAGTTGTTATAGTCTAGTTCTCTCCAGTTGTTATAGTGTCTCTCCAGTTGTTATAGTCTAGTTCTCTCCAGTTGTTATAGTGTCTCTCCAGTTGGTATAGTCTAGTTCTCTCCAGTTGTTATAGTCTAGTTCTCTCCAGTTGTTATAGTCAATTTCTCTCCAGTTGTTATAGTCTAGTTCTCTCCAGTTGTTATAGTCTAGTTCTCTACAGTTGTTATAGTGTCTCTCCAGTTGTTATAGTCTAGTTCTCTACAGTTGTTATAGTCTAGTTCTCTCCAGTTGTTATAGTCTAGTTCTCTACAGTTGTTATAGTGTCTCTCCAGTTGTTATAGTCTAGTTCTCTACAGTTGTTATAGTCTAGTTCTCTCCATCTGTTATAGTGTCTCTACAGTTGTTATAGTCTAGTTCTCTACAGTTGTTATAGTCTAGTTCTCTACAGTTGTTATAGTCTAGTTCTCTCCAGTTGTTATAGTCTAGTTCTCTCCAGTTGTTATAGTGTCTCTCCAGTTGTTATAGTCTAGTTCTCTCCAGTTGTTATAGTCTAGTTCTCTCCAGTTGTTATAGTCTAGTTCTCTCCAGTTGTTATAGTCAATTTCTCTCCAGTTGTTATAGTCTAGTTCTCTCCAGTTGTTATAGTCAATTTCTCTCCAGTTGTTATAGTCTAGTTCTCTCCAGTTGTTATAGTGTCTCTCCAGTTGTTATAGTCTAGTTCTCTCCAGTTGTTATAGTGTCTCTCCAGTTGTTATAGTCTAGTTCTCTCCAGTTGTTATAGTGTCTCTCCAGTTGTTATAGTCTAGTTCTCTCCAGTTGTTATAGTGTCTCTCTAGTTGTTATAGTCTAGTTCTCTCCAGTTGTTATAGTCTAGTTCTCTCCAGTTGTTATAGTCAATTTCTCTCCAGTTGTTATAGTCTAGTTCTCTCCAGTTGTTATAGTCTAGTTCTCTACAGTTGTTATAGTGTCTCTCCAGTTGTTATGGTCTAGTTCTCTACAGTTGTTATAGTCTAGTTCTCTCCAGTTGTTATAGTCTAGTTCTCTACAGTTGTTATAGTGTCTCTCCAGTTGTTATAGTCTAGTTCTCTACAGTTGTTATAGTCTAGTTCTCTCCATCTGTTATAGTGTCTCTACAGTTGTTATAGTCTAGTTCTCTACAGTTGTTATAGTCTAGTTCTCTCCAGTTGTTATAGTCTAGTTCTCTCCAGTTGTTATAGTGTCTCTCCAGTTGTTATAGTCTAGTTCTCTCCAGTTGTTATAGTGTCTCTCCAGTTGGTATAGTCTAGTTCTCTCCAGTTGTTATAGTCTAGTTCTCTCCAGTTGTTATAGTCAATTTCTCTCCAGTTGTTATAGTCTAGTTCTCTCCAGTTGTTATAGTCTAGTTCTCTACAGTTGTTATAGTGTCTCTCCAGTTGTTATAGTCTAGTTCTCTACAGTTGTTATAGTCTAGTTCTCTCCAGTTGTTATAGTCTAGTTCTCTACAGTTGTTATAGTGTCTCTCCAGTTGTTATAGTCTAGTTCTCTACAGTTGTTATAGTCTAGTTCTCTCCATCTGTTATAGTGTCTCTACAGTTGTTATAGTCTAGTTCTCTACAGTTGTTATAGTCTAGTTCTCTACAGTTGTTATAGTCTAGTTCTCTCCAGTTGTTATAGTCTAGTTCTCTCCAGTTGTTATAGTGTCTCTCCAGTTGTTATAGTCTAGTTCTCTCCAGTTGTTATAGTCTAGTTCTCTCCAGTTGTTATAGTGTCTCTACAGTTGTTATAGTCTAGTTCTCTACAGTTGTTATAGTCTAGTTCTCTCCAGTTGTTATAGTCTAGTTCTCTACAGTTGTTATAGTGTCTCTCCAGTTGTTATAGTCTAGTTCTCTCCAGTTGTTATAGTCTAGTTCTCTACAGTTGTTATAGTGTCTCTCCAGTTGTTATAGTCTAGTTCTCTCCAGTTGTTATAGTCTAGTTCTCTCCAGTTGTTATAGTCAATTTCTCTCCAGTTGTTATAGTGTCTCTCCAGTTGTTATAGTCTAGTTCTCTCCAGTTGTTATAGTGTCTCTACAGTTGTTATAGTCTAGTTCTCTAAAGTTGTTATAGTCTAGTTCTCTCCAGTTGTTATAGTCTAGTTCTCTCCAGTTGTTATAGTCTAGTTCTCTCCAGTTGTTATAGTCTAGTTCTCTCCAGTTGTTATAGTCTAGTTCTCTACAGTTGTTATAGTCTAGTTCTCTCCAGTTGTTATAGTCTAGTTCTCTACAGTTGTTATAGTCTAGTTCTCTCCAGTTGTTATAGTCTAGTTATCTACAGTTGTTATAGTCTAGTTATCTACAGTTGTTATAGTCTAGTTCTCTCCAGTTGTTATAGTCTAGTTATCTACAGTTGTTATAGTCTAGTTATCTACAGTTGTTATAGTCTAGTTATCTACAGTTGTTATAGTCTAGTTCTCTCCAGTTGTTATAGTCTAGTTCTCTACAGTTGTTATAGTCTAGTTATCTACAGTTGTTATAGTCTAGTTCTCTCCAGTTGTTATAGTCTAGTTATCTACAGTTGTTATAGTCTAGTTATCTACAGTTGTTATAGCTTAGTTCTCTCCAGTTGTTATAGTCTAGTTCTCTCCAGTTGTTATAGTCTAGTTCTCTCCAGTTGTTATAGTCTAGTTCTCTCCAGTTGTTATAGTCTAGTTCTCTCCAGTTGTTATAGTGTCTCTCCAGTTGTTATAGTCTAGTTCTCTACAGTTGTTATAGTCTAGTTCTCTCCAGTTGTTATAGTCTAGTTATCTACAGTTGTTATAGTCTAGTTATCTACAGTTGTTATAGTTTAGTTCTCTCCAGTTGTTATAGTCTAGTTCTCTCCAGTTGTTATAGTCTAGTTATCTACAGTTGTTATAGTCTAGTTATCTACAGTTGTTATAGTCTAGTTCTCTCCAGTTGTTATAGTCTAGTTCTCTCCAGTTGTTATAGTTTAGTTCTCTCCAGTTGTTATAGTCTAGTTCTCTCTAGTTGTTATAGTGTCTCTCCAGTTGTTATAGTCTAGTTCTCTACAGTTGTTATAGTCTAGTTCTCTCCAGTTGTTATAGTGTCTCTCTAGTTGTTATAGTCTAGTTCTCTACAGTTGTTATAGTCTAGTTCTCTACAGTTGTTATAGTCTAGTTCTCTCCAGTTGTTATAGTCTAGTTTTCTACAGTTGTTATAGTCTAGTTCTCTCCAGTTGTTATAGTCTAGTTCTCTCCAGTTGTTATAGTGTCTCTCTAGTTGTTATAGTCTAGTTCTCTCCAGTTGTTATAGTCTAGTTCTCTCCAGTTGTTATAGTCTAGTTCTCTCCAGTTGTTATAGTATCTCTGCAGTTGTTATAGTCTAGTTTTCTACAGTTGTTATAGTCTAGTTCTCTCCAGTTGTTATAGTATCTCTGCCGTTGTTATAGTCTAGTTTTCTACAGTTGTTATAGTCTAGTTCTCTCCAGTTGTTATAGTCTAGTTCTCTCCAGTTGTTATAGTCTAGTTCTCTACAGTTGTTATAGTCTAGTTCTCTGCAGTTGTTATAGTCTAGTTTTCTACAGTTGTTATAGTCTAGTTCTCTACAGTGTAGTTAGTATAGCTGTTTCATAAATACACACCATTATATTAGATTGATTATTATGTCAGATAAATCATTATCTGAGATAAATTATTATATTAAATCAATCAATTTATATTTTGATAAATCGTTATATTATACTAATCATTATATTAGATAAATCATCATATTAAACTAATCATTATATTAGTTAAATAGTATATATCGATGAATCATTATATTAGAAAAATTATTATATATCGATAAATCATTATGTTATACTAATCATTATCTTAGTTAAATCATTATATATCAATAAATCATTATATTAGATAAATCATTATATTACACTAATCATTATATTAGTTAAATCATTACATATAGATAAATCATTATATTAGATAAATCATTATATTAGATAAATCATTATATCGATAAATCATTATATTAGATAAATCATTATATTAGATAAATCATTATATTTCACTAATCATTATATTAGTTAAATCATTACATATAGATAAATCATTATATTACACTAATCATTATATTAAATAAATCATTATATTACACGAATCATTATATTAGATAAATCATTATATTACACTAATCATTATATTAGATAAATCATTATATTACACTAATCATTATTTTAGTTAAATCATTACATATCGATAAATCTTTATATTAGATAAATCATTATATTAGATAAATCATTATATTAGATAAATCATGATATTAATTAAATCATTACATATCGATAAATCATTATATTAGTTAAATCATTAGATATCGATACATCATTATATTAGATAATTCATTATATATCGATAAATCATTATATTGTCACGCCTTGGTCATTGTATTTTGTGTTTTTGTTATATGTTTGGGTAGGCCAGGGTGTGACATGGGTTTATATGTTGTTTTCGTATTGGGGTTTGTATTATTTGGGATCGCGGCTGATTAGGGGTGTTGTATAGGCTTGGCTGCCTGAGGCGATTCTCAATCAGAGTCAGGTGATTCTTGTTGTCTCTGATTGGGAACCGTATTTAGGCAGCCTGAGTTTCGCTTTGTATTTCGTGGGTGATTGTTCCTGTCTTTGTGTAGTATTCACCAGATAGGCTGTAATAGTTTCACGTTCCGTTTGTTGTTTTCGTCTTTCAGTTATTTCATGTACCGCATTTCATTCATTAAAGTCATGAGTAACCAACATGCTGCATTTCGGTCCGACTCTCTTTCTTCAACAGACGAACGCCGTTACAGAATCACCCACCACTCACGGACCGAGCAGTGTGTAAACTGGCAGCGACAGCGACAGCTTCAGCAGCGAAAGAAGGACGTTATGGACGGTAGAGGCATGGAGTATACGACGTGGGAAGAAATCGACAAGTGGGTGGCCGACCCAGAGAGAGTGCAGGAGCCCGTCTGGGATTCGCTTCAGCAGTGCGAAGAGGGCTACAGGCGAATGGAGTCAAAAAGGAAAACACGGCGACGCAGAGCGAAAACCCGAAAGTAACCCCCAATTATTTATTGGGGGAGGGCGCAGAGAGAGAGTGGCTGAGTCAGGGTTCAGACCTGAGCCAACTCTCCCTGTTAATCGTGAAGAGCAGTTGCAGTGGGAGAGGCTGCACCACTTGGAGAATTGGACATGGGAGGAGGAATTAGACGGTAAAGGACCCTGGGCTCAGCCTGGAGAATATCGCCGTCCCAAGGAAGAAATAGAAGCCATAAAGATCACCCGAGCCACTGCCTGTTCACCCCGCTATCATCCAGAAGGCGAGGTCAGTACAGGTGCATCAAAGTTGGAACCGAGAGACTGAAAAACAGCTTCTATCTCAAGGCCATCAGACTGTTAAACAGCCACCACTAACATTGAGTGGCTGCTGCCAACACACTGACATTGACACTGACCCAGCTCCAGCCACTTTAATAATGGGAATTGATGGGAAATGATGTAAATATATCACTAGCCACTTTAAACAATGCTACCTTATATAATGTTACTGTCATGTTTTGTCTTATATTGTCTTGTCATTTTGCTTTCCCTTCTGTTCGTTTCCCCCTGCTGGTCTTATTAGGTTCGTTCCCTTTTTTCTCTCTCCCTCCCTCTCTCTCTTCTCTCTATCGTTCCGTTCCTGCTCCCAGCTGTTCCTATTCCCCTACTCAATCATCTAGTCTTTTCACACCTGTTCCGTATCTTGCCCTCTGATTAGAGTCCCTATTTCTCCCCTTGTTTTCCGTTTCTGTCCTGTCGGATCCTTGTATATTGTTCGCCGTGCTGTGTCTTTGTCTCGCCCTGTCGTGTCTTGTTTCCCTCAGATGCTGCGTGTGAGCAGGTGTCTGAGTCTGCTACGGTCGGTGCCTTCCCGAGGCAACCTACAGTTAATGGTCGAGTCTCCAGTCTGTCCTCGTCACTACGAGGGGAATTAAGTTTTTTATGTTTTGTTTTCTGCTCTGATTGTCCAGGAGTATTGCCTATTTCCTTTACTGGAATAAAGACTCTGTTTTCGCCAAGTCGCTTTTGGGTCCTCATTCACCTGCATAACAGTTACTTAACCTACATTATTCATCTCATATGCATACGTATATACTGTACTCTACATCATCGACTGCATCCTTATGTAATACATGTATCACTAGCCACTTTAACTATGCCACTTTTTTTTACTTTGTCTACATACTCATCTCATATGTATATACTGTACTCGATACCATCTACTGTATGCTGCCCTGTACCATCACTCATTCATATATCCTTATGTACATATTCTTTATCCCCTTACACTGTGTATAAGACAGTAGTTTTGGAATTGTTAGTTAGATTACTTGTTGGTTATTACTGCATTGTCGGAACTAGAAGCACAAGCATTTCGATACACTCGCATTAACATCTGCTAACCATGTGTATGTGACAAATACAATTTGATTTGATTTGATAATGCTAAACAAAGGATTGATTAATGTACTCCTATATTTCCCCTGTCTTGTGGATTTGGCCGTACGTTCTCATCCACATCACAATGGATGTTTTCACTAGCCAAACATCTTGGGAAGAATCTTCGGGCGAATCCAGGCCTGACACTGGTCTGCCGTGATGTCATTGCATGCGTCATCCATGGCCTTGAGAAGGGTGGCTTGTTCGTGAGGGCGCCTACCATATACCTTCATGTGGAGATAAAATTCTCAATCGGGTTAAGGAAAGGAGAGTATGGAGGTAAGTACAGGGGGGTAAATTGATTGTGGTTGGGCCTGAAACCATGCTTGCACCATTCTGAGCATGGTGGAACCTGACATTATCCCACACAATGACAAAGGTCATGCCATCAGCTCTACAGACCTGATTTAGCTCATCAAGGAAGGTTATATTCGAACAGCGAATCATGTGGCTGCCTGCAACTCAATATATAGAGTATAGAGAGAGCTTTAGATGATGTTCGACCAAACACTAGAACAGGCATGATGAGTAATCTAAGCAACTTTGACTGTGGTATGATTGTTGATGCCACACATGGTGATTCCAGCATCTCAGAAACAGCTGTCTTTCTGGGATTTTTACGCACTACAGTCTCTAGAGTTTACAGAGAATGGTGCGATAAACAAAACACATTCAATGAGTGACAGTTCTGTGGGCTAAAACACCTTATTAAGGAGAGAGGTAAGAGGAGAATGTCCAGATTCATTCAAGCTAACAGAAATGCCACAAATGCTCAAATAACAGCTGTTTAAAACAGTGGTGTGCAGAATGGCATCTCTTAACGTACAACACCATGAATAATTTAGGCTGTTGTGGAGGCAAAAGGGGGTCCTACCCAGTACTAGATAGGTGTACCTAATAAAGTGGCCGGTGAGTGTACAGTAATGTCAAATCTGAAAACATGGTCTGGAAAAGTGGTACATGGGACCATAGAAACAGTGTCTGATAAAGAATGATGATGAAATATTACATCCGGGGCGGCAGGGTAACCTAGTGGTTAGAGCGTTGGACTCGTAACCGGAAGGTTGTGAGTTCAAACCCCCGAGCTGACAAGGTACAAATCTGTCGTTCTGCCCCTGAACAGGCAGTGTTCTTAGGTTGTCATTGAAAATATGAATTTCTTCTTAACTGACTTGCCTGGTTAAATAAAGGTTAAAAAAATAAAAATACAAAATCCATATATAATGTAGTCCAATTGGTTCATGTTCCACGGTAATTGGTGTCAATGGATCTTGTTATCCTGAAAATTTCATGATCTAAACATGGAGTATTGTTTGTCAGTTTCCATAAAACTATTCATTAACAGTAATGCAACAGTTACTTATCATTTTGAGTAGTTGTATAAATTGATAGTTAGATCATTGTAATGAAATGAATAGACAGTTATCTCAGATGTAATGTGTGAATTGTATTGTATTGTATATAGTAATCTTTTGATGTTAAGTTGTGTCATTTTGAACAGGTGATTTTAGTTGAATGAACAAATGATCTTAGCTTTATGTGTATTGTAGCCAAGCAATACTTGGAAAAAGTGTTAGAGTTTCGAAAAATGACATCAAGGTACCGAAATTAGTGCCAAAGTGATTGTAAAAAACTGTAATCAAAGATAGCTGGCTAACTCATTGATCCTGCGTTTTAGTATACCCCTCAGGATTACTTCTGACGTTATCTGTAGTTGATTAGCTGCTATGGTAATCAATGCTACTGTAGCATGCATTATTAACAGCCTCTCTATATCACCTCCTCTGCAGTGTGTGTGTTATCGGTGTGTCTGTGTGTGTCGGTGTGTGTTATTGGTGTGTCTGTGTGTGTCGGTGTGTGTTATCGGTGTGTCTGTGTGTGTCGGTGTGTGTTATCGGTGTGTCTGTGTGTGTTGGTGTGTGTTATCGGTGTGTCTGTGTGTGTCTGTGTGTTATCGGTGTGTCTGTGTGTGTTGGTGTGTGTTATCGGTGTGTCTGTGTGTGTCTGTGTTATCGGTGTGTCTGTGTGTGTTGGTGTGTGTTATCGGTGTGTCTGTGTGTGTTGGTGTGTGTTATCGGTGTGTCTGTGTGTGTCGGTGTGTGTTATTGGTGTGTCTGTGTGTATTAACAGCCTCTGCAGACTTTATTAAAGTGATTTATCAGATCACTGTACTCTGACCAGAGAGAAACATAAAGAGAGAGACCGACAAACGATTATCTATTTCACATGCTGTGGAAATGTAAACACATGTCTCCCATGGCAATAAAGACCTTCAATTGAATTGAATTGAAATTGAAAGAGAGGAGAGAACAAGTTTCTCTGAATCAATCATCACACCTTCAAATGCTAGCTAGCCTCCTACCAGATAGCAATCACAGTAAGTGATGGAGAGATGGAGAGATGGAGGGATGGAGAGATGGAGAGATGGAGGGATGGAGAGATGGAAGGATGGAGAGATGGAAGGATGGAGGGATGGATACATGGAGGGATGGATGGAGAGATGGAGGGATGGAGAGATGGAAGGATGGAGAGATGGAGGGATGGAGAGATGGAGAGATGGAAGGGTGGAGAGATGGAGAGATGGAGGGATGGAGAGATGGAGGGATGGAGAGATGGAGAGATGGAGAGATGGAGGGATGGAGAGATGGAAGGATGGAGGGATGGAGAGATGGAGAGATGGAGAGATGGAAGGGTGGAGAGATGGAGAGATGGAGGGATGGAGAGATGGAGGGATGGAGAGATGGAGAGATGGAGAGATGGAGGGATGGAGAGATGGAGAGATGGAAGGATGGAGAGATGGAAGGATGGAGAGATGGAGGGATGGAGAGATGGAAGGATGGAGAGATGGAGAGATGTAAGGATGGAGAGATGGAGGGATGAAGGGATGGAGAGATGGAGAGATGGAGGGATGGAAGGATGGAGAGATGGAGGGATGGAGAGATGGAAAGATGGAAGGATGGAGAGATGGAGGGATGGAGAGATGGAAGGATAGAGAGATGGAAGGATGGAGGGATGGAGAGATGGAAGGATGCAGAGATGGAAGGATGGAGAGATGGAAGGATGGAGAGATGGAAGGATGGAGAGATGGAGGGATGGAGAGATGGAAGGATGGAGAGATGGAGGGATGGAGAGATGGAAGGATGGAGAGATGGAAGGATGGAGAGATGGAGGGATTTAGCATGTATCAGTTTACAGTAGCTACTTCAGCCGGAAAACAACAAAAAAATATAAAACGTTGCTTTAACATTTCTACAAGATTGTCTTTGCAGTTGGAATCACATGCAGTAGTTGGCCAGCGAGACAGTGAATCGTTTGATTGGACCATGGATGAACCAATATGGAAATGTAGGCAGGAGTTGTTGCAAGCCAAGCACAGCGGAAACACATTAGGAAGTCTGTAAGTCTTATACTCGTGTTGACTGTGTGGGACCTCATATCAAAAACTTCTTGGCAGGTGCATAGGGCCAATACACCGCCCCTGTTAAATATGCATTGGTACTCTGCTGACAGAGGCAAATATTTTTCTGGAAGTTGCTTTGTAAGTTTTTCCACCAAGCCTTCAACAACGCAACCACCCAGGGAACATTTCAGTACACCATATTGAAGCAGTCAGGTTTGACGATGCTATGGGGAAAGTTTTGTGCACACAGGCTTGATAGTTTGACAGTTTGTCAAAACAGCCATCAAGGAGGATACAAATTTTAGCAGCAGATCATTTTGAGTGGATTATGCAGAGAGTTGAGGACAGAGAAGTTGGATAGATTGGAGGGATGGAGAGTTTGTAGTAACTGCCTGGAGAGACGGAGAGATGGAGGGATGGAGGGAGAGAGGGATGGAGAGATGGAGAGATGGAGGGATGGAGAGATGGAGGGATGGAGAGATGGAGGGATGGGGGGATGGAGGAATGGAAGGATGGTGAGATGGAGGGATGGAGGGATGGAGAGATGGAGGGATGGAGAGATGGAGAGATGGAGGGATGGAGGGATGGAGAGATGGAGAGATGGAGGGATGGAGAGATGGAGGGATGGAGAGTTTGTAGTAACTGCCTGGAGAGATGGAGAGATGGAGGGATGGAGGGAGAGAGGGATGGAGAGATGGAGAGATGGAGGGATGGAGAGATGGAGGGATGGAGGGATGGAGAGATGGGGGGATGGAGGAATGGAAGGATGGAGAGATGGAGGGATGGAGGGATGGAGAGATGGAGGGATGGAGAGATGGAGGGATGGAGGGAGAGAGGGTTGGAGGGATGGAGAGATGGAGGGATGGAGGGATGGAGAGATGGAGAGATAAAGGGGTGGAGGGATGGAGAGATGGAGAGATGGAGGGGTTGTAGAAACAGGCCTGGAGAGATGGAAGGATGGAGGGATGGAGGGATGGAGGGAGATGGAGGGATGGAGGGATGGAGGGATGGAGGGATGGAGAGATGGAGGGATGGAGGGATGGAGAGATGGAGGGGTTGTAGGAGAGATGGAAGGGATGGGGATGGAGAGATGGAATGGAGGGATGGAGAGATGGAGGGATGGAGAGATGGAGGGGATGGAGGGATGGAGAGATGGAGGGATGGATACATGGAGGGATGGATGGAGAGATGGAGGGATGGAGGGATGGATGAGATGGAGGGATGGAGGGATGGAGGAGGGATGGAGAGAAGAAGGGATAGAGAGATGGAGGGATGGATAGATGGAGAGATGGAGGGATGGAGAAATGGAGGGATAGAGAGATGGAGTGATAGAGAGATGGAGGGATGGAGGGATGGAGAGATGGAGGGATGGAGAGATGGAGGGATAGAGAGATGGAGGGATCGAGGGATAGAGAGATGGAGGGATGGAGGGATAGAGAGATGGAGGGATGGAGGGATGGAGGGATGGAGGGATGGAGGGATGGAGAGATGGAGGGATGGAGAGATTGAGAGATGGAGGGATGAAGAGATGGGGGGATGGAGGGATAGAGGGATGGGGGGATGGAAAGATGGAGGGATGGAGAGATGGAGAAAGTTGGGGAAAGTTTTGTGCACACAGGCTTGATAGGCTTGATAGTTTGACAGTTTGTCAAAACAGCCATCAAGGAGGATACAAATTTTAGCAGCAGATCATTTTGAGTGGATTATGCGGAGAGTTGAGGACAGAGAAGTTGGATAGATTGGAGGGATGGAGAGTTTGTAGTAACTGCCTGGAGAGACGGAGAGATGGAGGGATGGAGGGAGAGAGGGATGGAGAGATGGAGAGATGGAGGGATGGAGAGATGGAGGGATGGGGGGATGGAGGAATGGAAGGATGGAGAGATGGAGGGATGGAGGGATGGAGGGATGGAGAGATGGAGAGATGGAGGGATGGAGGGATGGAGGGATGGAGGGATGGAGGGATGGAGAGATGGAGGGATGGAGGGATGGAGAGATGGAGGGATGGAGAGTTTGTAGTAACTGCCTGGAGAGATGGAGGGATGGAGGGAGAGAGGGATGGAGAGATGGAGAGATGGAGGGATGGAGAGATGGAGGGATGGAGGGATGGAGAGATGGGGGGATGGAGGAATGGAAGGATGGAGAGATGGAGGGATGGAGGGATGGAGAGATGGAGGGATGGAGAGATGGAGGGATGGAGGGAGAGAGGGTTGGAGGGATGGAGAGATGGAGGGATGGAGGGATGGAGAGATGGAGAGATAAAGGGGTGGAGGGATGGAGAGATGGAGGGATGGAGGGGTTGTAGAAACAGGCCTGAAGAGATGGAAGGATGGAGGGATGGAGAGATGGAGGGATGGAGAGATAAAGGGATGGAGGGAGAGAGGGATGGAGGGAGAGAGGGATGGATGGATGGAGGGATGGAGAGATGGAGGGATGGAGAGATAAAGGGATGGAGGGATGGAGAGATGGAGGGGTTGTAGAAACAGGCCTGGAGAGATGGAAGGATGGAGGGATGGAGGGATGGAGAGATGGAGGGATGGAGAGATGGAGGGATGGAGGGATGGAGGGATGGAGAGATGGAGGGATGGGGGATGGAGGAATGGAGGGATGGAGAGATGGAGGGATGGAGAGATGGAGGGATGGAGTGATGGTTAGATGGAGGGATGGATACATGGAGGGATGGATGGAGAGATGGAGGGATGGAGGGATGGAGAGATGGAGGGATGGAGGGATGGAGGGATGGAGAGAAGAAGGGATAGAGAGATGGAGGGATGGATAGATGGAGAGATGGAGGGATGGAGAGATGGAGGGATAGAGAGATGGAGTGATAGAGAGATGGAGAGATGGAGGGATGGAGAGATGGAGGGATGGAGAGATGGAGGGATAGAGAGATGGAGGGATCGAGGGATAGAGAGATGGAGGGATGGAGGGATAGAGAGATGGAGGGATGGAGAGATGGAGGGATGGAGGGATGGAGGGATGGAGGGATAGAGGGATGGAGGGATGGAGAGATGGAGGGATGGAGAGATTGAGAGATGGAGGGATGAAGAGATGGGGGGATGGAGGGATAGAGGGATGGGGGGATGGAAAGATGGAGGGATGGAGAGATGGAGAGATGGAGGGATAGAGAGATTGAGGGATGGAGGGAAGGAGAGATGGAGGGATGGAGAGATTGAGAGATGGAGGGATGAAGAGATGGAGGGATGGGGGGATGGAGGGATAGAGGGATGGGGGGATGGAAAGATGGAGGGATGGAGAGATGGAGGGATGAAAGATGGAGGGATGGAGGGATGGAGGGATGGAGAGATGGAGAGATTGAGAGATTGAGAGATGGAGAGATGGAGGGATGAAGAGATGAAGGGATGGAGGGATGGAGGGATGTAGGGATGGGGAGATGGGGAGATGAAGGGATGGAGAGATGGAGGGAGAGAGGGATCGAGGGATACATCCCTATATACATCCCTATATACATCCCTATTTACATCCCTATTTACATCCCTTTATATCCCATATATACAACCATATATACATCCATATATACATCCATATATACATCCCTATATACATCCCTATATACATCCCTATATACATCCGTTTGGACATCCCTATATAGATCCCTATATACACCCCTATATAGATCCCTATATACATCCCTATATAGATCCCTATATACATCCCTATATACATCCGTTTGGACATCCCTATATACATCCCTACATATATATAGGGATGTATATAGGGATCTATATAGGGATGTATATCGGGGTGTATATAGGGATGTATATAGGGATGTCCAAACGAATGTATATAGGGATGTATATAGGGATCTATATAGGGATGTATATAGTGGTGTATATAGGGATGTATATAGGGATCTATATAGGGATGTATATAGGGATGTATATAGGGATCTATATAGGGATGTATATAGGGATGTCCAAACGGATGTATATAGGGATGTATATAGGGATCTATATAGTGATGTATATAGGGATCTATATAGGGATGTATATAGGGGTGTATATAGGGATGTATATAGGGATCTATATAGGGATGTATATAGGGATGTCCAAACAGATGTATATAGGGATGTATATAGGGATCTATATAGGGATGTATATAGGGATCTATATAGGGATGTCCAAACGGATGTATATAGAGATATATATAAACGGATGTATATAGGGATCTATATAGGGGTGTATATAGGAATGTATATAGGGGTGTATATATGGATGTATATATGGATGTATATAGTGGTGTATATAGGGATGTATGTAGGGATGTATATAGGGATGTATATAGGGATGTATATAGGGGTGTATATATGGATGTATATAGGGGTGTATATAGGGATGTATATATGGATGTATATAGGGATGTATATAGGGGTGTATATAGGGATGTATATAGGGATGTATATAGGGATGTATATAGGGGTGTATATATAGGGATGTATATAGGGATGTATATAGGGATGTATATAGGGATGTATATATGGATGTATATAGGGATGTATATAGGGGTGTATATAGGGATGTATATAGGGATGTCCAAACGGATGTATATGTTTCCACTTCACGATAACAGCACTTACAGCTGACTGGTGCAGCTTTAGCAGGGAAGAAATCTAATGAATTGACTTGTTGCAAAGGTGGCATCCTATGATGGTGCCAAGTTGAAAGTCACTGAGCTCTTCAGTAAGGCCATTCTACTGCCAATGTTTGTCTATGGATATTGCAGAGCTGTGTGCTGGATTTTATACACCAGTCAGCAAGGGTGGGGTTGAAAAAGCTGCATCCACTAATTTTAAGGGGTGTATACAAACTTTTGTATATATATTGTATATATGGTACATATAGGGATGTAAATAGGGATGTATATAGTGATGTATATAGGGATGTATATATGGTACATATAGGGATGTAAATAGGGATGTATATAGTGATGTATATAGGGATGTATATATGGTACATATAGGGATGTAAATAGGGATGTATATAGTGATGTATATAGGGATGTATATAGGGATGTATATAGTGATGTATATAGGGATGTATATAGGGATGTTTATATGGGATATAAAGGGATGTATATAGGGATGTAAATAGGGATGTATATATGGATGTATATAGGGATGTAAATAGGGATGTATATAGGGATGTATATATGGATGTATATATGGTACATATAGGGATGTATATAGGGATGTATATAGGGATGTATATAGTGATGTATATAGGGATGTATATAGGGATGTATATAGGGATGTATATATGGATGTATATAGGGATGTATATAGGGATGTATATAGGGATGTATATAGGGATGTATATATGGATGTATATAGGGATGTATATATGGATGTATATAGGGATGTATATATGGATGTATATAGGGATGTATATATGGATGTATATAGGGATGTAAATAGGGATGTATATAAGGATGTATATATGGGATATATCCTTCTAATGTATGGCTTGGTTCTTGCTCTGACATACATGTCAACCAAACTAGACTAGACTAGGCTAGGCCAGACCAGACCAGACTAGGCTAGACTAGGCCAGACCAGACCAAACTAGACTAGGCCAGACCAGACTAGACCAAACTAGACTAGACTAGACTAGGCCAGACCAGACTAGACCAAACTAGACTAGGCCAGACCAGACTAGAATAGACTAGACCAGACTAGACTAGACCAATCTAGACTAGACTAGACTAGACCAATCTAGACTAGACTAGACTAGACTAGGCCAGACCAAACTAGACTAGACTAGACTAGACCAGACCAGACTAGGCCAGACCAGACTAGACTAGACTAGGCCAGACCAGACTAGACTAGACTAGACTAGACTAGACTAGGCCATACCAGATCAAACTAGACTAGCCTAGGCCAGACTAGACTAGACCAGACCAGACTAGGCCAGACCAGACTAGACTAGACTAGGCCAGACCAGACTAGACTAGACTAGACTAGGCCAGACCAGACCAAACTAGACTAGACTAGGCCAGACTAGACTAGACTAGACTAGGCCAGACCAGACCAAATTAGACTAGACTAGGCCAGACCAGACTAGACTAGACCAGACTAGACTAGACCAGACCAGACTAGGCCAGACCAGACTAGACTAGACTAGACTAGACTAGACTAGACCAGACCAGACTAGACTAGACTAGACTAGACTAGACTAGACTAGGCCAGACTAGACTAGACCAGACTAGACCTGACTATGATTTGAACTCTCTAACTGTAGCTGACAGTAAACTCGTTGTATTATTTATTTTGGCGCTGAACTGAAACAAGTTGATGAACAGCATTTTAAATAGGAAGTAAAATTCCTTTATCATCATCTGAGGTGCCTGAGGGAGAATAGGAATATTCATAGAGGAAGTGTAGCGTTTGCGTGCGTCAGCTCCACTGTAGCTATCACTCTCACTCTGGACTGGGGGAGAGACTAAATGTATGACAAGTCATTTGTCTACTCCTGCTGAGACTGAACAAACTCAGACATCTCTCTCTATCCCTCTCTCTGCCTCCCTCTCTCTCCCCCTCAGACATCTCTGTCTCCGTCTCTCTGCCTCTCTCTCTCCCCCTCTAACATATATCTCTCCCCCTTCCTCTCCCTCCCCTTCAGACATATATCTCTCCCCCTCCCTCTCCCTCCCCTTCAGACATATATCTCTCCCCCTCCCTCTCCCTCCCCTTCAGACATATATCTCACCCCTCTCTCTTTCTTTGTCTCTCTCTCCTTTTCTCCCATAACTACCAGCTCAGCTGATGACTCAACAGATCACATATTATCATAACCATGAGTCACAGTCTCCCCAGGGCAGGAACCCTCAGTGGGATTGACTCAAAGGTTGGCACGGCGTCACACAGAGACGGCTGTTTGAAATAACTATGGATGCCGACAGGGAGCCGTTAGCCAGGGTATTGGACCATTTTTGGAAATTGCCTCGCCAGTCAAACAAGACATTGTACGAGTTGACTAAAGCAGAAACACTCTGGCACTCAATAGGTGCCAGATAGGACTACAGCCCTATTTAGGCTAATATATAAAACACACAGATGCTAAATCAAGTTGACTTGTAAAGATGAGGACCAAGAGCAAGAGAGGGAGTGTGGTGATGTAGTGTCCACAACAGAAGATTCATTGTGGAATCGAAATTTAAAAAACAAGTGTCCTGAAAGCATAATGGTGTACTTACTATGTGCATATGCTAAAAGAAAGGAACGAGGTGGTTAGATAACTGAGTCATTATAGCAAAAATATTTATAAAATAAAAATCTGATCTCTTAAACATTGCGTTGAAGAAATGAAGAAATGAAAACTCAGCCCAGCCTGGCAGGAGTGGCCAAAAGTGTGTTTAGCATCAACAGGGGCTCTGCAAGTGTGGAGAGGATATTGTCCGCTGTGGGCCTCTTCTCCAGGCACCATGGCACGAGCCTGAAGCCCCAGACTCGCCAAACTCGTTTCTAAATTAATTCTAAAAATGAATTCATAGGTACTAATAAGTCATTTTTAGTTGAATTGTATTTAATTCTGAGTACATCACAGCCTACATGTGCAATTTATAGACTATAAGGATTTAATACAATGAAATGTTTAAATGCTGAACGCTTTCTGTCCCTACCAGCCTGTTGCGTCACAATCGCAAATGCTTCACAATGTATTTCTTTGTAGGCTATAGCCTTGAATTCATTTAAATAATATTGTTAGGAGTGTGTATTGGAGAAGAAGTCAGGTGCAGGAGAGCAGAGTCTAGTGAACAGGCTCATTTTTTATTCTGGTCCAAAATAACAGCACAAAGTAACATAAAATGAGCCCAAACACAGAACATAAACCAAAAGTAATGCGCGTTACAATATCCACAATTCCTAAATACACATAACACAAACAATCTTACACAAAGACATGATGGGGAACAGAGGAATAAATAAATATGGATTGATTGGGGAACAAGACAAAACAAATGGATACATGAAAAATGGAGCCTTGGTCTGATTCCGATGCCACGGTGCCAGAACCGGCCTGTACCCCAATACACACTGAAAGGGGGAGAGGTTAGTGGAGAAGTGGCGGAACGAGTTCTGCACCATCTCTGCCCAGGGCACGAACGCTGCCGACTCCCCCGGCCGGTCCTGGCAATAGGACCACAGAAACTCCCACATCCTGGTTCACTCTCTCCACCTGACCATTACTCTCGGGTGGAAACCCGAGGTAAGGCTGATCGAGACCCCCAAACGTTCCATGAACGCCTTCCAGACTCTCGAAGTGATCTGGGGACCCCGATCAGACACTATATCCTCAGGCACCCCGTAGTGCCGGAAGACGTGTGTAAACAGGGCCTCCGCAGTCTGTAGAGCCGTAGGGAGACCGGGCAAAGGGAGGAGACGACAGGACTTAGAAAAACGATCCACAACGACCAAGATTGTGGTGTTCCCCTGTGAGGGAGGAAGATCCATTAGAAAATCAACCGACAGGTGTGACCAAGGCCGTTGTGGAACGGGTAAGGGATGTAGCTTACCTTTGGGCAGGTGTCTAGGAGCCTTACCCTGGCAGCCCGAACAAGGAGAGGAGCCGACTACGGCGGAAGTCGTGACAAATATAGCAATAAATCATTCATTTTCGTTCCTTCTTAGACTCTTTGTCTGGCTCCTAACCTATTTAGAGTATTTATGTGCTGTTTAATATTACATTTAGCCTTGCCACGATGGTAACAAGAATGCGTAATAGTTTTTTTTATTATACCCCAAATTACAGCGTGCCGTGTAAAGGCAAGGGGACGAAGACCAAACAAACACGTAACAAAAGCACATGGTTGAAACCCAAACAAAAGAGCGACGATCACCTGAATAAATACACACGCACACAATGATTAACACACGGGACACACCCGTAATCATCTGCACAATCCACAAGGGCAAGAAAGCCCAAAACACACAGCACAGGTATTCACCCGCACCAATGGACATTGTAACAATAATCAACAGACAATGGAAACCAATGTCACACTTAACAGGTGTGCATGATGAAAGTTCCGGAGGGATCCGTGACAAGCCTATAGAAAATGCTGTCTGTTTCTTACATTCACCTTTCAATGTTTATTCAAATACTTTTCATTTAAATCTTCCGAGTGGCACAGAAGTCTAAGACACTGCATCTCAGTGCTAGAGGAATCACTACAGACCCTAGTTCAATTCCAGGCTGTATCACAACCGGCTGTGATTGGGAGTCCCATAGGGCGGCGCACAATTGGCCCAGTGTAAATATTAGTCCACAGGGAGAAGCATGAGATTGAACTTCACTCAACTTTCTAGAGCAGTGGTCACCGACTGGTCGATCTCAAAGCATTCCTAGTCTATCGCCTTGTGTTCCTATTTTTTTATTTGTCTCATGCTGTTGTCGGTAGGTGCACCTGATTCAGCTGCCCTGTGCACCGGATAGGCCAACTGTTGTCATTTTGAACCATTTCATGTGTCTGGAGGTACAAATTCTGCCTTCCCGGCAGGCCCTGACTGTCAATCAAATGCACTATAAACCTACCGCTGGCCAATCGGATGGCTCCGATTACTGTGTCTGACTGAGTTTCGCCATCAGCTGGAAGACAGTGTCCTTTTTTGGTCATTGTCAGTGGAGGAAAGGGAGAGCAGAGGGATGTTGAGAGGCCTCAGTCTGCTGCTCTCTCCTTCCACTGAGACTGAACATCAATCTGCTGCTCTCTCCTTCCACTGAGACTGACCATCAGTCTGCTGCTCTCTCCTTCCACTGAGACTGACCATCAGTCTGCTGCTCTCTCCTTCCACTGAGACTGAACATCAGTCTGCTGCTCTCTCCTTCCACTGAGACTGACCATCAGTCTGCTGCTCTCTCCTTCCACTGAGACTGAACATCAGTCTGCTGCTCTCTCCTTCCACTGAGACTGACCATCAGTCTGCTGCTCTCTCCTTCCACTGAGACTGACCATCAGTCTGCTGCTCTCTCCTTCCACTGAGACTGACCATCAGTCTGCTGCTCTCTCCTTCCACTGAGACTGACCATCAGGCACCATCAGCCCAGTAAAATAAAAATAAAAAGCAAATTATTTAAATGTTTGCTCACTCAGCTGTGCCTCAAAAGTAATCATCTCCATCTCTTTCAACATCTCTTTCTCAATGTCTTTCTCCGTCTCCCCTGTGCAAAAATCTACGTAGTTGTTTTGTTTAACACAGACAGCATAATAAGTGAGAGAAACAGATAGCGAAACAGAGGGAGACTTTAGAGAGAACGCGAGAGACAGAAAGAGAGAGAGAAAGACAAACACCAAACTGAGACTGCATGCAGAATTCTGCTAAAATATCCTCGGTGTACAACGTAGAACACCAAATAATGCAGAGCAGAATTAGTCCGATACCCACTAATGATCAAAATACAGAAAAGAGATGTTAAATTCAACAACCACCTAACATAAAGTGATTCCCAAACCTTCCATTACAAAGCCATCACCTACAGAGAGATTAACCTGGAGAAGAGTCCCCTAATTAAGCCAATCCTGGGGCTCTGTTCACAAACACAAATAGACCCCACAGTGCCCCAGGACAGCAATACAATTAGACCCAACCAAATCATGAGAAAACAAAAAGATAATTACTTGACACATTGGAAAGAATTAACAAAAAAACAGAGCAAACTAGAATTCTATTTAGCCCTAAACAGAGAGTACACAGTGGCAGAATACCTGACCACTGTGACTGACCCAAACTTAACCAGAAGGGGGTTATGGTTCCCATTTGGGAATGAACCCTCCCCCGTTCAGCTGGAACGTGGCGCAATGGAATGCAAAAATATTCTTAGAAATATCTAACCTCCACACATTAACAAGTCCAATAGCTCAAATGAAAGATAAACACCTTGTTCATCTACCCAGCAAGTCCGATTTCTAAAATGTTTTACGGTGAAAACATAGCACATATTTATGTCAAACCACCACCAAAGACACAGCTAATTTGAATAGCCAAGTTGAACAAAATATGCAATCAACAAACGCAGGATTAAAAGAAAAATAATTCACTAACCTTTTGAAAATCTTCATCAGATGACAGTAAAATAACATGTTACACAGTACATTTATGTTTTTTTCAATAATATGCCATTTATATCCATAAATCTCTGTTTACAATGACGCCATGTTCAAAAAATGCTACTCAAATGTCCGGAGAAATAATGATAGCTCCGTCAGATAACGTCAGATAACAAGCAATACACATCATAAACTTTGACTAAATATACATGTTCTACACATAGATAGAAAGATACACTTCTTCTTAATACAACTGCTGTGTTACATTTATTTTTAACGTTACAGAATTCGTTCACTAGGCTATAATATGAGACGGCGCTCAGAAATTAGCATTACGTCTCCTCTTGGAGGAGGAGTAATCTTGGAGTCCACAGAAACCCAAATTTACCACAGAAATATTCCCTTACCTTTGATGTTCTTCCATCAGAAGACCTGGAAGGAGTTATACTTACCAAAAACATTGTTTGGTTTTGAAGTCTGTGTCTTTAGGTTATCAAACGCGACAAATTCCGGTCGAAATGCAGCCAAAATTCTAGTGGATGCGCACCAAAACTTCAAAATTACATATTATATGTCGACTAAACTGGTCAAACTAAGTGCAGAATCAAGCTTTAGCATGTTATAAACGTGGAAAACAAATAGAATAGAAACACAGACATCGTTTGGTCAATCCTGGAAGAAAGAGAGCTCTGGAGCGTTCGCGCGCATGAAAGTACTTGTTTTTTCACGTGACCCGAAGGTTTCAGCCCGCCAAAAGTCTCGTGGGCGCGCGATTCTCACAATGGCAAGCCCCATTGAAAGCAGACATCGCGCTGAAGACATAGAAACTGTTCCCAGGTCTGTAGCTGCTTGGGAGGGTGGGGACGATGACGTCAAATTTGGGCCAACTTTTCTGATGACAAGAGAGAGTTTGGGAGAATGGCTGCCCTGAGAGTTCTGCTTTTACATACAGACATAATTTGAACGGTTTTAGAAGCTTTAGAGTGTTTTCTATTCAATAATAATTATTATATGCATATATTAGCAATTTTGGACAGATTTTTTTCTGTTTACTATGGGCACGCAATTCCTCCAAAGGGGGCAGTAGTCAGACCTATCCTTAACAGGTTTTAAGGAATGTACAGACTCAGTGAGCATAGCGTTGCTATTGAGAAAGGCCGTCTTCGGCAGACCTCAAGAGAAGAAAGGCTATGTGCTCACTGCCCACAAAATGAGGTGAAAACTGAGCTGCACTTCCTAACCTCCTGCCAAATGTATGACCATATTAGAGACACATATTTCCCTCAGATTACACAGATCCACAGACAATTTGAAAACAAACCCGATTTTGATAAACTCCCATATCTACTGGGTGAAATACCATAGTGTCCATCACAGCAGCAAGATTTGTGACCTTTTGCCACGAGAAAAGAGCAACCAGTGAAGAGCAAACACCATTGTAAATACAACCCATATTTATGCTTATTTATTTTCCCTGTTGAACTTGAACTATTTGCACATCGTTACAACATTGTATTGTCGTGTCTTTGGCATCATTAAACTGAAGACTTATTTATCAAATCACTCTCTGTAATTAGTATTACGTGATTAAACATGTAAATGTAATTATCTAGGATGTCGGGGCACCAAGGAAAATATTCAGATTACAAAGTTATAATTTTTCTTAATATAACTTTTCAGATATTTTCATATCTGATCAATAGTCTTCTGATTAATGAATTCTTCTCTACCTCACGTTAGTCTCGTTCCAAACGTCGTAAATTGTTGGTTATCTGCACGAACCCAGTCTTCACTATGAGTCATCCATACATCAATTCTCTTAAATAATTTATTTACTAACTAAGTAATTCACAGAAATGCATAAACAAACTGTTATGCAGGTGAATGAGGACCCAAAAGCGACTTGGCGAAAACAGAGTCTTTAATCCAGTAAAGTAACTTTACAATCAAAAGGCATAATACTACTCGTAATGACGAGAACAGACTGGAGACTTGATCAAGAACTGCAGGTTGCCTCGGGAAGGCACTTGAACGTAGCAGACTCAGACACCTGCTCACCACGCAGCATCTGAGGGAAACACGACACGACAGGGCAATACATAGACACAGCACGGTGAACAATAGACAAGGATCCGACAGGGCAGGAACGGAAAACAAGGAGAGAAATAGGGACTCTAATCAGGGAAAAGGATCGGGAACAGGTGTGGGAAGACTAAATGATTGATTAGGGGAATAGGAACAGCTGGGAGCAGGAACGGAACGATAGAGAGAAGAGAGAGAGGAAGGGAGAGAGAAAAAGGGGAACGAACCTAAAAAGACCAGCAGGGGAAAATGAACAGAGGGAAAAGCAAAATGACAAGACAATCTAAGACAAAACATGACAGTACCCCCCACTCACCGAGCGCCTCCTGGCGCACTCGAGGAGGAATCCTGGCGGCAACGGAGGAAATCATCAATAAGTGAACGGTCCAGCACGTCCCGAGACGGAACCCAACTCCTCTCCTCAGGACCGTAACCCTCCCAATCCACTAAGTATTGGTGACCCCGTCCCCGAGAACGCATGTCCATGATCCTACGTACCTTGTAAATAGGTGCGCTCTCGACAAGGACGGGAGGGGGAGGGAAGACGAACGGGGGTGCGAAGAAAGGGCTTGACACAGGAGACATGGAAGACAGGATGGACGCGACGAAGATGTCGCGGAAGAAGCAGTCGCACAGCGACAGGATTGACGACCTGGGAGACACGGAACGGACCAATGAACCGCGGAGTCAACTTACGAGAAGCTGTCGTAAGAGGAAGGTTGCGAGTGGAAAGCCACACTCTCTGGCCGCAACAATACCTTGGACTCTTAATCCTGCGTTTATTGGCGGCTCTCACAGTCTGTGCCCTGTAACGGCAAAGTGCAGACCTCACCCTCCTCCAGGTGCGCTCACAACGTTGGACAAACGCTTGAGCGGAGGGAACGCTGGACTCGGCAAGCTGGGATGAGAACAGAGGAGGCTGGTAACCCAGACTACTCTGAAACGGAGATAACCCGGTAGCAGACGAAGGAAGCGAGTTGTGAGCGTATTCTGCCCAGGGGAGCTGTTCTGCCCAAGACGCAGGGTTTCTGAAAGAAAGGCTGCGTAGTATGCGACCAATCGTCTGATTGGCCCTCTCTGCTTGACCGTTAGACTGGGGATGAAACCCGGAAGAGAGACTGACGGACGCACCAATCAAACGACAGAACTCCCTCCAAAACTGTGACGTGAATTGCGGGCCTCTGTCTGAAACGGCGTCTAACGGGAGGCCATGAATTCTGAACACATTCTCGATGATGATTTGTGCCGTCTCCTTAGCGGAAGGAAGTTTAGCGAGGGAATGAAATGTGCCGCCTTAGAGAACCTATCGACAACCGTAAGAATCACAGTCTTCCCCGCAGACAAAGGCAGACCGGTAATGAAGTCTAGGGCGATGTGAGACCATGGTCGAGAAGGAATGGGGAGCGGTCTGAGACGACCGGCAGGAGGAGAGTTACCCGACTTAGTCTGCGCGCAGTCCGAACAAGCAGCCACGAAACGGCGCGTGTCACGCTCCTGAGTCGGCCACCAAAAGCGCTGGCGAATAGACGCAAGAGTGCCTCGAACACCGGGATGACCAGCTAACTTGGCAGAGTGAGCCCACTGAAGAACAGCCAGACGAGTGGAAACAGGAACGAAAAGGAGGTTACTAGGACAAGCGCGCGGCGACGCAGTGTGCGTGAGTGCTTGCTTAACCTGTCTTTCAATTCCCCAGACTGTCAACCCGACAACACGCCCATAAGGAAGAATCCCTCGGGATCAGTAGAAGCCACAGAAGAACTAAACAGACGGGATAAGGCATCAGGCTTGGTGTTTTTGCTACCCGGACGGTAAGAAATCACAAACTCGAAACGAGCGAAAAACAACGCCCAACGAGCTTGACGGGCATTAAGTCGTTTGGCAGAACGGATGTACTCAAGGTTCTTATGGTCTGTCCAAACGACAAAAGGAACGTCGCCCCCTCCAACCACTGTCGCCATTCGCCTAGGGCTAAGCGGATGGCGAGCAGTTCGCGGTTACCCACATCATAGTTGCGCTCAGATGGCGACAGGCGATGAGAAAAATAAGCGCAAGGATGAACCTTATCGTCAGACTGGAAGCGCTGGGATAGAATGGCTCCCACGCCTACCTCTGAAGCGTCAACCTCGACAATGAATTGTCTAGTGACGTCAGGAGTAACGAGGATAGGAGCGGACGTAAAACGTTCTTTTAGAAGATCAAAAGCTCCCTGGGCGGAACCGGACCACTTAAAACACGTCTTGACAGAAGTAAGAGCTGTGAGAGGGGCAGCAACTTGACCGAAATTACGAATGAAACGCCGATAGAAATTAGCGAAACCTAAAAAGCGCTGCAACTCGACACGTGACCTTGGAACGGGCCAATCACTGACAGCTTGGACCTTAGCGGAATCCATCTGAATGCCTTCAGCGGAAATAACGGAACCGAGAAAAGTAACGGAGGAGACATGAAAAGAGCACTTCTCAGCCTTCACGTAGAGACAATTCTCTAAAAGGCGCTGTAGGACACGTCGAACGTGCTGAACATGAATCTCGAGTGACGGTGAAAAAATCAGGATATCGTCAAGATAGACAAAAACAAAGATGTTCAGCATGTCTCTCAGAACATCATTAACTAATGCCTGAAAAACAGCTGGCGCATTGGCGAGACCAAACGGCAGAACCCGGTACTCAAAATGCCCTAACGGAGTGTTAAACGCCGTTTTCCACTCGTCCCCCTCTCTGATGCGCACGAGATGGTAAGCGTTACGAAGGTCCAACTTAGTAAAGCACCTGGCTCCCTGCAGAATCTCGAAGGCTGATGACATAAGGGGAAGCGGATAACGATTCTTAACCGTTATGTCATTCAGCCCTCGATAATCCACGCAGGGGCGCAGAGTACCGTCCTTCTTCTTAACAAAAAAGAACCCCGCCCCGGCCGGAGAGGAAGAAGGCACTATGGTACCGGCGTCAAGAGACACAGATAAATAATCCTCGAGAGCCTTACGTTCGGGGGCCGACAGAGAGTATAGTCTACCCCGAGGAGGAGTGGTCCCCGGAAGGAGATCAATACTACAATCATACGACCGGTGAGGAGGAAGGGAGTTGGCTCGGGACCGACTGAAGACCGTGCGCAGATCATGATATTCCTCCGGCACTCCTGTCAAATCGCCAGGTTCCTCCTGAGAAGTGGGGACAGAAGAAATGGGAGGGATGGCAGACATTAAACACTTCACATGACAAGAAACGTTCCAGGATAGGATAGAATTACTAGACCAATTAATAGAAGGATTATGACATACTAGCCAGGGATGACCCAAAACAACAGGTGTAAAAGGTGAACGAAAAATCAAAAAAGAAATAGTCTCACTGTGGTTACCAGATACTGTGAGAGTTAAAGGTAGTGTCTCAAATCTGATACTGGGAAGATGACTACCATCTAAGGCAAACATGGGCGTAGGCTTGTCTAACTGTCTGAAAGGAATGTCATGTTTCCGAGCCCATGCTTCGTCCATGAAACAACCCTCAGCCCCAGAGTCAATCAAGGCACTGCATGTAGCACCCGAACCGGTCCAGCGTAGATGGACCGACATAGTAGTACAGGATCTAGATGAAGAGACCTGAGTAGTAGCGCTCACCAGTAGCCCTCCGCTTACTGATGAGCTCTGGCCTTTACTGGACATGAATTGACAAAATGTCCATCAAATCCGCAATAGAGGCACAGGCGGTTGGTGATCCTCCGTTCCCTCTCCTTGGTCGAGATGCGAATACCTCCCAGCTGCATGGGCTCAGTCTCTGAGCCAGAGGAGGGAGATGGTTGCGATGCGGAGCAGGGAAACACCGTTGACGCGAGCTCTCTTCCACGAGCTTGGTGACGAAGATCTACCCGTCGTTCTATGCGGATGGCGAGAGCAATCAAAGAGTCCACACTGGAAGGAACCTCCCGAGAGAGAATCTCATCTTTGACCACTGCGTGGAGTCCCTCCAGAAAACGAGCGAGCAGCGCCGGCTCGTTCCAGTCACTAGAGGCAGCAAGAGTGCGAAACTCTATAGAGTAATCCGTTATGGATCGATCACCTTGGCATAGGGAAGCCAGGGCCCTAGAAGCCTCCCTACCAAAAACTGAACGGTCAAAAACCCGAATCATCTCCTCTTTAAAGTTCTGGTAATTGTTAGAACAATCAGCCCTTGCCTCCCAGATAGCTGTGCCCCACTCTCGAGCCCGGCCAGTAAGGAGTGAAATGACGTAAGCAACCCGAGCTCTCTCGCTAGAGTATGTGTTGGGTTGGAGAGAGAACACAATATCACACTGGGTGAGAAAGGAGCGGCACTCCGTGGGCTGCCCGGAGTAGCAAGGTGGGTTATTAACCCTAGGTTCCGGAGGCTCGGCAGGCCAGGAAGTAACAGGTGGCACGAGACGAAGACTCTGGAACTGTCCAGAGAGGTCGGAAACCTGAGCGGCCAGGTTCTCCACGGCATGGCGAGCAGCAGACAATTCCTGCTCGTGTCTGCCGAGCATGGCTCCTTGGATCTCGACGGCAGTGTTACGAGCATCTGTAGTCGCTGGGTCCATTCCTTGGTCGGATCCTTCTGTTATGCAGGTGAATGAGGACCCAAAAGCGACTTGGCGAAAACAGAGTCTTTAATCCAGTAAAGTAACTTTACAATCAAAAGGCATAATACTACTCGTAATGACGAGAACAGACTGGAGACTTGATCAAGAACTGCAGGTTGCCTCGGGAAGGCACTTGAACGTAGCAGACTCAGACACCTGCTCACCACGCAGCATCTGAGGGAAACACGACACGACAGGGCAATACATAGACACAGCACGGTGAACAATAGACAAGGATCCGACAGGGCAGGAACGGAAAACAAGGAGAGAAATAGGGACTCTAATCAGGGAAAAGGATCGGGAACAGGTGTGGGAAGACTAAATGATTGATTAGGGGAATAGGAACAGCTGGGAGCAGGAACGGAACGATAGAGAGAAGAGAGAGAGGAAGGGAGAGAGAAAAAGGGGAACGAACCTAAAAAGACCAGCAGGGGGAAAATGAACAGAGGGAAAAGCAAAATGACAAGACAATCTAAGACAAAACATGACACAAACAGTAGATAGTTACAAGGAAATGATAACGGAGTTTCCCTAATGGGATAAACCGGTATCGCGGCTCGGTGGACAAAAAGGGAAGTGGGGGTCAACTGAGATGAGACACAGTTGATAATTATAACAATTGAAATGCTAATCCTTTGCACATGAATGCTCACTCATTCAGGAATAATTGAAATCGCGGTCTCTTCTCATTGCACTAAAAGTATAATTGAGAAAACAACACCGTATCACAATCATGATTATTCTTCCACTTTTTCAGGTACTTTATTGATGATTAAAAAAAAATAATTTAAATGTAATAACTCGCTAACATGTCAAGAGTGTTTAAGGTGTGTCTTAGTAACATCTGGACCTAAGGAAGGCTTTTGATACTGTTAACCATCATTTGATTTGTTAAAAAAGTTTGAAATATCCAATAAATGTCGTTCCACTTCATGATTGTGTCCCACTTGTTGTTGATTCTTCACAAAAAAAATACAGTTTTATATCTTTATGTTTGAAGCCTGAAATGTGGCAAAAGGTCGCAAAGTTCAAGGGGGCCGAATACTTTCGCAAGGCACTGTATATACATAATATGACATTTGTAATGTCTTTATTCTTTTGGAACTTCTGCGAGTGTAATGTTAACTGTTCATTTTTATTGTTTATTTCACTTTTGTATATTATCTACTTCACTTGCTTTGACAATGTTAACATGCCAATAAAGCCCCTTGAATTGAATTGAGAGAGTGGGGGATAGGGAGATTTCAGAGAGAGAGAGAATAATAGATAGCAGGCTAATTGGGTTTTGTATTGAAAGAAAACAGAATTCTTACTTTTTAGAGTCTGGGGAGATCTCCCGTAAGCTGGTCAATTTCATGCGAGTCTGGGGATCTGCAATATTTACTGTTGTGAAGTTACTGCTTATGTAACGGATGTGAAACGGCTAGCTTAGTTAGCGGTGTGCGCTAAATAGCGTTTCAATCGGTTACGTCACTTGCTCTGAGACCTTGAAGTAGTGTTTCCCCTTGCTCTGCAAGGGCCGCGGCTCTTGTGGAGTGATGGGTAACGATGCTTCGAGGGTGAATGTTGTCGTTGTGTGCAGAAGGTCCCTGGTTCGCGCCCGGGTATGGGCGAGGGGACGGTTTAAAATTATACTGTTACATTGATGCTGTTGACCCGGATTACTGGTTGCTGCGGGAAAAGGAGGAAGGTCAAAAGGGGGGTGAGTGAAACGGCTAGCTTAGTTAGCGGTGTGCGCTAAATAGCGTTTCAATCGGTTACGTCACTTGCTCTGAGACCTTGAAGTAGTGTTTCCCCTTGCTCTGCAAGGGCAGCGGCTCTTGTGGAGTGATGGGTAACGATGCTTCGAGGGTGAATGTTGTGTGCAGAAGGTCCCTGGTTCGCGCCCGGCGAGGGGACGGTTTAAAATTATACTGTTACACTTAGCATATTAGAATCATATGATATTTGAGAAGCCAAATATTATGAGGATGTTCCAGTCACAGGATTGTGTCTAGATTCCAAGAACACAGGATGAGATGTTACTATCCTTTGTGCAAGCACTTCCAAGAGTTAATGAACAGTGAGCGTGGTGAAATTTGGGGAGCGCATCGTCAGTAGTGTACCTTTGGTTCCTAGGGTGTTTCGGCCTTTCACACTATACACCCTCCTCAAAGGCGGCCAGCGACAGGGTGATCAATCCTACGCTTGCGTCCCATTCCCAATTAGTCATAGGAGTTGCCTTGTTGTTGATAGCAAACATCCCATGGGACTATGCATGGCAGGGGCGTCCTCCTCCCTGAGTCAATCATTGTTGACCGCATACCTCCTGGCCCTCTCACTTCGGGGCCCAGCTGGGGTCTTTCCTCTTCATCCAGAGCCACTGACTGCTGCCTTCTGCCGCCTCTGATACAGCTTTGATTGCCGAACGCTGGCTCTGGCCCTTAATTCCCAGGTCTCTAAGCAGTCTGGTTGTAGATGTTGCCACAAAACCTCTGCAGCCCACCTCCACTGGTCGGACTTCTGTGTTCCAGCCATGATGCCGTGCTTCGGCAGCTAGATCAGCATAGCGCAGATGTTTTCGCTCATAAGCCTCATCTACTGAGTTTTCCCAGGGTACTGTGAGCTCAATGATGAAGACCTTATTGAGTGAACGGGACCAGAGCACCATGTCAGGTCTTAGGGTGGTGGTTGCGATCTCCGGAGGAAACACAAGTTGCCGGCCAATGTCAGCTAGCATTTTCCAGTCGCGGGCCAAGCGCAGCTGGTCTCGCTCTAATGGTGTAGAGCCGCTCTTCGGTGGTTTAGCCCCTTCGCGGACAAAGTTTGTCCGTAAGGAGTGTGATGCTGCTGTGGGTGGTAGGGAGTTGGTGGCAGCTCGCTTGTCCTCCAGGGCGGACGCAAGGTTTTTAAGGACTTGGTTGTGACGCCAAGTGTAGCGTCCTTGGGCGAGGCTTGTTTTACAGCCTGTGAGAATGTGCCTGAGGTTGGCTGGCATGGAACAGAGGGCACAGTCCGGATCTTCACCATACCATTGGTGAAGATTAACTGGTGTTGGAAGGACGTCATATGTTGCTCTGATGGAAAAGCTCAACCGCCTTGCTTCCATGGCCCACAGATCCTTCCAGCTGATCTTCCTCTTCTCCACACTGTCCCATCGAGTCCACTGTCCCTGTTTGGCAAGAGAGACTGCCTTGGCCCACCTTGCAGCCTCCTCCTGATGGCGTACTTCCTTCTAGAGTTAGGGTTAGGTTCAGGGTTACAGTTACATATGCGTATGATAATTTTGTCTATCCCCACCAGACACAATCATGACATTAAAATACCAAAACCAACTGTGAATCAACTATTTTAATTTCGGGACAGCTCGAAAGTACACGCAAAACATTCATGGACAATAAGCTGTTGCTAGCTAGTTTGTCCTGGGAGATGAACATTCATGGACAATAAGCTGTTGCTAGCTAGTTTGTCCTGGGAGATGAACATTCATGGACAATAAGCTGTTGCTAGCTAGTTTGTCTTGGGAGATGAACATTCATGGACAATAAGCTGTTGCTAGCTAGTTTGTCCTGGGATTCATGGACAATAAGCTGTTGCTAGCTAGTTTGTCATGGGAGATGAACATTCATGGACAATAAGCTGTTGCTAGCTAGTTTGTCCTGGGATTCATGGACAATAAGCTGTTGCTAGCTAGTTTGTCATGGGAGATGAACATTCATGAACAATAAGCTGTTGCTAGCTAGTTTGTCATGGGAGATGAACATTCATGGACAATAAGCTGTTGCTAGCTAGTTTGTCCTGGGAGATTAACATTCATGGACAATAAGCTGTTGCTAGCTAGTTTGTCTTGGGAGATGAACATTCATGGACAATAAGCTGTTGCTAGCTAGTTTGTCTTGGGAGATGAACATTCATGGACAATAAGCTGTTGCTAGCTAGTTTGTCCTGGGAGATGAACATTCATGGACAATAAGCTGTTGCTAGCTAGTTTGTCCTGGGAGATGAACATTGGGTTGTTATTTTACCTGGTGTTGATATGTGCTTCTTTTTAGCTTGTTCTTTGTAGAATTACTCCACATATCAAAAAGGGAAACTTTGTTCGTTTTTAGTTAGATAAATCTTTGTCTGTTAGGATTTCTCTCCCGCTCTGATATCCAAATGGCCTTCACGGCTGAATGTAATAACACAAAACATTTTCTGGGCTAATAATGTAAGAAATAACACAAATAAACAAGAGCTAGAAGCATGGCAGCCCTATCCATTGGTGCCATTTTCTCTCTCTCTCTCTCTCTCTCTCTCTCTCTCTCTCTCTCTCTCTCTCTCTCTCTCTCTCTCTCTCTCTCTCTCTCTCTCTCTCTCTCTCTCTCTCTCTCGCTCTCTCTCTCTCTCTCTCTGTATGTGCGTGTGTGTTTATTGAGGGCAATTCTTTCCCTGTAGGTGTTGGGTTGTTTACAGTCACCAGGCCCTCCAGGGTTCCCTTTTAAGCTTACACTTACACAGAGAGAGAGAGACACAACCCTCCACCCTCCTTCACCTCTATCCGCCCCCCAGCCTGTTCAATAATTCAGCCCAGTGAGGGGCATCGCCAGTGGGGAGAGGCAGGCACGTTAGCTGAAGGCTTTGAACAGAAGGGCAGGCCTAACTGGGTCTCCTGACTGGTATTAATTAAATACTTCCCCGTATCCCCCGTCTCACAGCTGTCTCTACTGGGTGTAACCTCATTACCCTTCTCTTCACTGTGGGGGGTCCTCTACCTTCTCTTCCTCTGACAAAGACATATTAAGATAACAATAACACCACCCAAGGGATCCAGAACTCTATCCATCCACACACCTCTATCCACGTCTCATGATATCCATGTCTCATGATATCCATGTCTATATCCGTGTCTCATGATATCCACGTCTCATGATATCAATGTCTCATGATATCCATGATATCCATTCCAATGATATCCACGTCTCATGATATACATGTCATGTCTCATGATATCCATGTCTCATGATATCCACGTCTCATGATATCATGTCTCATGATATCCACGTCTCATGATATCCACCTCTCATGATATCTATGTCTATATCCGTGTCTCATGATATCCACGTCTCATGATATCCACGTCTCATGATATCCACGTCTCATGATATCCATGTCTATATCCGTGTCTCATGATATCCACGTCTCATTATATCCACGTCTCATGATATCCACGTCTCATGATATCCACGTCTCATGATATCCACGTCTCATGATATCCACGTCTCATGATATCCACGTCTCATGATATCCACGTCTCATTATATCCACGTCTCATGATATCCTCGTCTCATGATATCCATGTCTCATTATATCCACGTCTCATGATATCCACGTCTCATGATATCTATGTCTCATGATATCCATGTCTCATGATATCCACGTCTCATTATATCCTCGTCTCATGATATCCACGTCTCATTATATCCTCGTCTCATTATATCCACGTCTCATGATATCCACGTCTCATGATATCCGCGTCTCATGATATCCACGTCTCATGATATCCACGTCTCATGATATCCACGTCTCATGATATCCACGTCTCATGATATCCACGTCTCATGATATCCACGTCTCATTATATCCTCGTCTCATTATATCCACGTCTCATTGATATCCACGTCTCATGATATCTACGTCTCATGATATCCTCAAGCAGAACAGATGCAGACACATGACTCCAGTTGAGTTAGATATACACTGAATACGTTTATATCCCCTGTACTAATTCAATATTAAACTGATTATAACAGTTGACAGATTATGCAATAATCATGTAAACACCTTACTCTGTTTATCTAAATAAGCGTGAGGCCAAAATCAAAGTAAGCATACGTTGATTAAAACACCTGGTTTTCTGAGAAATCTTTTGAATTATTAGGACATGTAAACACCTTCCTTGGCGTTCCAGCGATGTATTTGATCTGTGCTAGCACCAGCCGAGAGCCTCCCTCTGTAACGTGATTGAAGTCCGTTCGGAAACAACTGAATGTATGCGTGTTAAAAGTAGTTTCCACATACAAACTTCATACTGTATGTCCAAACTCAGAATCAAATACAGTAGGCGTCCCAAAAAGAACATGGTCGCTGTAGTAGAGCGTTTATTTTGATTGGTGATTTTCTGCATTTTTCAGAGTGCTATCAGGAAACTTGATTTCAGATGTGTCCATGGAAACAGGATTATTAGGGAAATGTTATTCTTGCAAAGCATGTAAACATTTTAATCAAACTATTATATTAATCTAACTATCCAACCATAATCACTGTATATAACACAGAACTCCTGTGGAGATAGATATAAACTGGAGATATGTGTTGTGTTATATAAACTGTATATCTCTGCACCTGCCATGGAGTAAGATGCCGTGCACACAGTTTGCCTTGAGGCACGCAATAGCCTTGTCTTTCCAAGGGGATAACGAATGAAGGGCTCATCACTGATTTCAGAGGAAACGGAGTCAAGACACCCCTCCCCTCCCCTCCCCTCCCCTCCCCTCCCCTCCCCTCCCCTCCCCTCCATCCCATCATTCCCTCTCCGACCCCTACGACCCTTCCATCCCGTCTTCCCCTCCTCCCTTCTCCTGCTGGGTGTATTGATTGAACACATGCAGACGGTGAAATGGATGTTAGGATATCCATCGGTATGCTGTCAGGAGACTGGCAGGAAGCTTTAGACTGAGGCAGAATCACCTCTTTCTCACCTCTTAGCCCCCCAAATGCAGAGTAGGAGTAAGACTCTGTTCCAATACTTTAGAAACACACCTTTATGTCCCGATTTCATTAGAGGAACCCTTACTTTCACCTATTCAACGGTGTAGGGAGATGATCAGCTATTGCTTCAAAAAGAAGAGGCAGATAGAAGGGTGCATCTCTGAAGTATTAGACCATGGCCAAGGCTGAAGTTTAATCTCTGAAGTATTAGAACACGGCCAAGGCTGAAGTATTATAACATGGCCAAGGTTGAAGTATTATAACATGGACAAGGTTGAAGTATTATAACATGGCCAAGGCTGAAGTATTATAACATGGCCAAGGTTGAAGTATTATAACATGGACAAGGTTGAAGTATTATAACATGGACAAGGTTGAAGTATTATAACATGGACAAGGTTGAAGTATTATAACATGGACAAGGTTGAAGTATTATAACATGGACAAGGTTGAAGTATTATAACATGGACAAGGTTGAAGTATTATAACATGGACAAGGTTGAAGTATTATAACATGGCCAAGGCTGAAGTATTATAACATGGCCAAGGTTGAAGTATTATCACATGGCCAAGGTTGAAGTATTATAACATGGACAAGGTTGAAGTATTATAACATGGCCAAGGCTGAAGTATTATAACATGGCCAAGGTTGAAGTATTATCACATGGCCAAGGTTGAAGTATTATAACATGGACAAGGTTGAAGTATTATAACATGGCCAAGGCTGAAGTTTAATCTCTGAAGTATCAGAAAATGGCCAAGGTTGAAGTATTATAACATGGACAAGGTTGAAATATTATAACATGGCCAAGGTTGAAGTATTATCACATGGCCAAGGTTGAAGTATTATAACATGGACAAGGCTGAAGTTTAATCTCTGAAGTATCAGAAAATGGCCAAGGTTGAAGTATTATAACATGGACAAGGTTGAAGTATTATAACATGGCCAAGGTTGAAGTATTATCACATGGCCAAGGTTGAAGTATTATAACATGGCCAAGGTTGAAGTATTATAACATGGACAAGGTTGAAGTATTATAACATGGCCAAGGTTGAAGTATTATCACATGGCCAAGGTTGAAGGTTATCTCTGAAGTATTATAACATGGCCAAGGCTGAAGTATTATCACATGGCCAAGGTTGAAGTATTATAACATGGCCAAGGTTGAAGGTTATCTCTGAAGTATTATAACATGGCCAAGGCTGAAGATTCATCTCTGAAGTATTAGAACACGGCCAAGGCTGAAGGTTAATCTCTGAAGTATTAGAAAACGACCAAGGCTGAAGGTTCATCTCTGAAGTATTAGAAAACGGCCAAGGCTGAAGGTTCATCTCTGAAGTATTAGAACACGGCCAAGGATGAAGGTTCATCTCTGAAGTATTAGAAAACGACCAAGGCTGAAGGTTCATCACTGAAGTATTAGAAAACGACCAAGGTTGAAGGTTATCTCTGAAGTATTAGAAAACGACCAATGCTGAAGGTTATCTCTGAAGTATTAGAACATGGCCAAGGTTGAATGTTAATCTCTGAAGTATTAGAACACGGCCAAGGTTGAATGTTAATCTCTGAAGTATTACAACACGGCCAAGGAGAGGAGGCAAAGAGAAGGGTTAATCTATGAAGTATTGGAACGGGACCAAGTCCAAGAATTCCAGTCACGTCTAGCTCAGAGAAAACATTGGTTTCCATGAGTCGATCCCCCTCACAAAGCCTCTCATTGCTTCTCTAAATCCACGGTTGAAGACAGAGTTCTGGAGGAAATGGATATTCATTATTTTCCTTCACGGTTGATTGGTTGATTGGTTGTGTGTGTGTGTGTGTGTGTGTGTGTGTGTGTGTGTGTGTGTGTGTGTGTGTGTGTGTGTGTGTGTGTGTGTGTGTGTGTGTGTGTGTGTGTGTGTGTGTGTGTGTGTGTGTGTGTGTGTGTGTGTGTGTGTGTGTGTGTGTGTGTGTGTGTGTGGGCTGGTAAATCTTAGAATCTATTTTAATGTTGTATAATTTCTGTCATCTCTCCCTGTGATGGGACTTCTGATGAAAACAAGGCATTGGCATACACACACACACACACACACACACACACACACACACACACACACACACACACACACACACACACACACACACACACACACACACACACACACACACACACACACACACACACAACCTATTGTGCCATTGGTTCTTTGTTAACAGCTGGCGCACAATCTTTAATATTAAGGAAGTCTCGACGTTCTGCTCGCCTGAGTTTGAGTACCTCATGATAAGCTGTAGACCATAATACTTACCAAGAGAGTTTATCTATATTTTCTGTAGCTGTCTATTTACCACCACAGACAGATGCTGGTACTAAGACCGCACTCAACGAGCTATATAGGTTCATAAGCAAACAAGAAAATGCTCACCCAGAGGCTCCGCTCAAAGTGGCTGGTGATTTTAATGCAGGAAAACTGAAATCCGTTTCATCTCATTTCTACCAGCATGTCACCTATGCAACTACAGGTGAATTTATTTTTAATCTCACCTTTACTCCACACACAGAAACGCGTACAAAGTTTCCCCTCGGCCTCCATTTGGGAAGTCTGACCACACCATATCCTCCTGATTCCTGCTTACAAACAAAAACTCAAACAGGAAGTACCAGTGACTCACACAATACAGAAGTGGTCCGATGAAGCAGATGCTAAGCTACAGGACTGTTTTGCTAGCACAGACTGGAATATGTTCCGGGATTCGTCTGATGGCATTGAGGATTTTCCTGCATTAGTCACAGGCTTCATTAATAAGTGCATCGATGACGTAGTCCCCACAGTGACCGTACGTACATCTCCCAACCAGAAGCCATGGATTACAAGCAACATCTGCACTGAGCTAAAGGCTAGAGCTACCGCTTTCAAAGAGCAGGATATTCATGCGGAAGTTTATGAGAAATCCTGCTACACCCTCCGACGAACCATCGAACAGGCTAGGCGTCGATACAGGACTAAGTTCGAGGCAGGTCTTGCAAACTGTCACGGATTACAAAAGGAAACCCAGCTGCGAACTACCAGTGATGCAAGCATAACAGACGAGCTAAATGCCTTCTATGCTCGCTTCGAGGCAAGCAACATTGAAGCATGCATGAGAGCACCAGGTGTTCCAGATGACTATGTGATCATGCTCTCTGTAGCCATGAAATGCTTTTTAAAGCTCACATCAACACCATCCTCCCAGACACACTGGACCCACTCAAATTCACATACCGCCCCAACAGATCCACAGATGATGCAATCTATGTTGCGCTCCACACTGACCTTTTCTACCTGTAAAGGAACACCTACGTCAGAATGCTGTTCATCGACTACAGCTCAGAATTCAACACCATAGTGCCATACAAGCTCATCAATAAGCTAAGGACCTTAGGATAAAACTACTCCCTCTGCAACTGGATCCTGGACTTCCTGAAGGGGCCACATCCACCAAGCTGACCCACAACACCAGTCCCCTCAGGGGTGCGTGCTTAGTCCCCTCCTGTACTCCCTTGTCTCCCACAACGGCGTGGGACATCCAAGACCTCTATAACAGGCGGTGTCAGAGAAAGGCCCTAAAATTGCCCAAAGACTCCAGCCACCCAAGTCATACACTGATCTCTCTGCTTCCGCGCGGCAAGTGGTACCGGCTGAACAGCTTCTACCTCCAAGCCATAATAAGACTGTTGAACAGATAATTAAATGGCCCACACGCACAGTTAATCAAATAGCCGACCAATCAGCCTGTTACCAAACCTTAGTAAACTTTTGGAAAAAATTGTGTTTGACCAGATATTTTACTGTAAACAAATTGACAACAGGCTTTCAACTTATAGTGAAAGACATTCAACAAGCTTAAACAAATGACAAATGATTGGCTGAGAGAAATTCATGATAAAAAATATTGTAGGAGTTGTTTTGTTAGACTTCAGTGTGCCTTTTGACATTATTGATCATAGTCTGCTGATGAAAAAACGCATGTGTTATGGCTTTACATCCCCTGCTATATTGCGGATAAAGAGTTACACAGAGGGTGTTCTTTAAGAAGGCAGAGCAGCACTTTATTATGGATAGACTACTGTTGTATCAATATGTTTTGACCGTGACACCTCAACTTGCTCAAGATCCACATTATTTATAACAACATTTAGTTCAGGTTTAGGATTTAGTGAATGATTTGTCCCAAACACAAAGCTTTTAGTTCTTGAAATATTTAGGACTAACTTATTCATTGCCATCCATACCATCCACGAACTGCAACTCGTTGTTAACAACACTATGAACAAGGCAGGTTCTACAGGCCCTAGTTTCTACCTTCTCAACAACACTATGAACAAGGCAGGTTCTACAGGCCCTAGTTTCTACCTTCTCAACAACACTATGAACAAGGCAGGTTCTACAGGCCCTAGTTTCTACCTTCTCAACAACACTATGAACAAGGCAGGTTCTACAGGCCCTAGTTTCTACCTTCTCAACAACACTATGAACAAGGCAGGTTCTACAGGCCCTAGTTTCTACCTTCTCAACAACACTATGAACAAGGCAGGTTCTACAGGCCCTAGTTTCTACCTTCTCAACAACACTATGAACAAGGCAGGTTCTACAGGCCCTAGTTTTGTCGCACCTGAACTACTGTTCAGTCGTGTGGTCAGGTGCCACAAAAAGGGACCTCGGAAAATTAGAATTGGCTCAGAACAGGGTAGTACGGCTGGCCCTTAAATGTACACGGAGAGCTAATCTCTCATGGCTCAAAGTGGAAGAGAGATTGACTTCATCACTACTTGTTTTTGTTAGAAGTGTTGACATGCTGAATGCACCGAGGTGTGTTTAAACTACTAGCACACAGCTCAGACACCCATTCATACCCCACAAGACATGCCACCAGAGGTCTCTTCACAGACTACGGGATTTGCACAGTGCTACATAGAGCCATGACTACATGGAACTCTATTCCACATCAGGTAACTGATGCAAGCAGGAAAATTTGATTTTTTTTTAATGATAAAAATACACCTTATGGAACAGCTTGAACTGTGAAGACACACACACAGGCATACACACACGATAAGACACACACCCAGGCATACACACACGATAAGACACACACACAAGCACACACACACGATAAGACACACACACAGGCATACACACACGATAAGACACACACACAGGCACACACACACGATAAGACACACACACAGGCATACACACACGATAAGACACACACACAGGCATACACACACGATAAGACACACACACAGGCATACACACACGATAAGACACACACACAGGTCTACACACACGATAAGACACACACGATAAGACACACACACAGGCATACACACACGGACACACACACAGGCATACACACACGATAAGACACACACACAGGCATACACACACGATAAGACACACACACAGGCATACACACATGATAAGACACACACAGGCATACACACACGATAAGACACACACACAGGTCTACACACACTTACACATGGATTTTGATAATAGAGTAGTGGCCTGAGGGAACACAATGTGTTGTGAAAAGTGTTATGAAATGTAAGGTCATATAAAAAATTTAATTGTATATAACTACCTTAATGTTGCTGGACCCCGGGAACAGTAGCTGCTGCCTTGGCACGAACTAATGGAGATCCATAATAAACCCCAGGAAGAGTAGCTGCTGCCTTGGCACGAACTAATGGAGATCCATAATAAACCCCAGGAAGAGTAGCTGCTGCCTTGGCACGAACTAATGGGGATCCATAATAAACCCCAGGAAGAGTAGCTGCTGCCTTGGCACGAACTAATGGGGATCCATAATAAACCCCAGGAAGAGTAGCTGCTGCCTTGGCACGAACTAATGGGGATCCATAATAAACCCCAGGAAGAGTAGCTGCTGCCTTGGCACGAACTAATGGGGATCCATAATAAACCCCAGGAAGAGTAGCTGCTGCCTTGGCACGAACTAATGGGGATCCATAATAAACCCCAGGAAGAGTAGCTTCTGCCTTGGCAAGAACTAATAGGGATCCATAATAAACCCCAGGAAGAGTAGCTGCTGCCTTGGCAAGAACTAATGGGGATCCATAATAAACCCCAGGAAGAGTAGCTGCTGCCTTGACAGGAACTAATGGGGATCCATAATAAACCCCAGGAAGAATAGCTGCTGCCTTGGCAAGAACTAATGGGGATCCATAATAAACCCCAGGAAGAGTAGCTGCTGCCTTGGCAAGAACTAATGGGGATCCATAATAAACCCCAGGAAGAGTAGCTGCTGCCTTGGCACGAACTAATGGGGATCCATAATAAACCCCAGGAAGAGTAGCTGCTGCCTTGGCACGAACTAATGGGGATCCATAATAAACCCCAGGAAGAGTAGCTGCTGCCTTGGCACGAACTAATGGGGATCCATAATAAACCCCAGGAAGAGTAGCTGCTGCCTTGGCACGAACTAATGGGGATCCATAATAAACCCCAGGAAGAGTAGCTGCTGCCTTGGCACGAACTAATGGAGATCCATAATAAACCCCAGGAAGAGTAGCTGCTGCCTTGGCACGAACTAATGGGGATCCATAATAAACCCCAGGAAGAGTAGCTGCTGCCTTGGCACGAACTAATGGGGATCCATAATAAACCCCAGGAAGAGTTGTCATGCAGGTGAAAGAGGACCCAAAAGCGACTTGGCGAGAACAGAGTCTTTAATCCAGTAACAAAAAACACAATAAAAAAACACAACTTTCACTCGAAATGACGAGGACCGACTGGAGACTCGGTCTTGAACAGCAGGTGAACAGCAGGTTGCCTCGGGAAGGCACTTGAACCAAACAGACTCAGACACCTGCTCACCACGCAGCATCTGAGGGAAACACGACACGACAGGGCGATACACAAACACAGCACGGTGAATTCTAGACAAGGAACCGACAGGGCAGAAACGGAAAACAAGAAGAGAAATAGGGACTCTAATCAGGGAAAAGGATCGGGAACAGGTGTGGGAAGACTAAATGATTGATTAGGGGAATAGGAACAGCTGGGAGCAGGAACGGAACGATAGAGAGAAGAGAGAGCGGGAGAGTGAGAGAGGGAGGGGGAGAGAGAGGACAGAAAGAGGGAACGAACCCAACAAGACCAGCAGGGGGAAACGAACAGAAGGGAAAGCACAAGGACAAGACAATATATGACAAAACATGACAGTACCCCCACTCACCGAGCGCCTCCTGGCGCACTCGAGGAGGAATCCTGGCGGCAACGGAGGAAATCATCAATGAGTGAACGGTCCAGCACGTCCCGAGACGGAACCCAACTCCTCTCCTCAGGACCGTAACCCTCCCAATCCACTAAGTATTGGTGACCCCGTCCCCGAGAACGCATGTCCATGATCTTATGTACCTTGTAAATAGGTGCGCTCTCGACAAGGACGGGAGGGGGAGGGAAGACGAACGGGGGTGCGAAGAAAGGGCTTGACACAGGAGACATGGAAGACAGGATGGACGCGACGAAGATGTCGCGGAAGAAGCAGTCGCACAGCGACAGGATTGACGACCTGGGAGACACGGAACGGACCAATGAACCGCGGGAGTCAACTTACGAGAAGCTGTCGTAAGGGGAAGGTTGCGAGTGGAAAGCCACACTCTCTGGCCGCAACAATACCTTGGACTCTTAATCCTGCGTTTATTGGCGGCTCTCACAGTCTGTGCCCTGTAACGGCAAAGTGCAGACCTCACCCTCCTCCAGGTGCGCTCACAACGTTGGACAAACGCTTGAGCGGAGGGAACGCTGGACTCGGCAAGCTGGGATGAGAACAGAGGAGGCTGGTAACCCAGACTACTCTGAAACGGAGATAACCCGGTAGCAGACGAAGGAAGCGAATTGTGAGCGTATTCTGCCCAGGGGAGCTGTTCTGCCCAAGACGCAGGGTTTCTGAAAGAAAGGCTGCGTAGTATGCGACCAATCGTCTGATTGGCCCTCTCTGCTTGACCGTTAGACTGGGGATGAAACCCGGAAGAGAGACTGACGGACGCACCAATCAAACGACAGAACTCCCTCCAAAACTGTGACGTGAATTGCGGGCCTCTGTCTGAAACGGCGTCTAACGGGAGGCCATGAATTCTGAACACATTCTCGATAATGATTTGTGCCGTCTCCTTAGCGGAAGGAAGTTTAGCGAGGGGAATGAAATGTGCCGCCTTAGAGAACCTATCGACAACCGTAAGAATCACAGTCTTCCCCGCAGACAAAGGCAGACCGGTAATGAAGTCTAGGGCGATGTGAGACCATGGTCGAGAAGGAATGGGGAGCGGTCTGAGACGACCGGCAGGAGGAGAGTTACCCGACTTAGTCTGCGCGCAGTCCGAACAAGCAGCCACGAAACGGCGCGTGTCACGCTCCTGAGTCGGCCACCAAAAGCGCTGGCGAATAGACGCAAGAGTGCCTCGAACACCGGGATGACCAGCTAACTTGGCAGAGTGAGCCCACTGAAGAACAGCCAGACGAGTGGAAACAGGAACGAAAAGGAGGTTACTAGGACAAGCGCGCGGCGACGCAGTGTGCGTGAGTGCTTGCTTAACCTGTCTTTCAATTCCCCAGACTGTCAACCCGACAACACGCCCATAAGGAAGAATCCCCTCGGGATCAGTAGAAGCCACAGAAGAACTAAACAGACGGGATAAAGCATCAGGCTTGGTGTTCTTGCTACCCGGACGGTAAGAAATCACAAACTCGAAACGAGCGAAAAACAACGCCCAACGAGCTTGACGGGCATTAAGTCGTTTGGCAGAACGGATGTACTCAAGGTTCTTATGGTCTGTCCAAACGACAAAAGGAACGGTCGCCCCCTCCAACCACTGTCGCCATTCGCCTAGGGCTAAGCGGATGGCGAGCAGTTCACGGTTACCCACATCATAGTTGCGCTCAGATGGCGACAGGCGATGAGAAAAATAAGCGCAAGGATGAACCTTATCGTCAGACTGGAAGCGCTGGGATAGAATGGCTCCCACGCCTACCTCTGAAGCGTCAACCTCGACAATGAATTGTCTAGTGACGTCAGGAGTAACGAGGATAGGAGCGGACGTAAAACGTTCCTTTAGAAGATCAAAAGCTCCCTGGGCGGAACCGGACCACTTAAAACACGTCTTGACAGAAGTAAGAGCTGTGAGAGGGGCAGCAACTTGACCGAAATTACGAATGAAACGCCGATAGAAATTAGCAAAACCTAAAAAGCGCTGCAACTCGACACGTGACCTTGGAACGGGCCAATCACTGACAGCTTGGACCTTAGCGGAATCCATCTGAATGCCTTCAGCGGAAATAACGGAACCGAGAAAAGTAACGGAGGAGACATGAAAAGAGCACTTCTCAGCCTTTACGTAGAGACAATTCTCTAAAAGGCGCTGTAGAACACGTCGAACGTGCTGAACATGAATCTCGAGTGACGGTGAAAAAATCAGGATATCGTCAAGATAGACAAAAACAAAGATGTTCAGCATGTCTGTCAGAACATCATTAACTAATGCCTGAAAAACAGCTGGCGCATTGGCGAGACCAAACGGCAGAACCCGGTACTCAAAATGCCCTAACGGAGTGTTAAACGCCGTTTTCCACTCGTCCCCCTCTCTGATGCGCACGAGATGGTAAGCGTTACGAAGGTCCAACTTAGTAAAGCACCTGGCTCCCTGCAGAATCTCGAAGGCTGATGACATAAGGGGAAGCGGATAACGATTCTTAACCGTTATGTCATTCAGCCCTCGATAATCCACGCAGGGGCGCAGAGTACCGTCCTTCTTCTTAACAAAAAAGAACCCCGCCCCGGCCGGAGAGGACGAAGGCACTATGGTACCGGCGTCAAGAGACACAGATAAATAATCCTCGAGAGCCTTACGTTCGGGAGCCGACAGAGAGTATAGTCTACCCCGAGGAGGAGTGGTCCCCGGAAGGAGATCAATACTACAATCATACGACCGGTGAGGAGGAAGGGAGTTGGCTCGGGACCGACTGAAGACCGTGCGCAGATCATGATATTCCTCCGGCACTCCTGTCAAATCGCCAGGTTCCTCCTGAGAAGTGGGGACAGAAGAAATGGGAGGGATGGCAGACATTAAGCACTTCACATGACAAGATACGTTCCAGGATAGGATAGAATTACAAGACCAATTAATAGAAGGATTATGACATACTAGCCAGGGATGACCCAAAACAACAGGTGTGAAAGGTGAACGAAAAATCAAAAAGAAATAGTCTCACTGTGGTTACCAGATACTGTGAGAGTTAAAGGTAGTGTCTCAAATCTGATACTGGGAAGATGACTACCATCTAAGGCAAACATGGGCGTAGGCTTGTCTAACTGTCTGAAAGGAATGTTATGTTTCCGAACCCATGCTTCGTCCATGAAACAACCCTCAGCCCCAGAGTCAATCAAGGCACTGCATGTAGCACCCGAACCGGTCCAGCGTAGATGGACCGACATAGTAGTACAAGATCTAGATGAAGAGACCTGAGTAGTAGCGCTCACCAGTAGCCCTCCGCTTACTGATGGGCTCTGGCCTCTTACTGGACATGAATTAACAAAATGTCCATCAAATCCGCAATAGAGGCACAGGCGGTTGGTGATCCTCCGTTCCCTCTCCTTAGTCGAGATGCGAATCCCTCCCAGCTGCATGGGCTCAGTCTCAGAGCCAGAGGAGGGAGATGGTTGCGATGCGGAGCAGGGAAACACCGTTGATGCGAGCTCTCTTCCACGAGCCCGGTGACGAAGATCTACCCGTCGTTCTATGCGGATGGCGAGAGCAATCAAAGAGTCCACATCTGAAGGAACCTCCCGGGAGAGAATCTCATCCTTAACCACTGCGTGGAGTCCCTCCAGAAAACGAGCGAGCAGCGCCGGCTCGTTCCACTCACTAGAGGCAGCAAGAGTGCGAAACTCAATAGAGTAATCCGTTATGGATCGATCACCTTGGCATAGGGAAGCCAGGGCCCTAGAAGCCTCCCTACCAAAAACTGAACGGTCAAAAACCCGAATCATCTCCTCCTTAAAGTTCTGGTACTTGTTAGAGCAATCAGCCCTTGCCTCCCAGATAGCTGTGCCCCATTCTCGAGCCCGGCCAGTAAGGAGTGAAATGACGTAAGCAACCCGAGCTCTCTCTCTAGAGTATGTGTTGGGTTGGAGAGAGAACACAATCTCACACTGCGTGAGAAAGGAGCGGCACTCAGTGGGCTGCCCGGAGTAGCAAGGTGGGTTATTAACCCTAGGTTCTGGAGGCTCGGCAGGCCAGGAAGTAACAGGTGGCACGAGACGAAGACTCTGGAACTGTCCAGAGAGGTCGGAAACCCGAGCGGCCAGGTTCTCCACGGCATGGCGAGCAGCAGACAATTCCTGCTCGTGTCTGCCGAGCATGTGTTACGGCAGTGTTACGAGCGTCTGAAGTCGCTGGGTCCATTCTTTGGTCGGTTCCTTCTGTCATGCAGGTGAAAGAGGACCCAAAAGCGACTTGGCGAGAACAGAGTCTTTAATCCAGTAACAAAAAACACAATAAAAAAACACAACTTTCACTCGAAATGACGAGGACCGACTGGAGACTCGATCTTGAACAGCAGGTGAACAGCAGGTTGCCTCGGGAAGGCACTTGAACCTAGCAGACTCAGACACCTGCTCACCACGCAGCATCTGAGGGAAACACGACACGACAGGGCGATACACAAACACAGCACGGTGAATTCTAGACAAGGAACCGACAGGGCAGAAACGGAAAACAAGAAGAGAAATAGGGACTCTAATCAGGGAAAAGGATCGGGAACAGGTGTGGGAAGACTAAATGATTGATTAGGGGAATAGGAACAGCTGGGAGCAGGAACGGAACGATAGAGAGAAGAGAGAGCGGGAGAGTGAGAGAGGGAGGGGGAGAGAGAGGGACAGAAAGAGGGAACGAACCCAACAAGACCAGCAGGGGGAAACGAACAGAAGGGAAAGCACAAGGACAAGACAATATATGACAAAACATGACAAGAGTAGCTGCTGCCTTGGCACGAACTAATGGGGATCCATAATAAACCCCAGGAAGAGTAGCTGCTGCCTTGGCATGAACTAATGGGGATCCATAATAAACCCCAGGAAGAGTAGCTGCTGCCTTGGCACGAACTAATAGGGATCCATAATAAACCCCAGGAAGAGTAGCTGCTGCCTTGGCACGAACTAATAGGGATCCATAATAAACCCCAGGAAGAGTAGCTGCTGCCATGGCACGAACTAATGGAGATCCATAATAAACCCCAGGAAGAGTAGCTGCTGTCTTGGCACGAACTAATGGGGATCCATAATAAACCCCAGGAAGAGTAGCTGCTGCCTTGGCACGAACTAATAGGGATCCATAATAAACCCCAGGAAGAGTAGCTGCTGCCTTAGCACGAACTAATGGGGATCCATAATAAACCCCAGGAAGAGTAGCTGCTGCCTTGGCACGAACTAATGGGGATCCATAATAAACCCCAGGAAGAGTAGCTGCTGCCTTGGCACGAACTAATGGGGATCCATAATAAACCCCAGGAAGAGTAGCTGCTGCCTTGGCAGGAACTAATAGGGATCCATAATAAACCCCAGGAAGAGTAGCTGCTGCCTTGGCAGGAACTAATAGGGATCCATAATAAACCCCAGGAAGAGTAGCTGCTGCCTTGGCACAAATTAATGGGGATCCATAATAAACCCCAGAAAGAGTAGCTGCTGCCTTGGCACGAACTAATAGGGATCCATACAATTTCAAAATACACCTACCTACATGTACATATTACCTTAATCACCTCAACTACCCCGTACCCCTGCACATTGACTTGAAACCGGCACTCCTTGTATATAGCCCCATTATTGGTATTTATTGTTACTATTTATTTGAGTTTTTCTCTTCGTTTTTTACTCCGCATTTTCCCGGAAAGGGCTTATATTCAGCATTTCACAGTAAAGTCCACACTTTTGTATTCAGCATTTTACGGTAAAGTCCACACCAGTTGTATTCAGCATTTCACGGTAAAGTCCACACTTTTGTATTCAGCATTTTACGGTAAAGTCCACACCAGTTGTATTCAGCATTTCACGGTAAAGTCCACACTTTTGTATTCAGCATTTCACGGTAAAGTCCAAACCTGTTGTATTCAGCATTTCACGGTAAAGTCCACACTTTTGTATTCAGCATTTCACGGTAAAGTCCACACCTGTTGTATTCAGCATTTCACGGTAAAGTTCACACCTGTTGTATTCGGCGCATGTGACAAATACATTTTGATTTGATACGTTTAACATTTGGGAGAACATTCTGTGGGTCAGAGTGTCCTCATGTATAGACTGGCACCCTATTCCCTTTATAGTGCACTACTTTTAACCAGGATCCATAGGGCTCTAGTCAAAAGTTGTGAACTATATAGAGAATAGGGTGCCATTTGGGATGTTGCTGAAATGTATAGTATAAATATAACATAGATGTATATTGACTTAAACAGTCTTCTGAATTCATAGCTCTGTCCTCTGAAGCTCTGGGGATTGATGTCATCTTATCCCTGTTCAGCCTATGGGCATACCGACTGGATGGATCATTCAGAACATGTGTAACTAGTGGCAGCGAAGTCAGACGCAGGAGAGCAGAACTGGGTAATAACCGGAGCGGTTTAATATACATAATATATAACCACCGGCATCCAGAATAATAAATAATGGGTACAAAACCCGACGCGCACCAGACAACAAATGTGCACAAGCACTTACAACCAGCAATACCACACAAAGACATAGGGGGAACAGAGGGTTAAATACACAACACATAATGAGGGAATGATAACCAGGTGTGTGGGAAAACAAGACAAAACAAATGGAAAGAAGAACGGTGATGTTGACTGCCGAACACCGCCCGAACAAGTAGAGGAACCGACTTCGGCAGAAGTGGTGACAATATGTTCTGTCTGGTGAATGTTGTGGCTTCTGTCTACCAACCGGGAAATATCACAATGCTTTGTTAGAGCAGAGGTGTGCTGTAAAGTGGGAGGGAAAACCGTGAGGTGTGAGGTCAGTCGTGTGTGAGTGTGTTTTTGTCTGGGTCTGCAGACAGAATCACAGGCTTGACCTTCATTATATCTGGGATTACAGCCTTCTAGTAGTGGAGAGGGCAGGCAGGGGTCTCTCTCTCTCACACACACACACACACACACACACACACACACACACACACACACACACACACACACACACACACACACACACACACACACACACACACACACACACACACACAGGCTCTTGGCGGAGAGGAACTTTATTAGCGATTAGCTCGGAACCCTGAGGGAGCAGCTTCAATTACTGAACCTAGCATGCTATTTACACACACACACACACACACACACACACACACACACACACACACACACACACACACACACACACACACACACACACACACACACACACACACACACACACACACACACACACACACACACACACACACACACACACACACACACACACACACACACACACACACCACTAGTAGCACCAGACATTTGGAGGTGACAGTTTGAGCTTTGGCGGTCATACATTTTGGCAGCTGGTGATTGTCAAGCAAATAACTGTCTGTCTCACGGTAATTGACCATTAATTAACATAAACACATTTAGCATCTCCTGGCTTCCACACACAGCCTGCAAGCCACTGATGCAGACCTTTTGAAACATCTACATTTTTAAAGTTTAATACATCCATGTAATATAGCCAACACTATCACATTATTTATTCTAGACAGGTCTAAAGAAACATGATATGAAAGAAATGTAGTCTATTTCAGAAGAACAGAATAGCATACTCTGAGTTGTCCTTGTGTTAGGCCCTGATCTGGCTATTCCATATGGCTGTGGGCTACACTAGTTCATTTAGCAGACAAGATTTGCTTGGAATTCTGTGGCATAATATTATATTATTTATTATTATTTTATAGTATGAAGAATACAATTGAACATAGCTAAATGTTATAGAAAGAATGTTTTCTGCAAAGAGATTTCTGAGGTAGTGCGTACATGTGACTGTTTTGTGTTGAGCAGTTAAAGAAACAGAGTTATTTAAATGTCTTTACTTTAGTTGTGATTAAAACATACAACATTTGTATTTTTAATACAGTTGAAGTTGGAAGCTTACATACACCTTAGCCAAATACATTTAAACTCAAATTTTCACAATTCCTGACATTTAATCCTAGTAAAAAACTGTTTTCTTTAATCCAAGTAAAAATGGTCACTGTCTTAATTAAGTCAGTTAAGATCACCACTTTATTTTAAGAATGTGAAATGTCAGAATAATAGTAGAGAGATGTCACGTTCTGACCTTAGTTCTTTTGTTTTGTCTTTGTTTTAGTATGGTCAGGGCGTGAGTTGGGGTGGGCAGTCTATGTTTATTTTTTTATGTTGTATTTTGCGTTTGGCCTGGTATGGTTCTCAATCAGAGGCAGGTGTCGTTAGTTGTCTCTGATTGAGAATCATACGTAGGTAGACTTTTTTCACCTGTGTTTGGTGGGTGACTATTTTCTGTTTAGTGTGTGTTGCACCTGACGGAGCTGTTTCGTTTGTTCTCTTTTCTTACTTTGTATTTAGTGTTATGTTCAGTTTATTAAAAGGATGAACACTTACCACGCTGCAAATTGGTCCGATCCTTCTTACTACTCCTCCACAGAAGAGGAGGACGAGAATCGTTACAGAATCACCCACCACCAGAGGATCAAGCAGCGTGGTAACTGGCAGCAGCAGCAGCAGCGATCTCAGGACTCCTGGACATGGGAGGAGATCCTGGACGGCAAAGGACCCTGGGCACAGACTGGGGAATATCGCCACCCCAAGGCAGAGCTGGAGGCAGCAAAAGCGGTAAGGCGGCGGTATGAGGAGGCAGCACGGCTGGAAGCACGAGACGCAGCCCAAAAATGTCTTGGGAGGGGGCACACGGGGAGTGTGGCGAAGTCAGCGAGAGGGACCGGGCAGGCACTGTGTTATGCCGTGAGGTGCACGGTGTCCTCGGTGCGCGTGTATAGCCCGGTGCGGTACATTGCAGCGCCTCGTATCAGCCGGGCTAGAGTGGGCAATCGAGCCAGGTGCCATGAAGCCGGCTCAGAGCATCTGGTCTCCAGTGCGTCTCCTCGAGCCGGGGTACATGGCACTAGCCCTACGCATGGTGTCCCCGGTTCACCAGCACAGCCCTGTGTGGGTTATTCCACCTCGCCGCACTGGCCTGGCTACAGGGAGCATTCAACCAGGTAAGGTTGGGCAGGCTCGGTGATCGAGAGCTCCAGTGTGCCTTCACGGTCCGGTCTATCCGGTGCCACCTCCACGCACCAGCCCTCCGGTGGCAGCCCCCCGGACCAAACTGTCTCTCCGTCTCCTTCCTACAGGTGCTCCCGCCTGTCCAGTGCTGCCGGAGTCTTCCTCCTGCCCAGCGCTGTCAGGGTCTCCCGTCTGTCCTGAGCTGCCAGGGTCTCCTGTCTGTCCTGAGCTGCCAGAGTATCCTGTCTGTCCTAAGCTGTCAGAGTCTCCCGTCTGTCCTGAGCTGCAAGAGTCGCCCGTCTGTCCTGAGCTGCCAGAGTCGCCCGTCTGTCCTGAGCTGCCAGAGTCGCCCGTCTGTCCTGAGCTGCCAGAGTCGCCCGTCTGTCCTGAGCTGCCAGAGTCGCCCGTCTGTCCTGAGCTGCCAGAGTCGCTCGTCTGTCCTGAGCTGCCAGAGTCGCCCTCCTGTCCGGAGCTGCCAGAGCCGCTGATCAGCCAGGAGCTGTCAGAGCCGCCGGTCAGCCAGGAGCTGTCAGAGCCGGCTGCGTACTCCGAAACACATCTTACTCACATGGCTCTCTCAGATAGCTCAGTTCTTATTTGCCAATACCCATCATGTGATCAGATCTTTCTCACAGGCTACTAGTAAAGACAGACACATCGGGGACACAATTGCGCACGACCTTATCCAATTCGGAGGCACACATATTGTTGTGATATTGGAAGAACTGTCCACATTTACTTTCATCCACCATCCAGATGAGTAGGCCTAATGCCTATCAACTTTTGGACAATGAGGGATAGTAGATTGACATAGGCTGCCAATTCTATTCTGTGCGAGAAATAGATATTCCAAACATAGTCTGGGACAGTTGTGGGATGCGATAGATCCCAAATTAATACAACCACTAGCACCAAAAAAAATGTTTTTAAGCAATGAGGCTAATGCAACAGAACAGAAAGTTTAGCTTAAAATGTTGATAAACTATTAGGCTATTTCTTCACATTATAAGCACAGCAATGCACACACGGCAGCAGGCTGTAAGAGAGAATGTTCCAAAATGCAATCAATTAGCAGGAAAACACTATTCTCAAAAGTGACCGCAAATGCGATTATACATGTAAATGAATTTATTACAAAGGTGCATTTTTATGGTGAAAATTATCTTCCCCAAACTCGAAACTCACATGCTGCCTTTGTCTGCCAGTTAGGCTCTACACCCGTTGTAAAGCGGATTCATGTGCTTCATTTTAAGAAGTTATTTGGCCACTTTAATACAAACCTTTTCAAAACATATAGGCCTATGGGCTAGGCTATATGAGGTGTGCGACTATGATTTTAAAAAGTTGCAAAAAAGCAGGCTCTGTTTCTTACCTTATTGCACATAAGCAGGACATCATTTGATTTTTATTTGATTTTTATTTCACCTTTATTTAACCATGTAGGTTAGTTGAGAACAAGTTCTCATTTACAACTGCGACCTGGTCAAGATAAATTAAAGCAGTGCGACACAAACAACAACACAGAGTTACACATGGAATAAACAAACATACAGTCAATAATAATATAATAGAAAAAGTTTATATACAGTGTGTGCAAATGAGGTAGGATAAGGCCATAGTGGTGAAATAATTACAATATAGCAATTAAACACTGGAGTGATAGATGTACAGAAGATGAGTGTGCAAGTAGAGATACTGAGGTGCACTAGCACCACTGTGTCTCCAGGGTTCCAGCACCACTTTGTGTCTCCATGGTTCCAGCACCACTCTGTGTCTCCATGGCTCCAGCACCACTCTGTGTCTCCATGGTTCCAGCACCACTCTGTCTCCATGGTTCCTGCACCACTCTGTGTCTCCATGGTTCCAGCACCACTCTGTGTCTCCAGGGTTCCAGCACCACTCTGTGTCTCCATTGCTCCAGCACCACTCTGTGTCTCCATGGTTCCAGCACCACTCTGTGTCTCCAGGATTCCAGCACCACTCTGTGTCTCCATGGCTCCAGCACCACTCTGTGTCTCCATGGCTCCAGCACCACTCTGTGTCTCCATGGTTACAGCACCACTCTGTGTCTCCATGGTTCCAGCACCACTCTGTGTCTCCATGGTTCCAGCACCACTCTGTCTCCATGGCTCCAGCATCACTCTGTGTCTCCAGGGTTCCAGCACCACTCTGTGTCTCCATGGTTCCAGCAGCACTCTGTGTCTCCATGGTTCCAGCACCACTCTGTGTCTCCGTGGTTCCAGCACCACTCTGTGTCTCCATGGCTCCAGCACCACTCTGTGTCTCCATGGTTCCAGCACCACTCTGTGTCTCCATGGTTCCAGCACCACTCTGTGTCTCCATGGTTCCAGCACCACTCTGTGTCTCCATGGTTCCAGCACCACTCTGTGTCTCCATGGCTCCAGCACCACTCTGTGTCTCCATGGCTCCAGCACCACTCTGTGTCTCCATGGCTCCAGCACCACTCTGTGTCTCCAGGGTTCCAGCACCACTCTGTGTCTCCATGGTTCCAGCACCACTCTGTGTCTCCATGGCTCCAGCACCACTCTGTGTCTCCATGGCTCCAGCACCACTCTGTGTCTCCATGGCTCCAGCACCACTCTGTGTCTCCATGGTTCCAGCACCACTCTGTGTCTCCATGGTTCCAGCACCACTCTGTGTCTCCATGGCTCCAGCACCACTCTGTGTCTCCATGGTTCCAGCACCACTCTGTGTCTCAGGGTTCCAGCACCACTCTGTGTCTCCATGGCTTCAGCACCACTCTGTGTCTCCATGGTTCCAGCACCACTCTGTGTCTCCATGGCTCCAGCACCACTCTGTGTCTCCATGGCTCCAGCACCACTCTGTGTCTCCATGGCTCCAGCACCACTCTGTGTCTCCAGGGTTCCAGCACCACTCTGTGTCTCCAGGGTTCCAGCACCACTCTGTGTCTCCATGGTTCCAGCACCACTCTGTGTCTCCAGGGTTCCAGCACCACTCTGTGTCTCCATGGCTCCAGCATCACTCTGTGTCTCCATGGTTCCAGCACCACTCTGTGTCTCCATGGTTCCAGCACCACTCTGTGTCTCCATGGTTCCAGCACCACTCTGTGTCTCCATGGTTCCAGCACCACTCTGTGTCTCCATGGCTCCAGCATCACTCTGTGTCTCCATGGTTCCTGCACCACTCTGTGTCTCCATGGTTCCAGCTCCACTCTGTGTCTCCATGGTTCCAGCACCACTCTGTGTCTCCATGGTTCCAGCCCCACTCTGTGTCTCCATGGTTCCAGCCCCACTCTGTGTCTCCATGGTTCCTGCACCGCTATGTCTCTCCATGAGCATGGCGCTTGTAACGCCAGGGTAATGGCATATATTATTATTATTATTTAGTGGGTTCGATCCCCGGGACCACCCATACGTAGAATATATGCACACATGACTGTAAGTCTGTAAAAGTCTCCATATATTATTATATGATTCCAGCACCTCTCTGTGTCTCCATGGTCAAATCAAATCAAATTTATTTATATAGCCCCACTCTGTGTATCCATGGTTCCCCAAACAGCAAACAATGCAGGTGTAAAAGCACTCTGTGTCTCCATGGCCAAAACCTAGGAAGAAACTCCGGGCTATGTGGGGTGGCCAGTCCTCTTCTGTCTCCATGGTTCCAGCATGACCAAGATGTTCTGTTCATCTCCATGGTCAAATCAGAACAGTTGAAACTGGAGCCAGCACTGTGATGGACTCCATGGTTCCTATCAGCCTCCGAGAGAGAGAAAGAAAGAGAGAATTAGTGGGTGGGGTCTCCATGGCTGTGCCAGCAGAACGTGGCCAAGATGTTCAAATGTTCATAAATGACCAGCATGGTTGAATAATGTAAGGCAGAACAGTTGAAACTTATGGATTTCCTCATGTCAGGTAGTCCTGGGATGGTCCTAGGGACCACCCAGTTGTAATGGAGCAGCATGCTGTGGCCAGGTGGACTGGGGACAGCAAGGAGTCTCATGTCAGGTAAATGGGGCATATATTATTATATGATTTACAGGACACCTCTCTGTGTCTCCCTGGTTCGAACACCACTCTGTGTCACCATGGTTCCAGCACCACTATATGTCTCCATGGTTTCTATTCATGTGTCTGAGTGTGAACCCATGCGACCACAACAGTGAATCAACCCACCCAGGTGACGCATCCCCCCAGGGACTACGATGAGAGCCCCAGCAAGCCAGTGACTCAGCCCCGTTTGCTGTTGCTATGGTTACAGAGAAAGCTGTCAGTCCTGGCATTCCCACTCCTGGGCCAGACCACTCAATCATTGACCTCTGAACACACAAATACAGTATATCTCTGAATAACCGTGGAGGCTGCTGGGGGGAGGATGGCTCATAATAATGGTGCAAATGGAATGGCATCAAACACATTTGATATGTAATTTAACCCAGAAAAGGTTGGAAGGGGATGAGTAATATGATCAAATTTTTTGGTTCTATGATAATAGCAGCCCGTATGGTGATTGTGCTTTATCCGGGTATGCCGGAAAATAGAGCGTGAAAATAAATAAAAGCATTCATTTTTGGAAACAGACAGAAAAAAAGCTGTCCTCGAAATGGTCTAATACTTTCCACTGTCCTTCAAGTTTTAAATTCCAACTTAAGATTAATTGATTCAACAGACATCTCTTTGTTTCTTGGGACCTACATCCGATTTAATAGTAGAAAGTTTGCAGACAGACAAACAGACAGACAGACAGACAGACACAGCTGTGTGTCATCCGCATAGACAGACAGACAGACAACAGACAGACAGACAGACAGACAGACAGACAGACAGACAGACAAACCATTCACAGAGACAGACAGACAGACAGACAGACAGACAGACAGACAGACAGACAGACAGACAGACAGACAGACAGACAGACAGACAGACAGACAGACAAATGACAGACAGTGCAGACAGACAGACAGACACATTTCGACAGACAGACAGACAGACAGAGAATGGAAGATTCAGACAGTTTTTATATTTTCTGGGTCTTTTGGCTTTTCAGAGACAGACAGACAGAGTGAGTTTGGTACACAGATAGACCGTTTAGAACAGACAGACAGAAGCAGCTCAGACAGAATAGGGTCAGTAGAAGGTTTAGAGGCCATGATTAGATTGTGTCAACAGACAGCAGTCTCTCTTGAGAGCTAACAGACAGCAGCTAGAGCTTGGAGACAGCAGGTTTAGAGCTAACAGAATCAGCAGCTAGAGCTAACAGACAGCAGGTTAGAGCTAACAGACAGCAGCAGTATGCTCCTGTAGCTACAATCTGTTGCTAACAGAAAGCTGTCAGTCCTGAGCAACAGAACAGCAAATAGAGCTAACAGACAGCAGCTAGAGCTAACAGACAGCAGAAAAGGTAGAGCTAACAGACAGCAGTAGAGCTAACAGACAGCAGTAGTAGAGCTAACAGACAGACATCCCCTACTCCGATAGAGCAACAGACAGCAGTTAGAGCTAACAGACAGCAGTTAGAGCTAACAGACAGCAGTTAGAGCTAACAGACAGCAGTTAGAGCTAACAGACAGCAGACAAGACTAACAGACAGCAGTTAGAGCTAACAGACAGCAGTACAGAGCTAACAGACAGCAGTTCAGAGCTAACAGACAGCAGCTAGAGCTAACAGACAGCAGCTAGAGCTAACAGACAGCAGTTAGAGCTAACAGACAGCAGCTAGAGCAAACAGACAGCAGTTAGAGCTAACAGACAGCAGCAACAGACAGCAGTTAGAGCTAGAGCTAACAGACAGCAGCTAGAGCTAACAGACAGCAGTAGAGCTAACAGACAGCAGTTAGAGCTAACAGACAGCAGCTAGAGCTAACAGACAGCAGTTAGAGCTAACAGACAGCAGTAAGAGCTAACAGACAGCAGTTAGAGCTAACAGACAGCAGCTAGAGCTAACAGACAGCAGTTAGAGCTAACAGACAGCAGCTAGAGCTAACAGACAGCAGCTAGAGCTAACAGACAGCAGCTAGAGCTAACAGACAGCAGTAGAGCTAACAAACAGCAGCTAGAGATAACAGACAGCAGTTACAGCTAACAGACAACAGTTAGAGCTAACAGACAGCAGCTAGAGCTAACTGACAGCTGCTAGAGCTAACAGACAGCAGTTACAGCTAACAGACAACAGTTACAGCTAACAGACAACAGTTAGAGCTAACAGACAGCAGCTAGAGCTAACAGACAGCAGTTAGAGCTAACAGACAGCAGTTAGCGCTAACAGATAGCAGCTAGAGTTAACCGACTGCAGCTAGAGCTAACAGACAGCAGTTACAGCTAACAGACAGCAGTTAGCGCTAACAGATAGCAGCTAGAGTTAACCGACAGCAGCTAGAGTTAACCGACAGCAGCTAGAGCTAACAGATGGCAGTTAGAGCTAACAGACAGCAGTTAGCGCTAACAGATAGCAGCTAGAGTTAACTGACAGCAGCTAGAGCTAACAGACAGCTGCTAGAGCTAACAGACAGCTGCTAGAGCTAACAACAACAATCTCCTGTAGCGATGGTGATGTCACAAGTTCTTTATCCAGGAGAGGCCTTTATCGCCCCAACACAACCAACCCATCCTACACAAACACACACAAAGGGGCCAATCCCCTCTCCTTACATGGGACTTGAGACAATTGGATTAGCAGCCTGGACTCTCAGGACGTCAACCATCTAGTTAGTATTTTCCACCTGGTTTAATATAACAGTATTTTAAAAGAATGATACAATATGTGCTGGGGAGATGGAAAAGTGCACCAGAGCTCAAATCAGCCACTTTGGTGGAAATCGCTTTGACTAAGAAGGCAGAAAATATTATGTTTCAACACACACTCTTCCAGACATTATTTGAGCATTGCTGGGTCAGTGAGACACAGTAACAGATGGGGCTAAATTGCCTGGTAACCTTTCTAATAGTGTGAGAGCTGACAGTGTTGTGAAATGGCTTGGTGCACTGTTGGCAGCTAGTTCATATCTCTGAAACTGACACAGTGAAGGGAAGAGAGAGAGAGAGAGAGAGAGAGAGAGAGAGAGAGAGAGAGAGAGAGAGAAGAGAGAAAATGGCACCAATGGATAGGGCTGCCATGCTTCTAGCTCTTGTTTATTTGTGTTATTTCTTAAATTATTAGCCCAGGAAATGTTTTGTGTTATTACATTCAGCCGTGAAGGCCAGTTGGATATCAGAGCGGCGGTAACTCACCAGCATTATGACCAGGAATACGACTTTCCCAAATCAGATCCTTTGTTTATAACCCCCAGGGCAGTTTAACTGAATCCAGAGGCTGACCCAAAACACCACCAGCAGAGGAGAGGTACTCAGAGTGGACTTCTAGTCCGACTCACGAGGCGTGCATATCACCCACCGGTTCCGAGTATATTACTCACTAAAGTTCAGTCTCTGGATAATAAAGTTGACAAGCTCAGGGCGAGAATTTTGTTTTCAGAGAGACAGGGATTGTAACATACTCTGTTTCACGAAAACATGGTTCTCTCAGGATATATGGTCTGAGTCCATACAGCAAGTCTGGTTCTCAGTTCATGGCGCAGACAGGAATAAATATCCCTCCGGGAAGAAGAAGAACAGGGCAGCAGGTAAACTAGTGGTAGCCTAGTGGTTAGAGCATTTGGCCAGTAACCGATAGGTTGTTGGATTGTATCCCAGAGCTGGCAAAGTGAAAATCTGTCGTTCTACCCCCGAGGCCGTCATTGTAAATAAGAATTTGTTCTTAACTGGCTTGCCTGGTTAAAGAAATATGATTAACTACTCATAGTGTGATTGTGTTGACATACGCAAGTCCTTTTGTTCACCCGACCTAGAATAACTCACACTCAAATGTCAAAAACGTATTTACCTCGCAAGAGAATTCTCTTCGGTTATAGTCACAGTATATTCCCCCTCAAGCTGATACCACGACGGCCCTCAAAGCACTTCACTGGACTTTATGCAAACTTGAAACACATATCCTGAGGCCGCAATTATTGTAGCTGGTGATTTTAACAAAGCAAATTAGGACTGTACTGGCGCTGCTAAAACACTCAACCACTGCTACTCCAACTTCCGGGATGCCAACAAGGCCCTCCCACACCCTCCCTTCTCAAAATCTGATCACAACTCCATTTTGCTCCTCCCTTCGTATAGGCAGAAACTCAAACAGGAAGTACCCGTGCTAAGGACTATTCAACGCTGGTCTGACCAATTGGAATCCACGCATTGTTTTGATCACGCAGACTAGGATACTGATTGCTGCAGCTGTACACAGCCCATCTGTAAATAGCCCATCCAACCAACTACCTACCTCATCCCCATATTTGTTTTTGTTTTCTGCTCTTTTGCACACCAGTATCTCTACTTGCACATCCTCATCTGCACATATATCACTCCAGTGTAAATTGATACAATTTTAATTAATTCGCCACTGTGGCCTATTTATTGCCTTACCTCCCTAATCTTACTACATTTTCACACACTGTATATAGATTTGTCTCTTGTGTTATTGAGTGTATGTTTGCCTATGCCATGTGTAACTCTGTGTTGTTGTTTTTATCACACTACTTTGCTTTTTCTTGGACAGGTCGCAGTTGTAAATGAGGACTTGATCTCATCTGGCCTCCCTGGTTAAAACTTCTTAAGGATGACGCAGAATACAGTTCCCATGCAGGAACACCACTCAGCAGAATTTCAGAGCGCCAACTATAGTTTTTGATAAAACTCAAACTTTCATTAAACTTTCATTAAAATACACATTCAATGTAGTGAATTAAAGCTACACTCGTTGGGAATCTATCCACCAAGTCAGATTTGTAAAATGCTTTTCGGCGAAAGCATGAGAAGCTATTATCTGATAGCATGTACCCCCAAAATACTGCAACGTCACCTAACACGACAGATTTTGCGGTAGCCGGCAATACCCAAAACGCAGAAATAAAATATAAAACATTCATTACCTTTGACGAGCTTCTTTCTTGGCACTCCTAGATGTCCCATAAACATTTATTTGGGGTTTTTTTTTCAATTAAATCGGTCCATATATAGCCTAGATATCGATCTATGAAGACTGTGTAATCAAGGAAAAAACTGAGTTTGATAACGCAACGTCATTTTTAAAAATTAAAAAAGTCGACGATAAACTTTCACAAAACACTTTGACATACTTTTGTAATGCAACTTTAGGTATTAGTAAACGTTAATAATCTATCAAAATGATCAAGGGGCGATGTATATTCTATAGCTCCACGTCTTGAAATCATGTCCGGATACTTCTCAACCAAAACATCCTGTCGGAGACCGGAAGAAATCGGCTGCCTTGTTTCGGTTTGACCAAGAAACAAATCCGAGAAAATGAGAAGACTGTTGACATCGTGTGGAAGCTGTAGGTATTGCAACCTCGGCCCCATTTAATGTGGGTCAGTTTTAACAATTGGTTGAAGTGGCGCATGGATATATTTTCCCGTTTTCAGTGATCAGATTTTCCTGCACTTTTCGATGAAACGCACGTTCTGTTATAGTCACAGCCGTGATTTAACCAGTTTTTTAAATGTCTGAGTGTTTTCTATCCACACATACTAATCATATGCATATACTATATTCCTGGCATGAGTAGCAGGGCGCTGAAATGTTGCGCGATTTTTAACAAAAAGCTGTGAAAATTCACAGCCTCTTAAATAAAGGTTAAATAAAAATATTATTTAAAAAAATCTGATGTCTCGGATGGTGGATATCACAACACAAGGTATAGTCGCTAATTGGACAGGGGCTGGGTAAGGAGGTGGGTTTGTGTGAGTGTGAGTGCGTGTTTGAATATACGCTGTTTAGGAGCCAAGAGCTGACCTCATTTGAACTCTGGTGTGGTTTCAAGACTGGTCAGGACAGAACAAGACACACTAAGACTCACACACCTCTCCACCCTCCTGAACACCTCTCATATAATACCATGTCCACACCTCTCCCCCCTCCTCAACACCTCTCATATAATACCATGTCCACACCTCCACACCTCACACCTCTCCTGTAGTGCACTAAATTTGGAATAGAGTGCCATTTGGGAAACCGGTATAGATGTCAGGGGTTGACAGGATGTGGATTTAAGAGACCCTCGCACTGTGCTTCACATCAAAGCTGTTTAATTCTCTATTTGTATTCTCCCAGTCGTCATGCTATAAAATCGTCTTATGTAGTGTTGTGATGTGTGTTTAGTCCTATATTTTGATTTAATTTATTTTTATTTTTAATTCCAGCCCCCATCCCCACAGAAGGCCTTTTGCATTTTTGGTAGGCCATCATTGTAAATTGGAATTTGTTCTTAACGGACTTGCCTAGTTCAATAAAGGTTAAATAAATAAATAAAATATATCCCTGTATAATATCTTGTTTGAGTGGGTATGGTGTACTGTATATCTCTGTGTGTATAATATCTTTGTTTGTGAAACCTGTGGGACTGCGTCATCTGCATGGTGGTTGTCACGGCCGTCAAAAGAAGGAGACCAAAGCGCAGCGTGGTGAGCGTACATTTTCCTTTTATTCAAAATGTCGCCAACAAACGAAGATACAACCGTGAAGTTTACAGGGCTATAGTGCCACTAACAAAAGTCAACTACCCACAATCAAAGGAGGGAAAAAGGGCTACCTAAGTATGATTCCCAATCAGAGACAACGATAGACAGCTGTCCCTGATTGAGAACCATACCCGGCCAGAACCTAGAAATAAAGAAACATAGAAAACAAAACATAGAATGCCCACCCCACATCACACCCTGACCTGACCAAATAGAGAAATAAAACGTCTCTCTAAGGTCAGGGTGTGACAGTGGTACTGTAGGAATGCATGCAATGCTGTCAACACCAACTAACAAGCTGTGTGTGTGTGTGTGTGTGTGTGTGTGTGTGTGTGTGTGTGTGTGTGTGTGTGTGTGTGTGTGTGTGTGTGTGTGTGTGTGTGTGTGTGTGTGTGTGTGTGTGTGTGTGTGTGTGTGTGTGTGTGTGTGTGTGTGTGTGTGTGTGTGTGTGTGTGTGTCAGGGTTACGTGACAAGCTTCTACTCTCTCTTTATCTGTAATGAAGACCTGATTGGTTCTCTGAAGCTTCTCTGTCCTCTTATCTTTTCTTCCCAGTTCTGTTCTTGACTCCTCACGTCTCTCCTCCTCTCCTTGCCGCTCAACTCCTCTCCTCTCTTTCTCTCCTCTCCTCTCCTCTCCCATCTCCCTCTCTTTCTCTCCTCTCATCCACTTTTCTACCTGCCCACTAAGTCAGTGTTCCCTGAGGGATTCCATCTGCGTTATACTCCGCTCCCAGAGCTGTCTAGAATACTAATGCAACCATAATGTGACAATAAACATAACGTTTAAAACCACCTACCCTGCAAACACACACACACAAACACACACACACACACACACACACTCATGCACACGTGGACACACAAACGCACACATGCATATGCACGTAAGTAAGCGAACACGCATGTGCACCCTCTTTATCAACGCCTTTCCTCTGTACAGTAACTCCTATCTCTCTATCAATCTCTCTCCTTTCCTCTGTACAGTAACTCCTATCTCTATATCAATCTCTCTCCTTTCCTCTGTACAGTAACTCCTATCTCTATATCAATCTCTCTCCTTTCCTCTGTACAGTAACTCCTATCTCTATATCAATCTCTCTCCTTTCCTCTGTATAGTAACTCCTATCTCTATATCAATCTCTCTCCTTTCCTCTACACAGTAACTCCTATCTCTATATCAATCTCTCTCCTTTCCTCTACACAGTAGCTCCTATCTCTATATCAATCTCTCTCCTTTCCTCTGTACAGTAACTCCTATCTCTATATCAATCTCTCTCCTTTCCTCTGTACAGTAACTCCTATCTCTATATCAATCTCTCTCCTTTCCTCTGTACAGTAACTCCTATCTCTCTATCAATCTCTCTCCTTTCCTCTGTACAGTAACTCCTATCTCTCTATCAATCTCTCTCCTTTCCTCTGTACAGTAACTCCTATCTCTATATCAATCTCTCTCCTTTCCTCTGTACAGTAACTCCTATCTCTATATCAATCTCTCTCCTTTCCTCTGTACAGTAACTCCTATCTCTATATCAATCTCTCTCCTTTCCTCTGTACAGTAACTCCTATCTCTATATCAATCTCTCTCCTTTCCTCTACACAGTAACTCCTATCTCTATATCAATCTCTCTCCTTTCCTCTGTACAGTAACTCCTATCTCTATATCAATCTCTCTCCTTTCCTCTGTACAGTAACTCCTATCTCTCTATCAATCTCTCTCCTTTCCTCTGTACAGTAACTCCTATCTCTCTATCAATCTCTCTCCTTTCCTCTGTACAGTAACTCCTATCTCTCTATCAATCTCTCTCCTTTCCTCTGTACAGTAACTCCTATCTCTCTATCAATCTCTCTCCTTTCCTCTGTACAGTAACTCCTATCTCTATATCAATCTCTCTCCTTTCCTCTGTACAGTAACTCCTATCTCTCTATCAATCTCTCTCCTTTCCTCTGTACAGTAACTCCTATCTCTATATCAATCTCTCTCCTTTCCTCTGTACAGTAACTCCTATCTCTCTATCAATCTCTCTCCTTTCCTCTGTACAGTAACTCCTATCTCTATATCAATCTCTCTCCTTTCCTCTGTACAGTAACTCCTATCTCTATATCAATCTCTCTCCTTTCCTCTGTACAGTAACTCCTATCTCTATATCAATCTCTCTCCTTTCCTCTGTACAGTAACTCCTATCTCTATATCAATCTCTGCTTTCCTCTACACAGTAACTCCTATCTCAATCTCTCTCCTTTCCTCTGTACAGTAACTCCTATCTCTCTATCAATCTCTCTCCTTTCCTCTACACAGTAAGTCCTATCTCTCTATCAATCTCTCTCCTTTCCTCTGTACAGTAACTCCTATCTCTATATCAATCTCTCTCCTTTCCTCTGTACAGTAACTCCTATCTCTCTATCAATCGCTCTCCTTTCCTCTGTACAGTAACTCCTATCTCTCTATCAATCTCTCTCCTTTCCTCTGTACAGTAACTCCTATCTCTATATCAATCTCTCTCCTTCCTCTGTACAGTAACTCCTATCTCTATATCAATCTCTCTCCTTCCTCTGTACAGTAACTCCTATCTCTATATCAATCTCTCTCCTTCCTCTGTACAGTAACTCCTATCTCTCTATCAATCTCTCTCCTTTCCTCTACACAGTAACTCCTATCTCTATATCAATCTCTCTCCTTTCCTCTGTATAGTAACTCCTATCTCTATATCAATCTCTCTCCTTTCCTCTACACAGTAACTCCTATCTCTATATCAATCTCACTCCTTTCCTCTGTACAGTAACTCCTATCTCTATATCAATCTCTCTCCTTTCCTCTGTACAGTAACTCCTATCTCTATATCAATCTCTCTCCTTTCCTCTGTACAGTAACTCCTATCTCTATATCAATCTCTCTCCTTTCCTCTGTACAGTAACTCCTATCTCTATATCAATCTCTCTCCTTTCCTCTACACAGTAACTCCTATCTCTATATCAATCTCTGCTTTCCTCTACACAGTAACTCCTATCTCAATCTCTCTCCTTTCCTCTGTACAGTAACTCCTATCTCTCTATCAATCTCTCTCCTTTCCTCTACAGAGTAAGTCCTATCTCTCTATCAATCTCTCTCCTTTCCTCTGTACAGTAACTCCTATCTCTATATCAATCTCTCTCCTTTCCTCTGTACAGTAACTCCTATCTCTCTATCAATCGCTCTCCTTTCCTCTGTACAGTAACTCCTATCTCTCTATCAATCTCTCTCTTTCCTCTGTACAGTAACTCTACATCTCTCTATCAATCTCTCTTCCTCTGTACAGTAACTCCTATCTCTATATCAATCTCTCTCCTTCCTCTGTACAGTAACTCCTATCTCTCTATCAATCTCTCTCCTTTCCTCTACACAGTAACTCCTATCTCTATATCAATCTGATAGTAACTCCTATCTCTATATCAATCTCTCTCCTTTCCTCTGTAACTCCTATCTCTATATCAATCTCTCTCCTTTCCTCTGTACAGTAACTCCTATCTCTATATCAATCTCTCTCCTTTCCTCTGTACAGTAACTCCTATCTCTATCAATCTCTCTCCTTTCCTCTGTACAGTGACTCCTATCTCTAAATCAATCTCTCTCCTTTCCTCTGTACAGTAACTCATCTCTATATCAATCTCTCTCCTTTCCTCTACAAGTAAATAATATCAATCCATTTCCTCTGACTGGAGTAACACCTATCTCTATATCAATCTCTCTCCTTTCCTCTGTACATTTCCTCTAGCACAACTCCTATCTCTCTATCAATCCATTTCCTGGAGGCAGTAACTCCTATCTCTCTATCAATCCATTTCCTCTACACAGTAACTCCTATCTCTATATCAATCTCTCTCCTTTCCTCTGTACATTTCCTCTACGCAGTAACTCCTATCTCTCTATCAATCCATTTCCTCTACACAGTAACTCCTATCTCTATATCAATCTCTCTCCTTTCCTCTGTACATTTCCTCTACGCAGTAACTCCTATCTCTCTATCAATCCATTTCCTCTACGCAGTAACTCCTATCTCTCTATCAATCCATTTCCTCTACACAGTAACTCCTATCTCTCTATCAATCCATTTCCTCTACACAGTAACTCCTATCTCTCTATCAATCCTCTCTCTTTCACCCTGTATCTAAAAGCATTTTCGTGAGCACGGCCATAAAGCCTCTCTCTGTGAGTTCTACATCTTTCTATTCTTCTTCACCTCTACTGCTTGATTAGAATGCAGAGCCACGACTTCCTTTCTCTGTCTCCCAAATGGAACCCGATTCCTTACCCTGTGGGCCCTGGTCAAAAGTAGTGCACTATGTAGGGAATAGGATGCCATTTGAAAATATTAAGTTCAAGGCCACTTCTTCTTTTTCTCTCTCTGAAGAAAATAAGAAATATTCATTTTCATGACTGGAGCCCACAGCTGACCAACCTCTACCCCCAACCAGCACAGCATCAAACGGATGGATGGAGGGAGAGAGTGAGGCCACATTAGACACACACACACACACCCATACACACAGGACATGAGCCTGCTGGTAGGTTACACTGATTATCACATGTATCTGATAGAGGAAGATAAACCGATAAAGAGAAAAGAGAGATACAGCTAACCTCCCACAGAGATGAGATACCGCTAACCTCCCACAGAGCTGATAGATACCGCTAACCTCCCACAGAGATGAGATACCGCTAACCTCCCACAGAGCTGATAGATACCGCTAACCTCCCACAGAGCTGATAGATACAGCTAACCTCCCACAGAGCTGATAGATACAGCTAACCTCCCACAGAGCTGATAGATACCGCTAACCTCCCACAGAGCTGATAGATACCGCTAACCTCCCACAGAGCTGATAGATACAGCTAACCTCCCACAGAGCTGATAGATACAGCTAACCTCCCACAGAGCTGATAGATGCAGCTAACCTCCCACAGAGCTGATAGATACAGCTAACCTCCCACAGAGCTGATAGATACCGCTAACCTCCCACAGAGCTGATAGATACAGCTAACCTCCAACAGAGCTGATAGATACAGCTAACCTCCCACAGAGCTGATAGATACCGCTAACCTCCCACAGAGCTGATAGATACAGCTAACCTCCCACAGAGCTGATAGATACCGCTAACCTCCCACAGAGATGATAGATACCGCTAACCTCCCACAGAGCTGATAGATACAGCTAACCTCCCACAGAGCTGATAGATACCGCTAACCTCCCACAGAGCTGATAGATACCGCTAACCTCCCACAGAGCTGATAGATACCGCTAACCTCCCACAGAGCTGATAGATACAGCTAACCTCCCACAGAGCTGATAGATACAGCTAACCTCCCACAGAGCTGATAGATACTGCTAACCTCTCACAGAGCTGATAGATACCGCTAACCTCCCACGGAGCTGATAGATACAGCTAACCTCCCACAGAGCTGATAGATACAGCTAACCTCCCACAGAGCTGATAGATACCGCTAACCTCCCACAGAGCTGATAGATACCGCTAACCTCCCACAGAGCTGATAGATACCGCTAACCTCCCACAGAGCTGATAGATACAGCTAACCTCCCACAGAGCTGATAGATACAGCTAACCTCCCACAGAGCTGATAGGTACCACTAAACTCTCACAGAGCTGATAGATACCGCTAACCTCCCACAGAGCTGATAGATACAGCTAACCTCCCACAGAGCTGATAGATACAGCTAACCTCCCACAGAGCTGATAGATACCGCTAACCTCCCACAGAGCTGATAGATACAGCTAACCTCCTACAGAGCTGATAGATACAGCTAACCTCCCACAGAGCTGATAGATACCGCTAACCTCCCACAGAGCTGATCGATACAGCTAACCTCCTACAGTGCTGATCGATTCAGCTAACCTCCCACAGAGCTGGGAGATAAAGCTAACCTCCCACAGAGCTGATAGATACAGCTAACCTCCCACAGAGCTGATAGATACAGCTAATCTCCCACAGAGTTTAGAGATACAGCCAATCTCCCACAGAGCAGAGAGATACAGCTAACCCCCCACAGAGCTGATAGATACAGCTAACCTCCCACAGAGCTGATCGATACAGCTAACCCCCCACAGAGCTGATACATACAGCTAACCTCCCACAGAGCTGATAGATACAGCTAACCCCCACAGAGCTGATAGATACAGCCAACCTCCCACAGAGCAGAGAGATACAGCTAACCCCCCACAGAGCTGATCGATACAGCTAACCTCCCACAGAGCTGATCGATACAGCTAACCTCCCACAGAGCTGATCGATACAGCTAACCTCCCACAGAGCTGATAGATACAGCTAACCCCCCACAGAGCTGATAGATACAGCTAACCTCCCACAGAGCTGATCGATACAGCTAACCTCCCACAGAGCTGATAGATACAGCTAACCTCCCACAGAGCTGATAGATACAGCTAACCTCCCACAGAGCTGATAGATACAGCTAACCTCCCACAGAGCTGATAGATACAGCTAACCTCCCACAGAGCTGATCGATACAGCTAACCTCCCACAGAGCTGATAGATACAGCTAACCTCCCACAGAGCTGATAGATACAGCTAACCTCCCACAGAGCTGATAGATACCGCTAACCTCCCACAGAGCTGATAGATACAGCTAACCTCCCACAGAGCTGATAGATACAGCTAACCTCCCACAGAGCTGATAGATACCGCTAACCTCTCACAGAGCTGATAGATACCGCTAACCTCCCACAGAGCTGATCGATACAGCTAACCTCCCACAGAGCTGATAGATACCGCTAACCTCCCACAGAGCTGATAGATACAGCTAACCTCCCACAGAGCTGATAGATACCGCTAACCTCCCACAGAGCTGATAGATACAGCTAACCTCCTACAGAGCTGATAGATACAGCTAACCTCCCACAGAGCTGATAGATACAGCTAACCTCCTACAGAGCTGATAGATACAGCTAACCCCCCACAGAGCTGATAGATACAGCTAACCTCCCACAGAGCTGATACAGTGAAGGTAGAGATGTTTCACTATCTAAACTCTGAGACAGCCCATTGTTAATATGTGTAGGTGTAACAGATTGAGATCGTCCTGGACAACCTCAGCCAGTTGGCCCCTAGAATCAGATCCTTTTCACTGGTCTGCTGTTCAGTATGTTTTCAAGCCGACGGTCATGTGTGTTGGCCAGCAGAGGATCACTTGTTTAAGTCATAATCACTTGTTTAAGTCACCCATACGTAGAATGTATGCACACATGACTGTAAGTCGCTTTGGATAAAAGCGTCTGCTAAATGGCATATATTACCATGACTCAATATAATATAATAATAATATATTATATTATTATATATATTATTATTATATTATATTAAGTCATGGTACCGGCAGGGAGTGGAGGAAGCAATGCTGTTTGTGGCACAGTGACGCCGGCTACATAGGCCTAGCTCTTTAATGGAACTGGGGGGGGGGGGGCGAGAGAGATAGAGGGGGTGGACAGTGAGGGGAAGGGAGAGAAATCTGAAATGGAAATATTCTGTCTGTGTTGTGTAAAGTCATTGGTATATTCTCTTTTTCAGTTCTCTGCCAGAGGCTTTATCTGAACATCAGATCCATAGGGACCTCTCCTTTCTTCTGTTCTGTTCTCTACTATCCAGGCTTTACAGTGGATGTCTTCAGCTCAGTACCAGAGGAGCTTAGCTGTCTTCAGCTCAGCACCAGAGTAACTTAGCTGTCTTCAGCTCAGTACCAGAGGAGCTTAGCTGTCTTCAGCTCAGTACCAGAGGAGCTTAGCTGTCTTCAGCTCAGCACCAGAGTAACTTAGCTGTCTTCAGCTCAGCACCAGAGTAACTTAGCTGTCTTCAGCTCAGCACCAGAGTAACTTAGCTGTCTTCAGCTCAGCACCAGAGTAACTTAGCTGTCTACAGCTCAGCACCAGAGTAACTTAGCTGTCTTCAGCTCAGCACCAGAGTAACTTAGCTGTCTTCAGCTCAGCACCAGAGGAGCTTAGCTGTCTTCAGCTCAGTACCAGAGTAACTTAGCTGTCTTCAGCTCAGCACCAGAGTAACTTAGCTGTCTTCAGCTCAGCACCAGAGTAACTTAGCTGTCTTCAGCTCAGCACCAGAGTAACTTAGCTGTCTTCAGCTCAGTACCAGAGGAGCTTAGCTGTCTTCAGCTCAGTACCAGAGGAGCTTAGCTGTCTTCAGCTCAACACCAGAGTAACTTAGCTGTCTTCAGCTCAGCACCAGAGTAACTTAGCTGTCTTCAGCTCAGCACCAGAGTAACTTAGCTGTCTTCAGCTCAGCACCAGAGTAACTTAGCTGTCTTCAGCTCAGCACCAGAGTAACTTAGCTGTCTTCAGCTCAGCACCAGAGTAACTTAGCTGTCTTCAGCTCAGCACCAGAGTAACTTAGCTGTCTTCAGCTCAGCACCAGAGGAGCTTAGCTGTCTTCAGCTCAGTACCAGAGTAACTTAGCTGTCTTCAGCTCAGTACCAGAGTAACTTAGCTGTCTTCAGCTCAGCACCAGAGTAACTTAGCTGTCTTCAGCTCAGCACCAGAGTAACTTAGCTGTCTTCAGCTCAGTACCAGAGTAACTTAGCTGTCTTCAGCTCAGCACCAGAGGAGCTTAGCTGTCTTCAGCTCAGCACCAGAGTAACTTAGCTGTCTTCAGCTCAGCACCAGAGTAACTTAGCTGTCTTCAGCTCAGCACCAGAGTAACTTAGCTGTCTTCAGCTCAGTACCAGAGTAACTTAGCTGTCTTCAGCTCAGCACCAGAGTAATTTAGCTGTCTTCAGCTCAGCACCAGAGTAACTTAGCTGTCTTCAGCTCAGCACCAGAGTAACTTAGCTGTCTTCAGCTCAGTACCAGAGTAACTTAGCTGTCTTCAGCTCAGCACCAGAGTAATTTAGCTGTCTTCAGCTCAGCACCAGAGTAACTTAGCTGTCTTCAGCTCAGTACCAGAGTAACTTAGCTGTCTTCAGCTCAGCACCAGAGTAATTTAGCTGTCTTCAGCTCAGCACCAGAGTAAGCACTTAGCTGTCTTCAGCTCAGCACCAGAGTAACTTAGCTGTCTTCAGCTCAGTACCAGAGTAACTTAGCTGTCTTCAGCTCAGCACCAGAGTAACTTAGCTGTCTTCAGCTCAGCACCAGAGTAACTTAGCTGTCTTCAGCTCAGTACCAGAGGAGCTTAGCTGTCTTCAGCTCAGCACCAGAGTAACTTAGCTGTCTTCAGCTCAGCACCAGAGTAACTTAGCTGTCTTCAGCTCAGCACCAGAGTAACTTAGCTGTCTTCAGCTCAGCACCAGAGTAACTTAGCTGTCTTCAGCTCTGCACCAGAGTAACTTAGCCGTCTTCAGCTCAGTACCAGAGGAGCTTAGCTGTCTTCAGCTCAGTACCAGAGTAACTTAGCCGTCTTCAGCTCAGTACCAGAGGAGCTTAGCTGTCTTCAGCTCAGTACCAGAGGAGCTTAGCTGTCTTCAGCTCAGTACCAGAGGAGCTTAGATGTCTTCAGCTCAGCACCAGAGTAACTTAGCTGTCTTCAGCTCAGCACCAGAGTAACTTAGCGGTCTTCAGCTCAGTACCAGAGGAGCTTAGCTGTCTTCAGCTCAGCACCAGAGTAACTTAGCTGTCCTCAGCTCTGCACCAGAGTAACTTAGCTGTCGTCAGCTCAGTACCAGAGGAGCTTAGCCGTCTTCAGCTCAGTACCAGAGGAGCTTAGCTGTAGTCAGCTCGGTACCAGAGGAGCTTAGCCGTCTTCAGCTCAGTACCATAGGAGCTTAGCTGTCGTCAGCTCAGTACCAGAGAAGCTTAGCCGTCTTCAGCTCAGTACCAGAGGAACTTTCATGAATGTTTGTAGGCCTATAGATGAAGGTGTTCCTGACTTCAAATCAAAATCAAATGTATTTATGTATAAAGTCCTTCTTACACCAGCTGATATTTCAAAGTGCTGTATAGAAAACCAGCCTAAAACCCCAAACAGCAAGCAATGCAGGTGTAGAAGCACGGTGGCTAGGGAAAACTCCCTAGAAAGGCCAGAACCTTGGAATAAACCTAGAGAGGAACCAGGCCATGAGGGGTGACCAGTCCTCTATGAGGGGTGGCCAATTCAAACATTGGTCTTAATTAGTTGCATCTAGAAGTTTAAATGGATGTTTTGTAGAGCTGGGAAATATCAATACAATTACAGTTGAAGTCAGAGGTTTACATACACCTCAGCCAAATACATTTAAACTCAGTGTTTCACAGTTAATCCTTGTATAAATTCCCTGTGTTAGGTCAGTCAGGATCACCACTTTATTTTAAGAATGTGAAATGTCAGAATAATAGTAGAGAGAATGATTTAGTTCAGATTTGTTACAGGGTAGCCTAGTGGTTAGAGCATTGAGATAGTAACCGAAAGGTTGCTAGTTTGAATCCCCCAGCCCTCTGACAAGGTACAAATCTGTCGTTCTTCCCTGAACAAGGCCCACTGTTCCTAGGCCGTCATTAAAAATAAGAATTTGTTCTAAACTAACTTGCCTAGTTAAAAAACAAAACACATTCCCAGTTGGTTATAAGTTTACATACACTCAAGTAGCATTGCCTTTAAATTGTTTAACTTGGGTCAAACATCTCGGGTAGCCTTCCACAAGCTTCCCACAATCAGTTGGGTGAATTCTGGACCATTCCTCCTGACAGAGCTAAGTCAGGTTTGTAGGCCTCCTTGTTCGCACACGCTTTTTCAGTTCTGCCCACAAATGTTCTATAGGACTGAGGTCAGGGCTTTGTGATGGCCACTCCAATAACTTGACTTTGTTGTTCTTAAGCCATTTTGCCACAACTTTGGAAGTATGCTTGGGGTCATTGTCCATTTGGAAGACCCATTTGTGACCAAGCTTTAACTTCCTGACTGATGTCTTGAGATGTTGCTTCAAAATATCCACATAATTTTGCTTCCTCATGACGCCATCTATTTTGTGAAGTGCACCAGTCCCTCCTTCAGCTAAGCACCCAAACAACATGATGCTGCCACCCCCGTGCTTCACGTTTGGGATGGTGTTCTTCGGCTTGCAAGCCTCCCCTTTTCCTCCAAACATAACGATGGCCATTATGGCCAAACAGTTCTATTTTTGTTTCATCAGACCAGAGGATATTTCTCCAAAAAGTACGATCTTGATGGTTTTATAGCAGTGGCTTCTTCCTTGCTGAGATACCTTTCAGGTTATGTCGATATAGAACTCGTTTTTACTGTGGATATAGATACTTTTGTACCTGTTTCCTCCAGCATCTTCACAAGGTCCTTCTGGTCCTTCGCTGCTGTTCTGGGATTGATTTGCACTTTTCGCACCAAAGTACGTTCATCTCAAGGAGACAGAACGCGTCTCCTTCCTCAGTACGACGGCTGCGTGTTCCCATGTTGTTTATACTTGCATATTATTGTTTGTGCAGCTGAACGTGGTACCTTCAGGCGTTTGGAATTTCCTCCCAAGGATGAACCAGACTTGTGGAGGTCTACAATTATTTTTCTGAGGTCTTGGCTGATTTCTTTTGATTTTCCCATGATGTCAAGCAAAGAGGCACTGAGTTTGAAGGTAGGCCTTGAAATCAATGCACAGATACACCTCCAGTTGATTCAAATTACGGCAATTAGCCTATCAAAAGCTTCTAAAGCCATGACATCACTTTCTGGAATTTTCCAAGCTGTTTAAAGGCACTGTCAATTAGTGTATGTAAACTTCTGACCCACTGGAATTGTGATACAGTGAATTATAAGTGAAATAATCTTGTGTCGTGCACAAAGTTGATGTCCTAACCGACTTGCCAAAAATATACAGTGCCTTGCGAAAGTATTCAGCCCCCTTGAACTTTGCGACCTTTTGCCACATTTCAGGCTTCAAACATAAAGATATAAAACTGTATTTTTTTTGTGAAGAATCAACAACAAGTGGGACACAATCATGAAGTGGAACGACATTAATTGGATATTTCAAACTTTTTTAACAAATCAAAATTGAAAAATTGGGCGTGCAAAATTATTCAGCCCCTTTACTTTCAGTGCAGCAAACTCTCTCCAGAAGTTCAGTGAGGATCTCTGAATGATCCAATGTTGACCTAAATGACTAATGATGATAAATACAATCCACCTGTGTGTAATCAAGTCTCCGTATAAATGCACCTGCACTGTGATAGTCTCAGAGGTCCGTTAAAAGCGCAGAGAGCATCATGAAGAACAAAGAACACACCAGGCAGGTCCGAGATACTGTTGTGAAGAAGTTTAAAGCCGGATTTGGATACAAAAAGATTTCCCAAGATTTCCCAAACATATCCAGGTGTTAGAATGGCCAAGTCAAAGTCCAGACCTGAATCCAATCGAGGTTCTGTGGAAAGAACTGAAAACTGCTGTTCACAAATGCTCTCCATCCAACCTCACTGAGCTCGAGCTGTTTTGCAAGGAGGAATGGGAAAAAAATTCAGTCTCTCGATGGGCAAAACTGATAGAGACATACCCCGAGTGACTTACAGCTGTAATCGCAGCAAAAGGTGGCGCTACTAAGTATTAACTTAAGGGGGCTGAATAATTTTGCACGCCCAATCTTTCAGTTTTTGATTTGTTAAAAAAGTTTGAAATATCCAATAAATGTCGTTCCACTTCATGATTATGTCCTACTTGTTGTTGATTCTTCACAAAAAAATACAGTTTTATATCTTTATGTTTGAAGCCTGAAATGTGGCAAAAGGTCGCAAAGTTCAAGGGGGGTGAATACTTTCGCAAGGCACTGGAGTTTGTTAACAAGAAATTTGTGGAGTGGTTGAAAAACAAGTTTTCATGACTCCAACCAATGTACAGTTGGAGACTTCTGACTTCAACTGTACATATTGCTATAAATTGATGTGATACCGATAAATAGAACGATAAGTTTATAACAAATGTTTATTTTTATTTTACCTTAATTTAACTAGGCAAGTCAGTTAAAAACGAATTCTTATCTTCAATGACGGCATAGGAACGGTGGGTTAACTGCCTTGTTCAGGCGTAGAACAACAGATTTGTACCTTGTCAGCTCAGGGATTTGATCTTGCAACCTTTTGGTCCAACACTCTTACCACTAGACAACTTGACTACCTGTAAACCACAGCAGATGTATTTTATTAAAAACTTTAAATGTTTCTAGTATAGGCTATGTATCGTAATGAACAAGTGATCGGTATGGTTGTTGTCAATCATTTTCGGATCATCTTCTATGTCTTCTAAACAGTTTAATGTCCATATTGTGTCGACTAAATGTTGGCCTGCTAAATATTCTGTGCCAAAAATGTCAACCTCTTGAATAGAACACAAACATGAACGGAATAAAACGTTACAGGACAGAGAATATGCAGACTGTTGTGGGAGTTTGCTAGTGAAGTTCAACACATCTATCATGTGTTTAGAGACAACTCCCACGAAGGTCACAGCCATTTTTCAGAGTTAGCAACACTTCCACATTCTAGAGCAGGAAGAATGGATGGAACTTGTAGGTGTCTGCTGAGTTGAAGGATGACTCAGAGAGAAGAGGTGAGGAGGGTGGAACATTAAGTCTGAAACTGTGTCCCAAACGGCACTATTCCCTATATAGTGCACTACTTTTGAACCGAGCCCTATGTGGGCACTGGTTAAAAGGTAGTGCACTATTAAGGGAATAGGGTGCCATTTGGGACACACACTCTCAATGAAAAAGGTTTTGTAACACCAGTGTGTAAACCAGAGGAGAGTGTCAATCTGGGAATGTGGAATAAAACCGAGGGACTTTGTCGCCATCTTGTGTTGAAGAATGATTATGTACTCAACACAAACTACAAAATACAGATGTACATGTATTTTAGTGCAGCAATGTATTACTTCCATCAAAGACTGTGCTAATAAATATGCCACAGTAGCCTAAATGTAACTTTTAAAAAGGACTGAATACATACAGTACATGTAGCCACTTGGGACCTGATGCTCGGAGCTGTGTTCTAGACCCTACTGTGTCATGACCTGATACTTAGAGCTGTGTTCTAGACCCTACTGTGTCATGACCTGAAACTTAGAGCTGTGTTCGAGACCCTACTGTGTCATGACCTGAAACTTAGAGCTGTGTTCTAGACCCTACTGTGTCATGACCTGAAACTTAGAGTTGTGTTCTAGACCCTACTGTGTCATAATCTGATACTTAGAGCTGTGTTCTAGACCCTACTGTGTCATGACCTGGTGCTTAGAGCTGTGTTCTAGACCCTACTGTGTCATGACCTGAAACTTAGAGTTGTGTTCTAGACCCTACTGTGTCATAATCTGATACTTAGAGCTGTGTTCTAGACCCTACTGTGTCATGACCTGGTGCTTAGAGCTGTGTTCTAGACCCTACTGTGTCATGACCTGAAACTTAGAATTGTGTTCTAGACCCTACTGTGTCATAATCTGATACTTAGAGCTGTGTTCTAGACCCTACTGTGTCATGACCTGGAACTTAGAGCTGTGTTCTAGACCCTACTGTGTCATGACCTGAAACTTAGAGCTGTGTTCTAGAACCTACTGTATCATGACCTGATACTTCAAGCTGTGTTCTAGACCCTACTGTGTCATGAAAAGTTTCCATTTCACGTTCATCATTTGATGTCCACAGCTTTACATGATCTAAGCTCTGTTCCATTTGGTTAGTCAATAATAAGTCACATTACAATGTATCCTGCAGGCTTCAGCCACACCTACAGGTTCACCCACTTTGAACCCACAAGCTCAATCTGCAGAAGCAAAGAACACCTCACAGGAAATAGCACTATATCCCTATTTAACTATAACAATTTTATTTAGCATAGTTTAAAATCATTTCATTATTCATTTATACAAATAGACTTTTGATATACAATGATCAAAAATATAAACACACCATGTAAAGTGTTGGTCCCATGTTTCATGAGCTGAAATAAAAGATCCCAAAAAGCATATTTCTTTCAAATGTTGTGCACAAATGTGTTTACATCCCTGTTAGTGAGCATTTCTCATATCCACCTGACAGGTGTGAAGGTGTCAAGAAGCTGATTAAACAGCATGATCATTACAAAGGTGCACCTTGTGCTGGGGGCAATAAAAGGCTAATCTAAAATGTGCAGTTTTTTCACAACACTACTCCACAGATGTCTCATGTTTTAAAGGAAGTTTCAATTGCCATGGTGACTGCAGGAATGTACACCAGAGCTGTTGCCATAGAATAAAATGTAAAATTTCTCTACCATAAGCCGCTTCCAACGTCATTTTAGAGAATTTAGCAGTACGTCCAACCAGCCTGACAACCGCAGACCACGTGTATGGCGTCGTGTGGGCCAACGGTTTGCTGATGTCAACATTGTGGACAGAGTGCCCCATGGTGGCGGTGGGGTTATGGTATGGGCAGGCATTAGCTACAGACAACGAACACAATTTCCTTTTATTGAATTTGAATGCATAGAGATAGCGTGAAACTATTTTTTTATGATATCTTTGACCAACAGATGCATATCTGTATTCCCAGTCATGTGAAACCCATATATTAGGGCCAAATTAATTAATTTAAATTGACTGATTTCCTTATATGAATTGTACCTCAGTGTAATCCCCAAAAATTGTAGCATAATGCATTTATATTTTTTTCAGAATATATGAAATTACAAAAATTCTACAAACAAATCAAGTTCCCAGTCTATTATAGAGTACCCCACACATACACACCAGCCTTGTATTATAGAGTTCCCCACACATACACACCAGCCTTGTATTATAGAGTTCCCCACACATACACACCAGCCTTGTATTATAGAGTTCCCCACACATACACACCAGCCTTGTATTATAGAGTTCCCCACACATACACACCAGCCTTGTATTATAGAGTTCCCCACACATACACACCAGCCTTGTATTATAGAGTTCCCCACACACACCAGCCTTGTATTATAGAGTTCCCCACACATACACACCAGCCTTGTATTATAGAGTTCCCCACACATACACACCAGCCTTGTATTATAGAGTTCCCCACACATACACACCAGCCTTGTATTATAGAGTTCCCCACACATACACACCAGCCTTGTACCCCATACACACCAGCCTTGTATTATAGAGTTCCCCACCCACACATACACACCAGCCTTGTATTATAGAGTACCCCACACACATTGTATTATAGAGTTCCCCCCACACAGCCTTGTATACACACCAGCCTTGTACACACACACCAGCCTTGTATTATAGAGTACCCCACACATACACACCAGCCTTGTATTATAGAGTACCCCACACATACACACCAGCCTACACCATTATTTCCCAAACTCAGTCCCGGGGACCCCAAGAGGTGCACATTTGGGTTTTTCCCTAGCACTACACAGCCGATTCAAAAATCATCAAGCTTTGATTATTTGAATTAGCTGTGTAGTGCTAGGGCAAAAACCAAACATGAACCTCTTGGGGGCCGCAGGAGTTCTGAAAACACTGGCCTACACACACACACAGTGAGCTGTAAGACCGCAGACAGAAAAGCCACAGGTGTGTGTTCTGTTTAGACAGAGTAAATATCAGAACACAGTAGCACAACAAGCAACCCATAGCATTTACACTGACAGACATGCTTTCATTCTCTTAAAACACTCTAAACATAGTCTCAGAAATATGTTCAACCAACACCTGTTTCCACGAAGCCCTGAAGGATCTCCACATGACAGAATAAAAAGTCCCTCTAGAACTTGAGGTGGAGTGGCATGTTTCTTCCACACACAGATTTTTTTTCTCAAACAATAATTTGCATCTCTCTCCCTACCTAGGAGTGAACTCCCATGATTGGTTACTGTTACGTTTATATTCAAAATACCAGCTGAACACCAGAATATATAGATTTTTTTTTTTAAAGATTATATAACATAGGAATGAGTTTAAATTGCTCTCTTGGTTTTATTCTTTAATACTCTGAGTGAGTCACAAATGGTACCCCATTACTTACTTGATGCACTAAAAAGGCAGTAGGGTGCCATTTGTGATGCACATGTAAATAGGTCTGACCCTGTACATTTTTAGCATGATACCCTATTAAATGTCCAGACTATACGGCCCACGTTTCATTTACTTAATCAAATGCACACAACAACAAAAAACATGCCAAAATAAATGTGCAATCTCAGCCCTATTTCCTGTTGTAGTTATTGTCAGTTATCACAGCCAGTAATCAAACCCCAGCCTCCATTTACCAGCATTATATAGGTTGTAGCATTCTAGAGGCAAACGCTAAGGGCTGTGAACACAAGTTCACACCACAACACCCACAACACTGCTCTGATGTCAGTTATGGGGCTACATCCGTCTTAGAGTAGACCGAGGGGAGAAACATTGTGTCAAAAAGTGGTTTCATGGAACTTTGATAAAGAAGCTTTGGTTTCATTTAAAGCTTTGGTTCTTCTGAGAGGATGTAACGTGGAGTTTAATCTACTCTAGTATCTCTCTCACACACACAGCTACTCAACAGTTTCGGCATCTAAAGCAAATCATCAATAAGGTAGATACAATAAACGTCAGATATCTTACAATAAGGCACATTAAAATGTAATTGGCATAAATAACTAGAACCGACAATCTGACATGTCCACCATTCCTGTCAGCATTAAATCATACAAACTCACAACATCCAACCAATCCATCCATTGATTTTAAAATGTCTGCACACAAACCCATTGCTTTGGCCCTTGCATCATACTTGGATTAGGCTAATATCCATTTGAAAGGACATTAAGAAGGTAAACTGGACACCTAGCTAAAGCAGAGAACTGTACAGAACAAGATGCCCAAAACGTATAGGCTATTTCCAGGTGTGTTTTCAACAGTACTTGATAGATAGCCTGAATAACCGACTGGAGAGGCTGTGATTGAGGTAATGATTAACCTCTTACTAAGGCAGAGCTCATCTCTCCAGCTCTATCAGCCAACATGGCATATTAAGAAACATCTTAATGGCAAGGGATCATACGAAACAAAACAGACCGATTATTTACGCAGAAGCATCTTTCGAACATTGCAACAAAACAAAACAAAAATCAAGTGATAACACTAACACAGGTTTTAGCGGACTGGGAGGAGTGAGGCTATCTGCACCCTGTTGGTATAGTCAACTTGGTGATGATAGAATTAGAAGTGGATTAAACTGAGGACAAGGAATAGAGCCAGGGTACTCAGCTCTGACCCTACAAAGGTCCGAACAACTGGTTCTGTTCTACCTTGTAATTAATTGCACACACCAAGTGTCCCAGGTCTAAATCAGTCCCTGATTAGAGGGGAATCATCCACCTGGTGTCCCAGGTCTAAATCAGTCCCTGATTAGAGGGGAATCATCCACCTGGTGTCCCAGGACTAAATCAGTCCCTGATTAGAGGGGAATCATCCACCTGGTGTCCCAGGTCTAAATCAGTCCCTGATTAGAGGGGAATCATCCACCTGGTGTCCCAGGTCTAAATCAGTCCCTGATTAGAGGGGAATCATCCACCTGGTGTCCCAGGTCTAAATCAGTCCCTGATTAGAGGGGAATCATCCACCTGGTGTCCCAGGTCTAAATCAGTCCCTGATTAGAGGGGAATCATCCACCTGGTGTCCCAGGACTAAATCAGTCCCTGATTAGAGGGGAATCATCCACCTGGTGTCCCAGGTCTAAATCAGTCCCTGATTAGAGGGGAATCATCCACCTGGTGTCCCAGGTCTAAATCAGTCCCTGATTAGAGGGGAATCATCCACCTGGTGTCCCAGGTCTAAATCAGTCCCTGATTAGAGGGGAATCATCCACCTGGTGTCCCAGGACTAAATCAGTCCCTGATTAGAGGGGAATCATCCACCTGGTGTCCCAGGACTAAATTAGTCCCTGATTAGAGGGGAATCATCCACCTGGTGTCCCAGGTCTAAATCAGTCCCTGATTAGAGGGGAATGATCCACCTGGTGTCCCAGGTCTAAATCAGTCCCTGATTAGAGGGGAATCATCCACCTGGTGTCCCAGGACTAAATTAGTCCCTGATTAGAAGGGAATTAGGGGAAAAAGCAGTGGAACTGACTGAGTTTCAGATTTGATTTTGAGGGGCTGGAGGAAGGAGAGAAGTGAGCTGAATCAAGAGTCTTTAAAGGCAAAGGGGCCGAGAGGCAGAGGGGGCCGAGAGGCAGAGGGGGCCGAGAGGCAGAGGGGGCTGAGTCCATCTCCTCCAACAAACTCAACCTTGCGCCGTCATTGTCTCTCCCTCCTTCTCCCCATCTGTGTCCCTCCATTACAACAGTACACACTTTTTGGCATTCTTTTTGGTAACGGGATACAACACGGCCCGTACTGCCTCGCTGAACACTTCCCTGACCCCTTCCTGCGTCAGAGCAGAGCACTCCATGTACTTCACCGCTCCTATCTGCTTAGCCATGCTGTTCCCCTGTTGCTGTGTGGTGGGAGCTAAACCCTGCTCCTTCAGCCTCTTCACCGTGTCCCCATCACTCCTCAGGTCCCTCTTAGTCCCCACTAGGAGGATGGGCACGCTGGGGCAGTGGTGAGACACCTCCGGGTGCCACTTGTGGCGGACGTTGGCGTGGGAGGAAGGACTCCCGATGGAGAAACAGATGACGAAGACGTTGGATTGGGGGTAGGACAGAGTGCGGAGGCGGTCGTATTCCTCTTGTCCGGCTGTGTCCCACAGGTTGAGGCTGATGATGCGGCCATCAACCGTCATCTGTGACAAACACACAAGTGTGTAAAACATACGTGTAACACACACACACACACACACACACACACACACACACACACACACACACACACACACACACACACACACACCTGGGCGCTGTAGTTGTCGAACACGGTGGGGATGTACTCCTCAGGGAAAGCGTTGGTGGTGTAGGAGATGAGGAGGCATGTTTTACCCACGGCACCGTCCCCCACCACTACACACTTTACGTTCTGCATTCTGTCTCCTGTCCTGCTGCCTTCCTAACACCGACCTACCACACGGGCTGCAGACGCTGGGCAGAAAGAGGATGGGGAGAGAGAAAGTGGGGAGAGAGAAAGTGAGGAGAGAGAAAGTGAGGAGAGCAGGAAAGAGAGGGAGAGAGAATAGAAGGAGAAGCGGAGTAAAATGTCTGATTGATTGTTACTGCTGGACAGTTTTAGTTTCCTCTAACCTTTGTCTCAAAATCAAAGTCCACCGGCTGGAGCCTGCCGGCGAAACAGAAATCAGCAGGAGAGCACTGACGGAACTTTGTTTTCATTATTTATCTAACATTTTCTCAAAGTCTTCTTAATTAGCAAGGTACCAGTTAAGTACAATGATTTACCTATGATAAAGTGTAACGCCTGAGTAAATTAGACAACAATAAAATTGCTATCCTAGGCCGTCAACTTTTGGGCGTACCCATAAGTTACTAGCCAGCCAGCTAGATGGAAAGCTAAGGAACTAGCATGTGGAATTCCTCGAAGTTTCTACTTCCTAAACACAATAAGAAACTAACAGCCACAACTAGCACAGTGTTAGTATACATACAAGTATAACAATGGCTTGCAAGAATTATCTATATTCAAAAAAGTTGTTTCTCTTACCACCTCTCGACTAGAGCGAAACTTTTTAGCAGTGTACAGTCAATCACAACTGCATCCGGGGACCTTTCTTAAACGCCCACCACGTCTATGTTGATTAAGGCATCATGGTAGTTGTCGTTTTCCTCCTTCTTACTTAGAGCTGATAAGTCATTCGGACGCTAGATGGCACTATAAACCACAATGCTTCATAAATAATGATTTCACCCAGAAAATAACCTTGCTCGTTTCCTTAAACATGTCTTACACTAAACATGCACATTCAAATGTTGGTATATATTTTATTGTTTAAAAAAAACGGTATGTATAGATCTCAAATCAACAACTAAATCAACAGTAGTCAGACCATGCCAAAATGTAAGCCTACAGTCAACAGAAGTCATTGGGCAGCCAAGCATGGCTCATCACAAAATGATACAGAACAAAAATATTAACACAACATTTAACAATTTAAAAGATTTTACTGAGGTACAGTTCATATAAGGAAATCAGTTAACTGAAATGAATAAATTAGGCCCGAATCTATGAATTTCACATGACTGTTAACTGTTAACACAGATAGGAATCTGTTGATCACAGATACCTTGAAAAAAAGCAGGAGCTTGGATCAGAACACCAGTCAGTATCTGGTTTGACCACCATTTGCCTCATGCAGTGCGAAACATCTCCGAGTTGATCAGGCTGTTGCTTGTGGCCTGTGGAATGTTGTCCCACTCCTCTTCAATGGCTGTGCGAAGTTGATGGATTTTGGCGGGAACTGGAACATGCTGTCATACACTTCGATCCAGAGCATTCCAAACATGCTCAATGGGTGACATGTCTGGTGAGTATGCAGGGCATGGAAGAACTGAGACATTTTCATGTTCCAGGAATTGTGTACAGATCCTTGCGACATGGGGCCGTGCATTATCATGCTGAAACATGAGGTGATGGCGGGGGATGGATAGCACGACAATGGGCCTCAGGATCTCGTCACGGTATCTCTGTGCATTCAAATTGCCATCCATAAAATGCAATTGTGTTCATTGTCCGTAGCTTATGTCTGCCCATACCATAACCCCACCGCCACCATGGGGCACTCTGTTCACAACGTTGACATCAACAAACCGCTCGCCCACACAACATCATACATGTGGCCTGCAGTTGTGAGGCCGGTTGGACGTACTGCCAAATTTTCTAAAACAATGTTGGAGGAGGCTTATGGTAGAGAAATTCAAATTAAATTATCTGGCACCAGCTTTGGTGAACATTCTTGCAATCAGCATGCCAAATGCACGCTCCCTCAAAACGTGAGATATCTGTGGCATTGTGTAGTAGAGAGGCCTTTTATTGCCCCCCAGCACAAGGTGCACCTGTGTAATGATCATGCTGTTTAATCAGCTTCTTGATATGCCACACCTGTCAGGTGGATGGATTATATTGGCAAAGAAGAAATGTTCACTAACAGGGATGTAAACACATTTTTGCACTAAAGTTAAGAGAAATAAGCTTTTTGTGTGTATGAAAAATGTCTGGGATCTTTTATTTCAGCTCATGAAACCAACACTTTACATGTTGCGTTTATATTTTATTCTGATTGATCATTTTAAATCCAGTATTGGACGGGTGCTGCACCCTGACTGACTACTCTTTTAAGCTCTTATGCACTTTCACTGTTTTAACTTCCATTCATTGTTACGTATTGCTCAATGATATATTTGCTGTTCTCTTGATCAGGGCTTGAAACAGAGATGCACATCTCTGTGTGACATCTCTGTTTAAATACATCAATCATTTGGTTGGATGTCGAACAGGCCTCTGCGTTTCCCAAAAATGTGACCCTTGACCGATCGCTAAAACGATCAGTTTTCCGACACCATTCCAAACGGCACAGATTACACGGTGTAACCAATTGCCATGTCTCATCGGCTTTGTCCACTTTCTTCTGGAGAGAACAGACAGCGACTAACATGCCTTCACTGATTACTTTTAACTTAAGGGTAGGGTACATTGGCCAGTTCTGTTCAGAAACTTTGTCGAGCAACATCTGCATTGAAGTCCATGTATGTTTGTTGACAGTGACAGAGTGGTTGTAACTCTTCATCACAAGCAGACAAGGAATAGGAAGAGAAGCCATGTTGGAATACTTTACACTATTTCAGTCGGACCTCCTCTGGCAGAGCGGGGCAGACTGGGACCCGAAATCGGTCCTGGCATTTCTAACACACCGGCCCATTTCTTTCCTTAAGGCCCCCAAACTGCACCATTTTATTCTTCAAAGCTTCCACACCCAACTTTTAGCCAGATAATTTTTGTTTTGTGCATTTAAAAAATAGGTTAAACAAGCCCACTGGGCTGAAAATGGACCAGCCCACCCCCACTGGCAGACTCATCAATGAGGTCACATCTCCCGTCTATACACTGATCAAGGTAAAGCAATGGATACGTCCAAAATGGCACCCTTTTCCCTATATCAAATCAAATCAAATCAAATGTATTTATATAGCCCTTCGTACATCCGCTGATATCTCAAAGTGCTGTACAGAAACCCAGCCTAAAACCCCAAACAGCAAGCAATGCAGGTGTAGAAGCACGGTGGCTAGGAAAAACTCCCTAGAATGGCCAAAACCTAGGAAGAAACCTAGAGAGGAACCAGGCTATGTGGGGTGGCCAGTCCTCTTCTGGCTGTGCCGGGTGGAGATTATAACAGAACATGGCCAAGATGTTCAAATGTTCATAAATGACCAGCATGGTCGACTAATAACAAGGCAGAACAGTTGAAACTGGAGCAGCAGCACGGCCAGGTGGACTGGGGACAGCAAGGAGTCATCATGTCAGGTAGTCCTGAGGCATGGTCCTAGGGCTCAGGTCAGTTGAAACTGGAGCAGCAGCACAGTCAGGTGGACCGGGGACAGCATGGAGTCATCATGTCAGGTAGTCCTGGGGCACGGTCCTAGGGCTCAGGTCCTCCGAGAGAGAGAAAGAAAGAGAGAATTAGAGAGAGCATATGTGGGGTGGCCCGTCCTCTTCTGTCTGTGCCGGGTGGAGATTATAACAGAACATAGCCAAGATGTTCAAATGTTCATAAATGACCAGCATGGTCGAATAATAGTAAGGCAGAACAGTTGAAACTGGAGCAGCAGCATGGCCAGGTGGACTGGGGACAGCAAGGAGTCATCATGTCAGGTAGTCCTGGGGCATGGTCCTAGGGCTCAGGTCAGTTGAAACTGGAGCAGCAGCACGGCCAGGTGGACTGGGGACAGCAAGGAGTCATCATGTGAGGTAGTCCTGGGGCATGGTCCTAGGGCTCAGGTCCTCCGAGAGAGAGAAAGAAAGAAGGAGAGAATTAGAGAACGCACACTTAGATTCACACAGGACACCGAATAGGACAGGAGAAGTACTCCAGATATAACAAACTGACCCTAGCCCCCCGACACAAACTACTGCAGCATAAATACTGGAGGCTGAGACAGGAGGGGACAGGAGACACTGTGGCCCCATCCGAGGACACCCCCAGACAGGGCCAAACAGGAAGGATATAACCCCACCCATTTTGCCAAAGCACAGCCCCCACACCACTAGAGGGATATCTTCAACCACCAACTTACCATCCTGAGACAAGGCTATAGCCCACAAAGATCTCCACCACGGCACAGCCCAAGGGGGAAGGGGGGGGCGCCAACCCAGACAGGATGACCACAACAGTGAATCAACCCACTCAGGTGACGCACCCCCTGCAGGGACGGCATGAGAGAGCCCCAGTAAGCCAGTGACTCAGCCCCTGTAATAGGGTTAGAGGCAGAGACTCCCAGTGGAAAGAGGGGAACCGGCCAGGCAGAGACAGCAAGGGCGGTTCGTTGCTCCAGAGCCTTTCCGTTCACCTTCCCACTCCTGGGCCAGACTACACTCAATCATATGACCCACTGAAGAGATGAGTCTTCAGTGAAGACTTAAAGGTTGAGACCGAGTTTGCGTCTCTGACATGGGTAGGCAGACCGTTCCATAACAATGGAGCTCTATAGGAGAAAGCCCTGCCTCCAGCTGTTTGCTTAGAAATTCTAGGGACAATTAGGAGGCCTGCGTCTTGTGACCGTAGCGTACGTGTAGGTATGTACGCAGGACCAAATCAGAGAGATAGGTAGGAGCAAGCCCATGTAATGCTTTGTAGGTTAGCAGTAAAACCTTACAATCAGCCCTTGCTTTGACAGGAAGCCAGTGTAGGGAGGCTAGCATTGGAGTAATATGATCAATTGTTTTGGTTCTAGTCAGAATTCTAGCAGCCGTATTTAGCACTAACTGAAGTTTATTTAGTGCTTTATCCAGGTAGCCGGAAAGTAAAGCATTGCAGTAGTCTAACCTAGAAGTGACAAAAGCATGGATTCATTTTTCTGCATCATTTTTGGATAGAAAGTTTCTGATTTTTGCAATATTACGTAGATGGAAAAAAGCTGTCCTCGAAATGGTCTTGATATGTTCTTCAAAAGAGAGATCAGGGTCCAGAGTAACGCCGAGGTCCTTCACAGTTTTATTTGAGACGACTGTACAACCATCAAGATTAAGGTTAATTGTCAGTTTCAACAGAAGATCTCTTTGTTTCTTGGGACCTAGAACAAGCATCTCTGTTTTGTCCGAGTTTAATAGTAGAAAGTTTAAAGCCATCCACTTCCTTATGTCTGAAACACATGCTTCTAGCGAGGGCAATTTTGGGGCTTCACCATGTTTCATTGAAATGTACAGGTGTGTGTCATCCGCATAGCAGTGAAAGTTAACATTATGTTTTCGAATAACATCCCCAAGAGGTAAAATGTATAGTGAAAACAATAGTGGTCCTAAAACGGAACCTTGAGGAACACCGAAATTTACAGTTGATTTGTCAGAGGACAAACCATTCACAGAGACAAACTGATATCTTTCCAACAGTTAAGATCTTATTAGATTTGTTAACTTCTTAGTAATGACTCTGGACGTCGGTTTTGATAAGAAAGCTTCTTTTAGTAAGAATACTTGTTGACGTTACATTTAACAACAATGGTTTTGGTACAGAGCAATGCAGGTAAGATGCTGTCGGAAAGTCAGCCACAATCACCAAACACCTGCACATAATTGGCGCGTTATCACTCATTCCTCTCGCAAGGCATTCTGGGACTTGCAGTCAAAAAGCATAATTCAACACAACCCAATACAATTACATATGCAAATAAATCTAAAGAAATATCTCAAATCTCAGCTCAAAGACTAAACTTAAACATTAACTCTAACACATTAAAGTTACAACAGATCTAAACCAGGCCAGAACATGTCCGTGTAGACCAATTTGGGTTTCCAATCTCTCCAAAAGAATGTGGTGATCGATGGTATCAAAAGCAGCACTAAGGTCTAGGAGCACGAGGACAGATGCAGAGCCTCGGTCCGATGCCATTAAAATGTAATTCACCACCTTCACAAGTGCCGTCTCAGTGCTATGATGGGGTCTAAAACCAGACTGAAGCATTTCGTATACATTGTTTGTCTTCAGGAAAGCAGTGAGTTCCTGCGCAACAGCCTTCTCTAAAATTTTTGAGAGGAATGGAAGATTCGATATAGGCCGATAGTTTTTTATATTTTCTGGGTCAAGGTTTGGCTTTTTCAAGAGAGGCTTTATTACTGCCACTTTTAGTGAGTTTGGTACACATCCAGTGGATAGAGAGCCATTTATTATGTTCAACATAGGAGGGCCAAGCACAGGAAGCAGCTCTTTCAGTAGTTTAGTTGGAATAGGGTCCAGTATGCAGCTTGAAGGTTTAGAGGCCATGATTATTTTCATCATTGTGTCAAGAGATATAGTACTAAAACACTTGAGCGTCTCTCTTGATCCTAGGTCCTGGCAGAGTTGTGCAGACTCAGGACAACTGAGGTTTGGAGGAATACGTAGGTTTAAAGAGGAGTCCGTAATTTGCTTTCTAATAATCATAATCTTTTCCTCAAAGAAGTTCATGAATTTATCACTGCTAAAGTGAAAGTCATCCTCTCTTGGGGAATGCTGCTTTTTAGTTAGCTTTGCGACAGTATCAAAAAGGAATTTCGGATTGTTCTTATTTTCCTCAATTAAGTTAGAAAAATAGGATGATCGAGCAGCAGTAAGGGCTCTTCGGTTCCAATTTTCTGGAAGCTTGCTTCAGAGCTCGGGTATTTTCTGTGTACCAGGGAGCTAGTTTCTTATGAGAAATGTTTTTAGTTTTTAGGGGTGCAACTGCATCTAGGGTATTGCGCAAGATTAAATTGAGATCCTCAGTTAGGTGGTTAACTGATTTTTGTCCTCTGGCGTCCTTGGGTAGGCAGAGGGAGTCTGGAAGGGCATCAAGGAATCTTTGTGTTGTCTGTGAATTTATAGCATGACTTTTGATGGTCCTTGGTTGGGGTCTGAGCAGATTATTTGTTGCAATTGCAAACGTAATAAAATGGTGGTCCGATAGTCCAGGATTATGAGTAAAAACATTAAGATCCACAACATTTATTTTCCATGGGACAAAACTAGGTCCAGCGTATGACTGTGACACACTGCCCTGGTCAAAAGTAGTGCACTATAAAGGGAATACAGTAGGGTGTAATTTGGGACGCAGGGAGTGGTTAAGAGGTCAGTGCTGACCAACCACCAGACAACCAGGGGAGACAAAGAGGCGCCAGTTTGTTGCTCTGCCCTCCAGGAGGTTCTGGCATCATCCGTGTCACAGTGGCCTGTAAACAGAGCTCTCCCACTGGACTCTTACACCCACACCCTTCTCACCCCGATTCTCCAAGGAGATTCTCTAGAAGGCCTGCAGTGTCACCATGGCAACAGTTACAGGCCTGAGGAGGACTGTGTCAAGACATGGAGAGGAGGAGAGAAAAGGAGAGAGACTGAGGGGCAGTGGAGAGAGGGAGAGAAAAGGAGATGGAAAAGAGGACAATGGTGTGTTAGTAGAGCAGGACAGCTTTGTCTCTGGAGGAGGAAGTCGTCTCATGATGCTGATAACGAGCCAGCAGCTTGGTTAGTAGAGCAGGACAGCTTTGTCTCTGGAGGAGGAAGTCGTCTCATGATGCTGATAACGAGCCAGCAGCTTGGTTAGTAGAGCAGGACAGCTTTGTCTCTGGAGGAGGAAGTCGTCTCATGATGCTGATAACGAGCCAGCAGCTTGGTTAGTAGAGCAGGACAGCTTTGTCTCTGGAGGAGGAAGTCGTCTCATGATGCTGATAACGAGCCAGCAGCTTGGTTAGTAGAGCAGGACAGCTTGGTCTCTGGAGGAGGAAGTCGTCTCATGATGCTGATAACGAGCCTGCAGCTTGGTGATCAAGACAGGTCTCTAGTCTAAAATACTGTGACCAATGTCAGGCTATTCACTATATAGTTCACATAGGTTTCTGATGAAAAGTAGTGCACTATATAGGGAACAGGGTGCATCGGGAGGGTCACAGCAGTACGTGACCCTCCAGATGCCTGGGGGAACTCAGACTGTGGAGGATAGTAACTGCAAGAAAAAAGGAATAAGCAGAGCTGTGCATTGAAGAACACCTGCCTTCGACTTCTCTGTCGTCTTTAAACAGCAAGTCCTTTAGTGACGTCATTTCTACAACAAACAACCCCGAGTCTGATTAGCAACTTTATTTTATATGTTATTTACAAATACACACAGTGTTGCCATGGATAACAATTCATGCCGTTCATTTTAAGATCGTTTTGATATAAACAGTGAGTATCCTAGCAACTTAAAGTGTGTCAGAATGAAGAGCACATTCAAGATGAGGATAACCAATAAAATCGCTCAATTACCAATAATCAATTCGATATCATACCGATTGACTGCTGATTGGGCAAATCGATAGCCCAAGGTGAGAAAACAACAAAAGTGAAATTCCATCTATTCAATCTGAGTTTGGTCCATGCATCTAATGAAACAGCACAACAGGTGTAGAAATACAGTTCTAAGAATGGCCGCCCAAAACCCAGAGGGAAATTATTCCCTACATAGTGCACTCATTTGGACCAGAGCTGTTTGGGGGCCCTGGTCAAAGGTTGTGCACTATATGGGGAATAGGGTGCAATTTGGGATGCAGGTAAAGTAAAATAAAATAACCTTTGAAGACGAACACGCCATTTTCAACATACAACATACAACCTAAAAAGACTGATGAGAGTGATCTGTTGGAAGACCAAGGCACAGAGGAGGCCGCAGTGGCAAATTATTCTCAACAAATGATTTTCTTGAACAACAAATGAGGCACCCATTTCAGTAGCTTGACAAAGTCCAGGTTGGGTGTGAGGTGGTTAGAGTATCTAGAGTACCCTGTTGCATGGACAGGACACTAGTGGATGGAGGTAGAGTGTAGAACAGAAGACAATTCTATCTACAGTGACAGTACACCTACTGACATAGTAAATGTAGAGTGATGTAGTGGCAGCCATGTTGTTCGAGTTGCAGTTCTTTGTCATCTTCCTGCCAGACAAGAGCGAGTATGGCAGGTACTTCGTACGTCCTTAATTGCACTTTACAATAAGACAGACCCAAGTGAAAACACCCCATCGATTCTGGACAAGCTCAATAGAGTCTGCATGGACCAGTAACTGCATACCCCTCCAGAACAGAGAGGTCTGGTACAATTCACCAAGTCATTTATTGATACCCACATACATGTACAGTCGACACAAACATAAACACACCGAGGCATGTGGACAGAACACTGAAAAAGTGGTATGATCTCCCACGATCACTTCCACATGGGCGAGGATGCAGGACGGGCCATTTTAGGTCCAGGTATCCGTGTTGCTGTGGGGGTTTTGCAGGCAGAGACAGCAGCTCTAGAGGGCTCTGTGCTGGGGCTCGTCTTGGTTGTTTTAGTCCTGGACGCAGCTGTAACAGCTGTACGGATGGTTTTAGCTGTAGCAGAGGAGGGGCTGTGTGTGGAGCGGGGCTGAGAGGAGTGTTGGGTCTCAGAGTTGGAGGTGGGGGCAAGACGTTTGGTGACCCTGAGAGGAGAGCCTCTGACAAAGGCTGGCTGGGTGGTAGCTGTACTACTATTGGTGCTGGTGCTAGAAGTCCTCTCCCTCTCTGGTCCAAGCCCCAGCCCAGCTCTCTCTGATGCCCGGCGGGTCAAGGTGGGTTTCCCTGGGGTCTGCTGCTGGTTCTCACACACAGCCTGGCTCCTCTCACTCCTGGTGCTAACGCGCCGCTTCACCTCTTTCTGGGTAGTAGTAGGGCGTGTGACGGGGAAGGAGCGTATGGAAGCGCTGGGTATGGACGGGGACGCAAGATGAGTGGAACGTGGTGTAGTCTGTAAATTAGGATTTGGAACGGGGCCGGTGGGTGTCTGTGTCTCCGGTTTGGTAATAGAACGCACCCTATGGATAGCAGTATTGTTCGGTAGACCTGCACGGGGTAGCAAGCCCCGCTTAGCCCCACCTCGGACAACAGGAGACTTCCCCCCGCCCCGAGAGTCCTCTTTCCCCATTGGAGACCCAGAACAAGCACCTGGAGTCTCCGCCTGCTTCGCTTTCCTCCACTTGGAGCAGAGGCTGGGTGGGGCTCTGGAGAGTGTTGTGGCAGGGGTGGGAGGAGGGGATAGGTTGTCGTAGGAACGCAGACCTCGGACCAGGGTGTGGCACTCAAGGGTTTCGCCCACACATGGGTATGACCGGTCCCTCTCCCTGTCAGGGCTGGAGACCTCTGGGCATTCCTGTGCCCGCTGTGGGCTCAGTTCTGGTAGGCTCGAAGTCAGCCAGCTCTGTTCCACAGATTCGGTTTCCCTCTGCTGGGTTGGTCCACCCTCAGGTGAAAGCCTCAGCTCCAAGGCACCACCACGTCCTGGTGTAGTCTCATTGGCTCCCTTAGCATCCTGGGATTGTGATTGGACACCGTCTGGGGTGGCAGTGGCCATGGATGTTTCTGATTGGCTCTCGAAGGGCTGCTGAGTCACCTGAGTAACCATTGACCCTGTTAACTGAGCGAGGTCAGGGTCCTGATGCGCTGCGTCTCTGACTGAGGTGTCTGTGTGTTTCGCCTGAGAAACAGGGGCAGGGTCAGTCCCCTCTAGGTCATACCTGTGTCTAAGACCAATGGTATTTCTTCTCACACTGGGGATGGCAGTAGTGGTAGTGGAGGAGTGTCTATAAGGACTGGCCATAGACTTAGTGGTCAGTACACACGGGTCAGGGACGGCATCAACAGTCCATTCATCGTGAGTTTGAGTCACTCGAGCCGTTGGAGCATGTCGGCTATCAGTGACGTTTTTAAATATTCCATGTTGGGTTTGGGTGACATAGGCAATAGTGTCCTGCCTGTTTTGGGGGAATTTGAACCTATGTCCACACTGGGTTTGAATGATGTTAGAAGTCAGTTCATTTTGCGGTTCTGAGACTTGAGTCTGAGTTGTCCCTTCATGATTTGGTCCCTTAGTCTCCAGGACTTGTTGGTGCTGACGGACCAGGGGCTCTGTCTTGGTCTCGGTCCCCAGGGATGGTCTCTCCTGGTTGGGGTAGGTGGGGCAGGGTAGGCCTGGAGAGGTCTGGAGGTTGGAGGAGCTAAGGTGGAGTTGGGGGGATGTGTTTCTAACCAAACCTGGGGATGTCTGAATAGGAACGGAGGTGTAGTTCTGGAGGTGGTGGGAGTGCCTGCGGTTCTCCTGGGTTCTAAGGCTGCGCCGGCTCCAGGTGTGGCTCAGGTTCTCAAGGGTTTTCTCTAGGTCATTCTGGTTCTCCTGGGTTCCCGGTGGGGACACCCGACCCGTAGCCACAGCCAGGTCCAGGTCCAGCCCTGTACACACGGCCACGGAGCGACGCTTCTCCACCATCTCTCGCTCCATCCGTTTCTGCTCCTTCTGTTCCCGCTCAGCGTTTTCCTGAGAGGGAACAGGACGAGTTCCATGAGTTTCAGGTAAAAGAAGAAACATCAAGTATACATTTATCAGCACAGCATCTACGCTTCTATCTTGTCTCTACATCTACGGTCTCCATCCCACTCATCCATCCCACTACCTCATATTGCTGTCATGAGAAGGGTCGTCAATATCTTCCCAAGTTGCAAAGTCGGACGCCCGACCTAGTTCTACAAAGGATCTTCTTAAAATCCTATTTTAAAATCCAACCCTAACCTTGAATTACAACCAAAAGGCATTTGTTTTACTTTTCATATATTTTTACAATATGTACGTAGTGGGAACCCATGCAGGCAGCTTGATGTAAAGCAGTCGGTCTCACCTGTACGGCTCTTTGGAAGCGAAGGCAGAAGGAGTGGAAGACCCTGCAGGCTTCCTCCAGTTTAAAAGTGCTGTCATCCTCACAGAAGAACTGGACCAGAGCCTGACTGGACATCCTCATCCCCTCCACTTCATCCTCTGCTTCCTTCAGACGCTCCTCTGCCACCTAGAGAGAGAGATGGAGAAGAGGAGAGAGAAGAGTGAGAAAGGAAAGGAAAGGAAAGGAAAGAGAGAGCGTGAGAGACATGGAGGAGAGATGGAGAGAGCGCGCGAGAGAGAGAGATATCAAAATTAGACTGACTGTTGTGTATTTTGACCAAGGAGGACGAATATGGAGGGAAGAGACTCAGAGGTAACCAAAGCCATGTGAGTTTTAGTTTTGTTCTTTGTGAGTTCATAAATGCTCAGTTCACTAGACACCATATATGTGCTGTCGATCTAGAATTATATATTTTCTAGATCAGTGTGTGTTCTAAATCCATGTTCTAGAATCTAGCTCAGGTCCGTACCTCCAGGAAAGGCTGCGTGAGCTGCTGGATCTCTGCCTCCGTCTGGACACTGATCCTGAGGGATGCCACACGCCTGTGAAGCCTGGAGAGATCCTCTACTACCGACTCCTCACACAACCTATAGGAAGACAGAGACGAGAGAGATGCATCACTTTACATGACTTTAAAGGTGGGCAATATGAGATAAATGCAGAAAGTAAACAGCATAGTGGGTCCATTACCGTAACAACTAAGAGTGTGAACAGCATGAAGCAAACCCGTACACATGCACAGATACTGTGTGTTGCATCTCGCTCATCTCAATATCTCCGGTGCTGCTCGTGGCAACGTCATTTTGCAGAGTCTACCTTCATAGATGATAGTAAAGTGATCGCTGTGAGTTTCTGTGACCAAAGGTTGGCCGAAATATTTGGCTGTGGATAAAACCATGTGTTTTTAAACCACAACCCAACCTGTTGCTGCGATCCGTGAGAGACTAGCGTGCGGCAAATCAAACCATATGGGAATCTTTGTTGTAGAAGATGCTGTTAATTAAGATTATAACTCAAAGCTGTTCCCAAGCTGTGACCTACATCAAGCTGTTATTTTCCTCTAACAGATAATGTAATATATCCACGATTTCCCCTTTGGCTCTGCCCCAGCAGGCTGTCGCAGATGCTTTTATTTTCCTTTAACGAGTCCGTCGTGAAGGACATACTGCTTTCCCGGGAACAGGCCCAAATCCCCGTCCTTTGCGTGAAGAGAAGACGGAGAAAAAGAGGAAGGAATTCGGGCTGCCTTCTGAGAATTAGTTGGCGATCAAATAAACCCCCACTGCTTTCCGTTCTACTAGCTAACCTGTAATCATTGGAAACTGCTAAATGACTTAAATGTAAATGTAAATGTAAAATAAAATCGACGACCTACGAGGAAGATTATTCTACCAACAGGCCATTAAAAATGAAAATCTTATGCTTCACAAGTCGTGGCTGAACAACAACATTATCAACATACAGCTGGCTGGTTATACACTGTATTGGCAGGATAGAACAGCAGCCTCTGGTAAGACAAGGGGGCAGACTATTTATATTTGTAAACAACAGCTGGTGCACAATATCTAAGGAAGTCTCAAGGTTTTGCTCGCCTGAGGTAGAGTATCTCATGATAAGCTTGAAGACCACACTATCTACCTAGAGAGTTTTCATCTGTATTTTTCGTAGCTGTCTACAGACCACCACAGACTGATGCTGGCAGTAAAGCCGCACTGAATGAGCTGTATTCCACCATAAGCAAACAGGAAAACTCTCATTCAGAGACGCTCCTAGTGGGATTTTAATGCAGGGAAACAAATCCGTTTGACCAAATTTCTATCAGCATGTTAAATGTGCAACCAGAGCGAGAAAAAAAAACTCTAGGCCACCCTTACATCATACACAGAGATGCGTACAAAGATCTCCGTCGCCCTTTGGCATATCTGATCATAATTCTATCCTCCTGGTTCCTGCTTACAAGCAACAATTAAAGCAGGAAGCACCAGGGACTCGGTCAATAAAAAAGTGGTCAGATGAAGCAGATGCTAAGCTACAGGACTGTTTTTCTAGCACAGACTAGAATACAGACTAGACTATGGCATTGAGGAATACACCACATCAGTCATTGCCTTAATTAGTGCACAGTGACCGTACGTACATACCCCAACTAGAAGCCATGGATTACAGGCAATATCCGCATCGAGCTAAAGGCTAGAGCTGCTGCTTTCAAGGAGCGGGACTCTAACCTGGAAGCTTATAAGAAATACCGCTATGCCCTCCGACAAACCATCAAACAGGCAAAGCATCAATACAGGACTAAGATTGAATCGTACTACATCGGCTCTGACGCTCGTCAGATGTGGCAGGGCTTACAAACCATTACAGACTACAAAGGGAAGCACCGCCGAGAGCTGCCCAGTGACACAAGCCTACCAGACGAGCTAAACTACTTCTATGCTCATTTCGAGGCAAATAACACTGAAACATGCATGAGAGCACCAGCTGTTCTGGACAACTATGTGATCATGCTCTCAACATTCGCAAGGCCGCAGGGCCAGAATGATTACCAGGATGTGAACTGCGAGCATGCGCTGGACCAACTGGCAGGTGTCTTCACTGAAATGTTCAAACTCTCCCTGTCTGAGTCTGTAATACAAACATGTTTTAAGCAGACCACCATAGTGCCTGTGCCCACGAACACTAAGGTGACCTGCCTAAATGACTACTGACACATAGCACTCACGTCTGTAGCCATGAAATACTTTGAAATGCTGGTCATGGCTCACAACACCATTATCCCAGAAACCCTAGACCCACTCCAATTTGCATACCGCCCTAACAGATCCACAGATGATGCAATCTCCATTGCACTCCACACAGGTTTGTAGGCCTTCTTGCTCGCACACTGGTCAGTTCTGACAAAAAAATGTTCTACAGGATTGAGGTCAGGGTTTTGTGATGGCCACTCCAATACCTTGACTTTGTTGTCCTTAAGCCATTTTGCCACAACTTTGAAAGTATGCTTGGGGTAATTGTCCATTTGGAAGACCCATTTGCGACCAAGCTTTAACTTCCTGACTGATGTCTTGAGATGTTGCTTCAATATAACGACATCATTTTCCTGCCTCATGAAGCTATCTATTTTGTGATGTGCACCAGTCCCTCCTGCAGCAAAGCACCCCCACAACATGACGCTGCCACCCCGGTGCTTCAAAGTTGGGATGGTGTTCTTCGGCTTGCAAGCCTCCCCCTTTTTCCTCCAAACTAAACAATGGTCATTATGGCCAAACAGTTCTATTTTTGTTTCATCAAACCAAGGGACATTTCTCCAAAAAGTACGATCTTTGTTTAAATTAGACAATTTTCTGGAATTTTCCAAGCTGTTTAAAGGCACAGTCAACTTACTGTATGTAAACTTCTGACCCACTGGAATTGTGATACAGTGAATTAGAAGTGAAATAATCTGTCTGTAAACAATTGTTGGAAAAATTACTTGTGTCATGCACAAAGTAAATGTCCTAATCGACTTACTAAAACTATAGTTTGTTAACAAGAAATGTGTAGAGTGGTTGAAAAACTAGTTTTAATGACTCCAACCTAAGTGTTTGCAAACTTCCGACTTCAACTGTAGCTTCTGTCAACTGAAGCTTATCCTCAATACTGAATAAACTAAACTAATGGTGCTTTCTAAATCAAGAAATAGACATCTCAACCTTTCCCCTAATACTACCTGTCAGGGCAATGAGATTGAGACTGTAACCTCATAAATAACGTGGAATTTTTATTGATGACGGCCTCCTTTAAATTGCATATTCAACAATTACAAAAAAATGTAAGCTGAAGTTGGAATTTTATTTCAGGAATATGGCCTGTTTTTCTTTTGAAGCCAGAAGGAGGCTAGTATCAGCTACATTTATGCCTTTAATGGGATATTTTATATATGAACGCTTCCGCTCAGTGTTTGAGATCAATTGGCACTCTTTACCATGGCACTTTGAGATTTATTTTAAACTGCAAAACCCTTATGCACCACTGCACTTTATGAGCAAGGGTTGGCTGGCCTTCTCTAGTCAATCGTAGGATCAGTCACCTTTATTTACAAAGCCATTTTGGGTTTACTACCATATTATTTGGGCATTTTTATTGCAATTCGTTCGCAGGACTTTATCCTGCTTACTGTTCCAAATGTCCGAACTGAATTTGGTTAAAAGGCTTTTATGTACTCTGCGCCGTCAGCTTGCAATGCCTTACAAAATACTTTTAAACTGGAAGAACCTGTCCCGATTGATGTTTTTAAATCATTGATGAAGGATTTATTTTTCTTTTCTGTTTTATGATTTTGTTATACTCTTGTGAATTCTATGTTTTTTTACTAGATTACCTGTAGTTTTTCATGTTGTCTGTCTGTAATTGTGTAATGACTTGGTGCCGCCTATCTTGGCCAGGAAGCTCTTGAGAAATAGATTTTAAATCTCAAATGAGCCCTTCCTGGTTAAATAAAGGTTAAATAAAAAAAATAAAAAATAAAAACATGTTACCTCAATTATCTCGACTAACTGGTGCCCCCCCCCACATGGACTCTGTACCGGTACCCCCTTTATATAGCCTTGCTATTGTTATTTTACTGCTGCTCTTAAATGACTTATTCCTTTAATTTCTTAGTCTTATTCACATTTTTTTAAGCTGCAATGTTGGTTAGGAGCATGTAAGTAAGCATTTCACTTCATTGTATTCAGTGACTAATAACATTTGATTTGATTGGCTGAGAGAAATTGATTATAAAAAGATTGTGAGGCTGTTTTGTTAGACTTCAGTGTGGCCTTTGACATTGTCGATCATAGTCTGCTGCTGGAAAAACTTGTGTTATGGCTTTACACCCCCTGCTATATTGTGGATAAAGAGTTACCCGTCTAACAGAACACAGGTGTTCTTTAATGAAAAGAATCAGGAATTCCCCAAGGCAGCTGTCTAGGCCCATTACATTTTTCAATCTTTACTAATGAATTGCCACTGGCTTTGAGTAAAGTGTATCTATGTATGCGGGTGACTCAACACTATACATGTCAGCTACTACGGTGACTGAAATGACTGCAACACTCAACAAAGAGTTGCAGTTAGTTTCATAGTGGGTGGCAAGGAATAAGTTAGTCCTAAATATTTCTAAAACTAAAAGCATTGTATTTGGGACAAATCATTCACTAAACCCTAAACCTCAACTACGTCTCGTAATGACTAATGTGGAAATTGAGCAAGTTGAGGTGATGAAACTGCTTGGAGTTAACCTGGATTGTAAACTGTCATGGTCAAAACATATTAATACAACAGTAGCTAAGATGGGGAGAAGTCTGTCCATGGTAAGGCGTTGCTCTACCTTCTTGACAGCACTGTCAACAAAGTAGGTCCTAAAGGCCCTAGTTTTGTCACACTTAGACTACTGCTCAGTCGTGTGGTCAGGTTCCACAAAAAAGGACTTAGGAAAATTGCAATTGGTTCAGAACAGGGCAGCAAGGCTGGCCCTTGGATGTACACAGAGCTAATATTAATAATATGCATGTCATTCTCTTCTGGCTCAAAGTGGAGGAGAGATTGACTTCATCACTACTTGTATTTATGAGAGGTATTGACATGTTGAATGCACCGAACTGTCTGTCTGAACTATAGGCACACAGCTCGGACACCCATGCATACCCCACAAGACATGCCACCAGAGGTCTCTCCACAGTCCCCAGGTCCAGAACAGACTATAGAGGGCGCACAGTACTAAATAGAGCCATGACTACATGGAACTCTATTCCACATCAAGTGACTCATGCAAGCAGTAAAAAACAGATTAAAACAAAACACCTTATGGAACAGCGGGGATTGTGAAGCAATACGAACATAGGCACAGACACATGCATACAAACACACAATAACATACACACACGTACACATGGATTTTGTACTGTATATATGTGGTAGTAGAGTAGGGGCCTGAGGGCACACAGTCTGAATGTATTGTACTGTTTTTAAAATGGTATTAACTGTCTTAATTTTGCTGGAGCCCAGGTAGCTGCTAATGGGTATCTTTAATAAATACAGACACCGATACCCACAGAGTACCTGACAGTAAGTGTGTTTCCCAAATTTCCTAAACTATTCCCTATATAGTGCACTATATCTTGAGCTCTGGTCAAAAGTAGTGCACTATATAGAGAATAGGGTGCCACTTTTGGACTCAATCTAAGGGTCCTACATAGCTAACCAAACCCAACAGAGCCGTGATATTGAAACAGACATGTTGCTCATGACAAGGGGATAGCTATATCACTAACATCTGGACAGTACCGTAACACAATACAGTCCAGTTGGAGGGGTGTGTGTGTGTGTGTGTGTGTGTGTGTGTGTGTGTGTGTGTGTGTGTGTGTGTGTGTGTGTGTGTGTGTGTGTGTGTGTGTGTGTGTGTGTGTGTGTGTGTGTGTGTGTGTGTGTGTGTGTGTGTGTGTGTGTGTGTGTGTGTGTGTGTGTGTGTGTGTGTGTGTGTGTGTGTGTGTGTGTGTATATATAGCCTGCAGATCTCATATGCTCCCCAGAAGCAGCCAAAACACCACGGGCCACGTTCAAACACTTTAGATTGCTTCCTTCCTTCCTTCCTCCGTTTAATTAATTCATCTACCACGAGGTAGATTTTCAAACTATTAGAACTGGGGCGCGTTCAGTGGGGCAATGTTTTGGAACATTCGGATAGAAATATGTAATATAGAAGAAACATGCCTCTCTGACATGTAGAACAAGGAATCATGTTGGCTCTATTTGTAGCATTTATATTTGCAAAGTTTGACATCTTTTGGCAACTGAACGTTGCCCAATCCCCTATGAGGAAGGAAGGGGAGCATTTCTAATCTTGGGAGGGATCTATATTATTGGCTCTTACTGACCTGGAGGCGGGGCCGACGTGTCCTAGTTGGCCGGGAAACGACAGTAAACTCTGGTCCTTTTTCACGGCTTCCTGTGGAGACAGAGACAGAGCTGATCCAGCTATTGTTTCACACAGTGAGCCATCATAATTCTGGATGAATCATTGCATTGTGTCACGATTCAGTGTGTTGATGTGGTTATTGTGAATTCATGGTTGGTCAAATACAACAAATAGTTTGAAAGAGATTCTGAAGACCTGTTTTATCTGTGCCAGTTGAACAATTTAGTTAAATAAGAAAAAGTGTCTAGTTTATCCAAAGGAAACTAAATGAGCAGTCTGTCAGATGGTTGTTAGTCTTCAATAAAAGAGAAGTCTGGGATGAATTTAGTTGTCTTTGAACTAGATCTAGAGAGAGTTCATTTAGATGTGTGGCATATTACAGCTATAAGTAGGTCTTGACTGAAAGATAAACTAAAGTCAAGCACTTCAAGGGTCACTGAGTGTACAAAACATTATGAACAGCTGCTCTTTCCATGACAGACTGACCAGGTGAAAGCTATGATCTCTTAATGATGTCTCTTGTTAAATCCACTTCAAATCACTATAGATGAAGGGGAGGAGACAGGTTAAAGAAGGATTTTTAAACCTTGAGACAATTGAGACATGGATTGTGTCTGTGTGCCATTCAGAGGATGAAGGGGCAAGACAAAAGATGTAAGTGCCTTTGAACGGAGTCTGGTAGTAGGTACCAGGCGCACCGATGTGTGTCATGAACTGCAATGCTGCTGGGTTTTTCATGCTCAAGAGTTTCCTGTGTGTATCAAGAATGGTCCACCACCCAAAGGACATCCAGCCAACTTGACACAACTGTGGGAAGCATTGGAGTCAACATGGGCCAGCATCCCTGTGGAACGCTTTCAACACCTTGTAAAAATCCATGCCCTGACAAATTGAGGCTGTTCTGAGGGCAAAAAAAGTTTGGGGTGCAACTCAATATTAGGAAGGTGTATATTTGACGACGTCGAGGCGAGGGGTGCTGAAGTACAGTAGGATCAGTTTTGCACTTTAGATGATAATGAATACAGCTACAGTATATGAGTAATAGATACCTGATCCTAGATCAGATCTTACCATGGCCACAAAGTGCAGGAGGTTCATGCCTGGCTTGTTGGCTTTAGTGTCAGCCAGCTTGAGCAGGGATGGGATTCGGAACCCTGCTGCGTTGCCTGCATACCCACCCTGAGGTCAAATACAGTAGGTCAGTGAAAAGAGGTCACACACACACCTGACATCTTAAACAAACACATTACAAAACCCAGATGCCGTCAGAGTGATGCTCTGGAACACACCGCAGTCCACACCCCAGTCCACACCCCAGTCCACACCCCAGTCCAACACCCCAGTCCACACCCCAGTCCACACCCCAGTCCACACCCCAGTCCAACACCCCAGTCCACACCCCAGTCCACACCCCAGTCCAACACCCCAGTCCACACCCCAGTCTACACCCCAGTCCAACACCCCAGTCCACACCCCAGTCCAACACCCCAGTCCACACCCCAGTCCAACACCCCAGTCCAGACCCCAGTCCACACCACAGTCCACACCACAGTCCAGACCCCAGTCCACACCCCAGTCCACACCCCAGTCCAACACCCCAGTCCACACCCCAGTCCAACACCCCAGTCCAGACCCCAGTCCACACCCCAGTCCACACCCCAGTCCACACCCCAGTCCACACCCCAGTCCAACTCCCCAGTCCACACCCCAGTCCACACCCCAGTCCACACCCCAATCCAACACCCCAGTCCAACACCCCAGTCCAACACCCCAGTCCAGACCCCAGTCCACACCCCAGTCCACACCCCAGTCCACACCCCAGTCCACACCCCAGTCCAACTCCCCAGTCCACACCCCAGTCCACACCCCAGTCCACACCCCAGTCCAACACCCCAGTCCAACACCCCAGTCCAACACCCCAGTCCACACCCCAGTCCACACCCCAGTCCACACCCCAGTCCAACTCCCCAGTCCACACCCCAGTCCACACCCCAGTCCACACCCCAGTCCACACCCCAGTCCAACACCCCAGTCCAACACCCCAGTCCACACCCCAGTCCAACTCCCCAGTCCACACCCCAGTCCAACACCCCAGTCCAGATCCCAGTCCAGACCCCAGTCCAACACCCCAGTCCACACCGCAGTCCACACCCCAGTCCACACCCCAGTCCACACCCCAGTCCAACACCCCAGTCCAGACCCCAGTACACACCCCAGTCCACACCCCAGTCCAACTCCCCAGTCCAACACCCCAGTCCACACCGCAGTCCACACCCCAGTCCACACCCCAGTCCAACACCCCAGTCCAGACCCCAGTACACACCCCAGTCCAAACCCCAGTCCAACTCCCCAGTCCAACACCCCAGTCCACACCCCAGTCCACACCCCAGTCCAACACCCCAGTCCAACACCCCAGTCCACACCCCAGTCCAACTCCCCAGTCCACACCCCAGTCCAACTCCCCAGTCCACACCCCAGTCCACACCCCAGTCCACACCCCAGTCCAACACCCCAGTCCAGACCCCAGTCCACACCCCAGTCCACACCCCAGTCCACACCCCAGTCTACACCCCAGTCCAGATGCCAGTCCAGACCCCAGTCCAGACCCCAGTCCACACCCCAGTCCACACCCCAGTCCAGACGCCAGTCCAGACCCCAGTCCAGGCCCAAGTCCACACCCCAGTCCACACCCCAGTCCAGACCCCAGTCCAGACCCCAGTCCAGACCCCAGTCCAACACCAGCAGCATTGTGCACACAGATAAAGAACGTCTCTCTCTTTCATCTGAAAGGTAAAAAGAAAGGAGGAGAAGAAAGAAAACATGAAACTCACAGCATTCATGTAGTTTCCTGCCTTCAGAACCAGACGGAGGATGGAGTGCAGCTCAGGACAGCTCAACAGCTCTGAGAGAGAGAGAGAGAGAGAGAGAGAGAGAGAGAGAGAGAGAGAGAGAGAGAGAGAGAGAGAGAGAGAAGAGAGAGAGAGAGAGAGAGAGAGAGAGAGAGAGAGAGAGAGAGACAGGGAGAGAGAGAGAGAGAGAGACAGGGAGAGAGAGAGAGAGAGAGAGAGAGAGAGAGAGAGAGAGAGAGAGAGAGAGAGAGAGAGAGAGAGAGAGAGATTCACAAACCTTCCATAACAAAGCCATCACCTACAGAGAGATGAACCTGGAGAAGAGTCTCCTAAGCAAGCTGGTCCTGGGGCTCTGTTCACAAACACAAACACACCCTACAGAGCCCCAGGACAACAGCACAATTAGACCCAACCAAATCATGAGAAAACAAAAAGATAATTACTTAACACATTGGAAAGAATTAACAAAAAACAGAGCAAACTAGAATGCTATTTGGCCCTACACAGAGAGTACACAGCGGCAGAATACCTGACCACTGTGACTGACCCAAAATTAAGGAAAGCTTTGACTATGTACAGACT
>NC_060185.1:89770532-89795532 GCF_021184085.1 Oncorhynchus gorbuscha
GGAGGAGAGGATGAGGGGAGGAGGAGATAGAGGAGAGAAGAGGAGGAGGGGGAGGGGAGGAGAGGAGGTGGTAGAGGAGAGGATGAGGAGGAGGGGGAGGAGAGGATGAGGGGAGGAAGAGATAGAGGAGAGAAGAGGAGGAGGGGGAGGGGAGGAGAGGATGAGAGGAGGAGATGGTAGAGGAGAGAAGGAGGAAGGGGAGGAGGTAGAGGAGAGGAGGAATGAGGGGAGGAGAGGATGAGGGGAGGAGGAGGTAGAGGAGAGAAGAGGGTGAGGGGGAGGAGAGGATGAGGGAAAGGGGAGGTAGAAGATGAGGGAAGGGGGAGTAGGAGGAGGTAGAGGAGAGAAGAGGCGGAGGAGGAGGGGGAGGAGAGGATGAGGGAAAGGGGAGGTAGAAGATGAGGGGAGGGGGAGGAGGGAGGGGGAGGAGAGAAGAGGGGGAAGGGGAGGGGGAGGAGGGAGGGGGAGGAGAGAAGAGGGGGAGGATGGAAGAGGGGGAGGGGGAGGATGGAAGTGGTTAGAGCCTAATCGATCCTCAGAGACACACACATCAGCACAGTGCAAAGCTAGTGAATCAACCAGTAGTGTGTGGAGGGAGGGGTCACTGCAAAATGAGGAGATAGACAGTCACCCTGAGAAAAGCAGATCAATTGGAATATTTTGCACCATAGTTAGAAATTCAGGATCAGGGTTTGTAATCATTGTAAAACATGAGGTGCTGAAATTTCTAAGGGTTGAGTGGTATACCTGGGGACTTCCACTAGCAGAATCATGAAGAGGTCAGGCTCCCGAAGCCCACTGCGTTCGGCCTTGAACCTCTTCAGACGAGCCTCCTGTGAAAATAACCAGATGGACAGCATAGAGAAGTTATCAGTCAGTTCTGTCTACAAGCCTCATTACTTTTACTGGGAATTCCACACAGGTTTAGAATCTCCAGAAATAATATTTAGAATTCAGAGCTTTGATTGAGTCCAGTGGTAGCCCCTCCCCCCCATCACCCAGGGTGAGTCCAGTGGTAACCCCTCCCCCACATTAACCAGGGTGAGTCCAGTGGTAACCCCTCCCCCCCATCAACCAGGGTGAGTCCAGTGGTAACCCCTCCCCCCCATCACCCAGGGCGAGTCCAGTGTCAAAAACCTCATCACCCAGGGTGAGTCCAGTGGTAAAAACCCCCATCACCCAGGTTGAGTCCAGTGGTAAAACCCCCATCACCCAGGGCGAGTCCACTGGCAAAACCCCCATCACCCAGGGTGAGTCCAGTGGTCAAACCCCCATCCCCCAGGGTGAGTCCACTGGCAAAACCCACATCACCCAGGGTGAGTCCAGTGGTCAAACCCCCATCCCCCAGGGTGAGTCCAGTGGTCAAACCCCCATCACCCAGGGAGAGTCCACTGGCAAAACCTCTCATCACTCAGGGTGAGTCCAGTGGTCAAACCCACATCCCCCAGGGTGAGTCCAGTGGTCAAACCCCCATCCCCCAGGGTGAGTCCAGTGGTCAAACCCCCATCACCCAGGGCGAGTCCACTGGCAAAACCCTCATCACCCAGGGTGAGTCCAGTGGTCAAACCCCTATCACCCAGGGTGAGTCCAGTGGTCAAACCCCCATCACCCAGGGTGAGTCCACTGGCAAAACCCCCATCACCCAGGGTGAGTCCAGTGGTCAAACCCCCATCCCCCAGGGTGAGTCCACTGGCAAAACCCACATCACCCAGGGTGAGTCCAGTGGTCAAACCCCCATCCCCCAGGGTGAGTCCAGTGGTCAAACCCCCATCACCCAGGGAGAGTCCACTGGCAAAACCTCTCATCACTCAGGGTGAGTCCAGTGGTCAAACCCACATCCCCCAGGGTGAGTCCAGTGGTCAAACCCCCATCCCCCAGGGTGAGTCCAGTGGTCAAACCCCCATCACCCAGGGCGAGTCCACTGGCAAAACCCTCATCACCCAGGGTGAGTCCAGTGGTCAAACCCCTATCACCCAGGGTGAGTCCAGTGGTCAAACCCCCATCACCCAGGGTGAGTCCAGTGTCAAAACCCCAACCCCCAGGGTGAGTCCAGTGTCAAAACCCCCATCCCCCAGGGTGAGTCCAGTGGTCAAACCCCCATCACCCAGGGTGAGTCCAGTGGTCAAACCCCCATCCCCCAGGGTGAGTCCAGTGTCAAACCCCCATCCCCCAGGGTGAGTCCAGTGGTCAAACCCCCATCACCCAGGGTGAGTCCAGTGTCAAAACCCCAACCCCCAGGGTGAGTCCAGTGTCAAAACCCCCATCCCCCAGGGTGAGTCCAGTGGTCAAACCCCCATCACCCAGGGTGAGTCCAGTGGTCAAACCCCCATCCCCCAGGGTGAGTCCAGTGTCAAAACCCCAATCACCCAGGATGATTCTTATGACTGCTATATTCTTATAACCATGTCCATATACAACACGCGCAGTCATTGGCAACATCTTTTACAACATGTATTATCAGTAAGCATTTCTCAATGATGATGTAATGGCAAACTGTTGATCAGGATAAGGAGAACCAGATGATGAGAGGAGTGGGGGGCTACAGGCTAGTCAGCGTTGTTGCAGTAAGAGCTACGGTGTGTCGGAGAGGACACAGAGCAGAGACTTTACCTCGTCTACGTCAGGCAGCAGTTTGCAGAGCTCGGACAGTTTCTCGGCCCCATAGCGGGTCCCGACCCCCTGCCGGATATCCTCCACTATCTCCTGGACAGCCCTGTAGAAACATGACAACACACATCAGCTCTATGGATGACTTATCTCTCTCTCTCACACACACGCACGCACGCACGCACGCACGCACACACACACACACACACACACACACACACACACACACACACACACACCTGCACTGTCTGCAGGGTTTAGGGAAATGTGGTTTTAGCCACAGATGGATGGAAGTTACTGATATACTGAGGTGATTCAAGATAACACTAATTATTTTAAAAATGAAGAAAAGGAGGGTATCATGTAGGGATCTGGAATGGAGGAGGGGGTATCATGTAGGGGTCTGGACTGGAGGAGGGGGTATCATGTAGGGGTCTGGAATGGAGGAGGGGTATCATGTAGGGGTCTGGACTGGAGGAGGGGGTATCATGTAGGGGTCTGGACTGGAGGAGGGGGTATCATGTAGGGGTCTGGAATGGAGGAGGGGGTATCATGTAGGGGTCTGGACTGGAGGAGGGGGTATCATGTAGGGGTCTGGACTGGAGGAGGGGGTATCATGCAGGGGTCTGGAATGGAGGAGGGGGTATCATGCAGGGGTCTGGAATGGAGGAGGGGGTATCATGTAGGGGTCTGGAATGGAGGAGGGGGTATCATGCAGGGGTCTGGAATGGAGGAGGGGGTATCATGTAGGGGTCTGGAATGGAGGAGGGGTATCATGTAGGGGTCTGGAATGGAGGAGGGGGTATCATGCAGGGGTCTGGAATGGAGGAGGGGGTATCATGCAGGGGTCTGGAATGGAGGAGGGGGTATCATGCAGGGGTCTGGACTGGAGGAGGGGGTATCATGTAGGGGTCTGGAATGGAGGAGGGGGTATCATGTAGGGGTCTGGAATGGAGGAGGGGGTATCATGTAGGGGTCTGGAATGGAGGAGGGGGTATCATGTAGGGGTCTGGAATGGAGGAGGGGGTATCATGTAGGGGTCTGGAATGGAGGAGGGGGTATCATGTAGGGGTCTGGAATGGAGGAGGGGGTATCATGTAGGGGTCTGGAATGGAGGAGGGGGTATCATGTAGGGGTCTGGACTGGAGGAGGGGGTATCATGCAGGGGTCTGGAATGGAGGAGGGGGTATCATGTAGGGGTCTGGAATGGAGGAGGGGGTATCATGCAGGGATCTGGAATGGAGGAGGGGGTATCATGCAGGGATCTGGAATGGCAGCAAGGGTTTGATTTTCTCTAATCACTCTGCTTGGTAAACACACACACACTGTAGGTCAAGATTATCCCCTCTTATCTGACTGTTGGGGGAAAGGGGCTGTGACACAACACTGCATGACATGTGCCCTGAGCAAACACAGGAGCTTACAACAAACACACACACACACACACACACACACACACACACACACACACACACACACACACACACACACACACACACACACACACACACACACACACACACACACACACACACACACACACACACACACAGGTCCTTAGAGGTTGAGATACAACCAGAGAGAAAGAGCAGAAACTAGCCAGTTCCTGACATTATGACCTCCAGGAGCCAGGAGTCCATTACCTTAATCTGCCTGACTCCCTTCAAATGACTAATCAGTCCAGGTGGTTCAACCTCTCCAGGAGCCAGGAGTCCATTAGAGATACCGCTCTCCTTTCATCTGCCTGACTCCCTCCAAATGACTAATCAGTCCAGGTGGTTCAACCCCTCCACTTCTTACCCCTCTTTACCTGACTTTCTCTCTCTCTCGCTTATTTTCCACTCCCCCCCACTATATTTCCCTGACTTCCCTCTCTCCTACTCTTTCTTTCCCTTCCCTTATTACATCCATACACAGAACAAAAATACAAAAACGCCACATGCAACAATTTCAAAGATTTTACTGAGTTCCAGTTCATAAGGAGATCTGTTAATTCATTAGGCCCTAATCTATGGATCACATGACCGGGGATACAGATATGCATATGTTGGTCACAGATACCTTAAAACAAAAAGGTAGGGCCTTGGATCACAAAACCAGTCAGTATCTGGTGGGACCACCACCTGCCTCATGCAGTGCGAAACATCTCCTTCACATAGAGTTGATCAGGCTGTTGATTGTGGCCTGTGGAATGTTGTCCCACTCCTCTTCAATGGCTGTATGAAGTTGCTGGATATTCATAGGAACTGGAACACGCTGTTGTACACGTCAATCCAGAGCATCCCAAACATGCTCAATGGGTGACATGTCTGGACCATATGTAAACCATGGAAGAACTGGGACATTTTCAGTTTCCAGGAATTGTGTACAGATCCTTGCGACATGGGGCCGTGCATTATCATGCTGAAACATCAGGTGATGGCGGCGGATGAATGACACGACAATGGGTTTCAGGATCTCGTCACGGTATCTCTGTGCATTCAAATTGCAAAATCGATAAAATGCAACTGTGATCGTTGTCCGTAGCTTATTTCTGCCCATACCCTAACCCCACCGCCACCATGGGGCACTCTGTTCACAACGTTGACATCAGTGAAGAATGCTTCAGGGTGCCCAAGAAAGTCCAGTAAGCACTAGGACGTCTCCTAAAGTTGATTCAGCTGCGGGTTTGGGGCACCACCAGTACAGAGCTTGCTCAGGAATGGCAGCAGGCAGGTGTGAGTACATCTGCACGCACTGTGAGGCGAAGACTTTTGGAGGATGGCCTGGTGTCAAGAAGGGCAGCAAAGAAGCCACTTCTCTCCAGGAAAAGCATCAGGGACAGACTGATATTCTGCAAAAGGTACAGGGATTGGACTGCTGAGGACTGGTCTGCTGAGGACTGGGGTAAAGTCATTTTCTCTGATGAATCTGATGAATCCCCTTTCCGATTGTTTGGGGCCTCCGGAAAAAAGCTTGCCCAGAGAAGACAAGGTGAGTGCTACCATCAGTCCTGTCATGCCAACAGTAAAGCATCCTGAGACCATTCATGTGTGGGGTTGCTTCTCAGCCAAGGGAGTGGGCTCACTCACAATTTTGCCTAAGAACACAGCCATGAATAAAGAATGGTACCAACACATCCTCCGAGAGCAACTTCTCCCAACCATCCAGGAACAGTCTGGTGACAAACAATGCCTTTTCCAGCATGATGAAGCACCTTACCATAAGGCAAAAGTGATAAATAAGTGGCCTGGGGAACAAAACATCGATATTTTGGGTCCATGGCCAGGAAACTCCACAGACCTGAATCCCATTGAGAACTTGTGGCCAATCCTCAAGAGGCGGGTGGACAAACAAAAACCCACAAATTCTGACAAACTCCAAGCATTGATTATGCAAGAATGGGCTGCCATCAGTCAGGATGTGGCCCAGAAGATAATTGACAGCATGCCAGGGCAGATTGCAGAGGTCTTGAAAAAGAAGGTTCAAACACTGCAAATATTGACTCTTTGCATCAACATCATGTAATTGTCAATAAAAGCCTTTGACACTTATGAAATGCTTGTAATTATACTTCAGTATTCCATAGTAACATCTGACAAAAATATCTAAAGACACTGAAGCAGCAAACTTTGTGGAAATTAATATTTGTGTCATTCTCAAAACCTTTGGCCACGACTGTACACGTACTAATATCATAGTGCCTCACGAAGGGACCAATCTGTTCAAACTATTCCCACCCACACCCCAAATCTAACAGGACCTTGTTACAACACTCACACAAGACAAACAAGCTCTATGTAAGAAGTCAAATGCTTCTGTTCATAGGAGAGGCTCTTCTGTGGTCATAAAGGCTTTCAACTACATGTTCTGGCATATGTTGTTTAGAAAGAGAAAAGCGCTCTTCAATTAGGATTTGGTACAATTGAATCTCTGACCTCTGTGTACTGTACACGCATGACAACATACCTGCTCTGCATGGAGCCATCGCCTCGTAGCTACCGTCATACCCACTAGTGTTGCCACAATACTAGAATCATTAGTTCAATACCAGATTTAGTAACACGATAGTCGATATCAAAAAGATTACACGGCAAAAATAAACAAATAATACATATTATTATACATATAAGTCACAGAATGGCACTTGATCCAGACAGATCTATTGCGTTTAATATTATTACATTATAATTGTTTTGATGTATGCATTAATGAATCAATTATACAGGCAATGTGAATGTTTTTCTCTCCCAATCTAACCACATAACAACATAATGGTAATCATGTATTTGAATGGTAAATCTCTATTGATAAACTGTGGTGAATCAAGATGTATCCTGGGCCTATTTGTAACCTAGGCCTATTCACAATACATATTATTCAATAAGTGTGTGCACATGCATCGAGTTATTCAGCTTGTTTTGGCTACAGATGTAAAACTGTTCACAGTACCTTCCATTGAGCACTCATTGTATTGTACTGATCAACATCATTTGCATTGAAGAAGCAATCTCTTCTCTTTAAGACCCATTACGTCATTCACACACAAAGTCCATTTGATGCTCCATCAAAGTGGATGTGAACTGGGAGAGGCGGGGGAAACGAAGTGAATGAATAAACATTTTGGTGACAATATTTCCAGTTATGGTTTTATCACAAACAAGGTACTGGGGTAGTGAAATGATGTTGTCTTCAGCTGTAACCTCAGCAAGAACAGTTAGCATACCAAGCTAGAACCTATCGATATCTTCTGTAGTGTTCTAGCATGTACAAGACCTTGTTTCGTGAACATTAATTAGCAGTTTTAACATTTCTACATGCCGTGTAGTTTTAATAAAGTGTGTTAACTTCTGTACAGCATGAGAGGGGAGATAACATGATACAGACCAAACTCCCAGTGGTTCAGGACAGTATGAGAGGGGAGATAACATGATGCAGACCAGACTCCCAGTGATTCAGGACAGTATGAGAGGGGAGATAACATGATGCAGACCAGACTCCCAGTGGTTCAGGACAGTATGAGAGGGGAGATAACATGATGCAGACCAGACTCCCAGTGGTTCCTCAGGACAGTATGAGAGGGGAGATAACATGATGCAGACCAGACTCCCAGTGGTTCCTCAGGACAGTATGAGAGGGGAGATAACATGATGCAGACCAGACTCCCAGTGGTTCCTCAGGACAGAATGAGAGGGGAGATAACATGATGCAGACCAGACTCCCAGTGGTTCCTCAGGACAGAATGAGAGGGGAGATAACATGATGCAGACCAGACTCCCAGTGGTTCAGGACAGAATGAGAGGGGAGATAACATGATGCAGACCAGACTCCCAGTGGTTCAGGACAGTATGAGAGGGGAGATAACATGATGCAGACCAGACTCCCAGTGGTTCCTCAGGACAGTATGAGAGGGGAGATAACATGATGCAGACCAGACTCCCAGTGGTTCCTCAGGACAGTATGAGAGGGGAGATAACATGATGCAGACCAGACTCCCAGTGGTTCCTCAGGACAGAATGAGAGGGGAGATAACATGATGCAGACCAGACTCCCAGTGGTTCCTCAGGACAGAATGAGAGGGGAGATAACATGATGCAGACCAGACTCCCAGTGGTTCCTCAGGACAGAATGAGAGGGGAGATAACATGATGCAGACCAGACTCCCAGTAGTTCAGGAAAGAATGAGAGAGGAGCTAACATGATGCAGACCAGACTCCCAGTGGTTCCTCAGGACAGAATGAGAGAGGAGCTAACATGATGCAGACCAGACTCCCAGTGGTTCCTCAGGACAGAATGAGAGGGGAGATGACATGATGCAGACCAGACTCCCAGTGGTTCCTCAGGACAGAATGAGAGGGGAGATAACATGATGCAGACCAGACTCCCAGTGGTTCCTCAGGACAGAATGAGAGGGGAGATAACATGATGCAGACCAGACTCCCAGTGGTTCCTCAGGACAGAATGAGAGGGGAGATAACATGATGCAGACCAGACTCCCAGTAGTTCAGGACAGAATGAGAGAGGAGCTAACATGATGCAGACCAGACTCCCAGTGGTTCAGGACAGAATGAGAGAGGAGCTAACATGATGCAGACCAGACTCCCAGTGAGTTCAGTGGTCCCTTGTGGCAGGCTAGAGCAATGAGGAAGTAGACTGTGGAGAAGGCATGGTGCTCTCGAGCTATAGGGGACCATCGGCTGATAGACAGACTTGATCCTCTCTGTCGACGACACGAGACACATTTGACAAAAAAAAGAAAAAAAGCACACACACACAGACACCAACCATATCTGCAGCATCAACAAAGAGACATTACTTCCAAACTGTCCCCCGATCCACCTGACATCTAAACTCTCCCTAAATTTAAAGTGAAAACATCAAGGTATAGAAAAGCACAACTAGTTGTTTTCAAAGTCATTTCCAGAATCATAAACTACAGAGTAGAGGAAGAGGACTACCAGTGTGTCCCACATAGCCCCTTATGCCTGACTGCCTCTACTGGAGGGCAGCTCTCCTTGAGGGTCTGAGCAGGTGTCAACTTTGACCCCCTGGGTCACCATCTGACCCCCCACCCACCCTGCGCTCCCCTACAGTCCTGCTGCTAAGGCAGGATGCCATCTCCTAGGCACCTGTCACCTTCTTGACACCCATTGTCCCCTCATACTTCGACAACCCCCCAACCCCCCCCACCCCGCGTCTTCACACTTGCACACAGACACACTTCCCACTCCTTGACAAATGCTCATCCTCTCTAGGTTGAAGGGTTGTTCCCCTGGGTGCTATCCTATCCCCTCCTTACAGACTCTAATAGCTTTTCTGATTCATGGTGTTGACCTCTGATACCAGAGCACCACGTACTCTCTAGGACCTTCTATTTATTACAACAACAACAACAAAAATAAATGAAAGATTGTGCTGAGGAAATGGTAGTAGATCCTTACGTCTTAAACTGTCGTAGAAATATTCCAACATTCATACTGCGTTTGGAGTCCAGTAGTGAGACCTGCAAACACAGATGCAGAGAACATGTCAGATACTATCAAGGTGGAATAATAGTTGGTAGTCTACCTGTATATCAGTGGAGGCTGCTGAGGGGAGGACGGCTCATAATAATGGCTGGTACGGCACGGATGGAAACCATGTGTTTGATATCGTTCCACTTATTCCACTCCAGTCATAGCTACGAGCCCGTCCTCCCCAATTAAGGTGCCACCAACCTCCTGTGTGGTATTTGCAGTATCTTTCCACAGTATCTCTTTCAACTTTACAGACAACACATTCCGTCAATATAGGCTACCTGGCAGTTTAAACTACACCTAGCCTCTGTGCCAGTCAGTGGCTGCCTCTAGCCAGCATGCTGTTGTCTTGGCACAGCAACAACATACCACTGCTGAATGGAGACAGACTGGCAGTAACTCATACTGCACTCCGATCCCATACCTTGTCTCTGGTGCTGTCTCTCCCATCCCTCTCCCCCACCCATCCCCAGCCCTCTCCCCACCCATCCCCACCCATCCCCAGCCCTCTCCCCACCCATCCCCACCCATCCCCAGCCCTCTCCCCACCCATCCCCACCCATCCCCAGCCCTCTCCCCACCCATCCCCAGCCCTCTCCCCACCCATCCCCAGCCCTCTCCCCACCCATTCCTAGCCCCTCTCACCCTCTCCCCACCAATCCCCACCCATCTCTCCCACCCATCTCCAACCCTCTCATCCTCTCCCACCCATCCCTAGCCCCTCTCACCCTCTCACCCTCTCCCCCACCAATCCCCACCCATCTCTCCCACCCATCTCCAGCCCTCTCAGCCTCTCCCACCCATCTCCAGCCCTGTCCTCTCCCACCCATCTCCAGCCCTGTCCTCTCCTAACTATCTCACCTTATCTGTGGTGTTGTCCTGGGGTGAACTGCATCGCATCAGCACAGACCTGCGTCTCAAACTCCTGGCTCTGTCCTGAGGTTTACTGTCCTTCTGTCCAAACAGCTCATCCAGAGAGTGGAGGTCTATAGGGAACTCTTCCTCCTCCGTAGCCGCTCCACTCCAGACACTCTTCCTCCCCTCCACCTTCTCCTTAGGGATCTGCTCCCAGTTCAGTTTCCTCAGCCGGCTGCGATGGGCCGAGTCCATACGGGTCAGAGGAGAGGAGCAGGTGGTGGAGGGAGGTGGGGGCGGAGGAGGGGGTGGAGGAGGGGGCGGAGGGGTTTGGGTTAGGGGAGCAGAGGTAAGGCCAGGAAGGGTGTCCATAGCTGTCACTTCCAAGACGAGGGGTGCAACACCGCGAGGGCTGGCGGGTGGCGTTCCATGAAAGGCACGGGACTCCTTGACGGACACGGTGAGGTTGATAAGCATAGAGGCTAGTTGGGAGTTAGGATAGGGCTCAACTAGGGTTTAGGACTGGTTGAAGAGCATAGAGGCTAGTTGGGAGTTAGGATAGGGCTCAACTAGGGTTTAGGACTGGTTGAGGAGCATAGAGACTAGTTGGGAGTTAGGACAGGGCTCAACTAGGGATTAGGACTGGTTGAAGAGCATAGAGGCTAGTTGGGAGTTAGGATAGGGCTCAACTAGGGTTTAGGACTGGTTGAGGAGCATAGAGGCTAGTTGGGAGTTAGGACAGGGCTCAACTAGGGTTTAGGACTGGTTGAGGAGCATAGTTGCTAGTTGGGAGTTAGGATAGGGCTCAACTAGGGTTTAGGACTGGTTGAAGAGCATGGAGGAAGGTTGGGAGTTAGGACAGGGCTCAACTAGGGTTTAGGACTGGTTGAAGAGCATGGAGGAAGGTTGGGAGTTAGGACAGGGCTCAACTAGGGTTTAGGACTGGTTGAAGAGCATGGAGGAAGGTTGGGAGTTAGGATAGGGCTCAACTAGGGTTTAGGAATGGGACTGGTTGTGGACTAGCATTGCAGATAGCCAGTGTTCAACATAGATAGATGGATATTGAGATGTAAGGTATGGCGGCTAGTAGCTTTAATGTCTCTACTCATCCAAGTTGTGTCCTCTTCTCTAGTTTCTTCTCACAGTGGTGCAAGTCTCAGTCTCTCCAATCTAGGAAAACAACAACACAGGGAAATCAACTCTCAGTAAAGTTCAGACATTGACATACATACCTAAGAATACCTCTCATGCCACATCTTGATTATGCTAATGGCAGTATAGGCCACGCTGGTATCAGACAATGTAATGAAGCATTTCACCCAGTCTCCACGATCACATGGCTTATTTAAAAGACAGAGAGACAGACACACATTATACATAGAGGCCCTGTCTAGTCTGGTCTAGTCCTGGGCTTGACATTAAACGTGTTCATATCTTTTAGTTCCTATGTATTGTTTTATTTCACTAGGCATGTCTTTTAGTTACCAGACATTTACAGCGACACTAGATGTGCTCTGGGATTCGGAAGCGAAGTGTTCCATTGTCACTCATTGTGATTGCCTGATGTAAAAGGTTGAGCCTCAGCCTACATCAATCGATGGCATTTGGAAACTATGTAACTTGTGTTGTGTATGGTGATTGACAAAACACATTTGCAAATAATAAAGTATTTCTTATCAGTCTGTATTCTTTATAAATAAAAAAGAAAAGAAAACTATACAAGGCAAAGACCGATATTTATGGTTTATATTTCAAATTCCAGTGTGCTGGCCCGAGAGCTACTAATACAGACACCTGACTAGTCCTTTAATTAGCAGCATGGTTATGCCTGTTATATCTCTACAGCGGATCTAACTGGCTGTTACATTGCCTGGAATATATAACCTCCAGTTAGGTTACACTCTCCAGTTAGGTTACACTCTCCAGTTAGGTTACACTCTCAGGTTAGGTTACACTCTCCAGGTTAGGTTACACTCTCCAGTTAGGCTACACTCTCCAGTTAGGTTACACTCTCAGGTTAGGTTACACTCTCCAGTTAGGTTACACTCTCCAGTTAGGTTACACTCTCAGGTTAGGTTACACTCTCCAGGTTAGGTTACACTCTCTAGGTAGGTTACACTCTCCAGGTCGGTTACACTCTCCAGTTAGGTTACACTCTCCAGTTCGGTTACACTCTCCAGGTAGGTTACACTCTCCAGGTAGGTTACACTCTCCAGGTAGGTTACACTCTCCAGGTAGGTTACACTCTCCAGTTAGGTTACACTCTCCAGGTTAGGTTACACTCTCCAGTTAGGCTACACTCTCCAGTTAGGTTACACTCTCAGGTTAGGTTACACTCTCCAGTTAGGTTACACTCTCCAGTTAGGTTACACTCTCAGGTTAGGTTACACTCTCCAGGTTAGGTTACACTCTCTAGGTAGGTTACACTCTCCAGGTCGGTTACACTCTCCAGTTCGGTTACACTCTCCAGGTAGGTTACACTCTCCAGGTAGGTTACACTCTCCAGGTAGGTTACACTCTCCAGGTAGGTTACACTCTCCAGGTAGGTTACACTCTCCAGTTAGGTTACACTCTCAGGTTAGGTTACACTCTCAGGTTAGGTTACACTCTCCAGGTTAGGTTACACTCTCCAGGTCGGTTACACTCTCTAGGTCGGTTACACTCTCCAGTTCGGTTACACTCTCCAGTTCGGTTACACTCTCCAGGTAGGTTACACTCTCCAGTTAGGTTACACTCTCCAGGTCGGTTACACTCTCCAGGTCGGTTACACTCTCCAGCTAGGTTACACTCTCCAGCTAGGTTACACTCTCCAGGTCGGTTACAATTAGGTTACACTCTCCAGGTTGGTTACGCTCGCTCTCCAGTTAGGTTACGCTCTCCAGGTAGGTTCCAATTAGGTTACACTCTCCAGGTCGGTTACAGTCTCCAGTTTGGTTCCACTCTCCAGTTCGGTTACACTCTCCAAGTCAGTTACAATTAGGTTCCACTCTCCAGTTAGTTTACACTATCCAGTTAGGTTACACTCTCCAGGTCGGTTCCACTCTCCAGTTTGGTAACAGTTAGGTTACACTCTCCAGTTAGGTTACACTCCCCAGGTCGGTTACACTCTCCAGTTTGGTAACAGTTAGGTTACACTCTCCAGTTAGGTTACACTCCCCAGGTCGGTTACACTCTCCAGTTTGGTAACAGTTAGGTTACACTCTCCAGTTAGGTTACACTCCCCAGGTCGGTTACACTCTCCAGTTTGGTAACAGTTAGGTTACACTCTCCAGTTAGGTTACACTCCCCAGGTCGGTTACACTCTCCAGTTTGGTAACAGTTAGGTTACACTCTCCAGTTAGGTTACACTCCCCAGGTCGGTTACACTCTCCAGTTTGGTAACAGTTAGGTTACACTCTCCAGTTAGGTTACACTCTCCAGGTCGGTTACACTCTCCAGGTCGGTTACACTCTCCAGTTTGGTAAAAGTTAGGTTACACTCTCCAGCTGGGTTACGCTCTCCAGTTAGGTTACATTCTACATTTAGATTCCACTCTCCAGGTAGGTTACACTCTCCAGGTCGGTTACAATTAGGTTACACTCTCCAGTTCGGTTACACTCTCCAGGTAGGTTACACTCTCCAGCTAGGTTACAATCTCCAGGTAGGTTACACTCTCCAGGTAGGTTACAATTAGGTTACACTCTCCATGTCGGTTACACTCTACATTTAGGTTACACTCTACATTTAGGTTACACTCTACATTTAAGTTACACTCTCCAGGTAGGTTACACTCTCCAGGTAGGTTACAATTAGGTTACACTCTCCAGGTAGGTTACACTCTCCAGGTAGGTTACAATTAGGTTACACTCTCCAGGTCGGAAATACTCTCCAGGTCGGTTACACTCTCCAGGTCGGTTACACTCTCCAGGTCGGTTACACTCTCCAGTTCGGTTACACTCTCCAGGTCGGTTACACTCTCCAGTTCGGTTACACTCTCATAGGAAGTTCATGGTATTGGGGAAAGTACTGGGGGAGAGAGAGAGGGGGGGTTACAGTCTCCAGTTCGGTTACACTCTCCAAGTCGGTTACAATTAGGTTACACTCTCCATTTAGGTTACACTCTCCAGGTCGGTTACACTCTCCAGGTCGGTTACACTCTCCAGTTTGGTAACAGTTATGTTACACTCTCCAGGTCGGTTACAATCTCCAGTTAGGTTACACTCTCCAGGTCGGTTACACTCTCCAGTTTGGTAACAGTTATGTTACACTCTCCAGGTCGGTTACAATCTCCAGTTAGGTTACACTCTCCAGGTCGGTTACACTCTCCAGTTTGGTAAAACTTAGGTTACACTCTCCAGTTAGGTTACACTCTCCATTTAGGTTACACTCTCCAGTTTGGTAACAGTTAGGTTACACTCTCCAGTTAGGTTACACTCTCCATTTAGGTTACACTCTCCAGTTTGGTAACAGTTAGGTTACACTCTCCAGTTAGGTTACACTCTCCAGGTCGGTTACAATCTCCAGTTAGGTTACACTCTCCAGGTCGGTTACAATCTCCAGGTCGGTTACACTCTCCAGGTCGGTTACACTCTCCAGGTCGGTTACACTCTCCAGTTAGGTTACACTCTCCAGTTCGGTTACACTCTCATAGGAAGTTCATGGTATTGAGGAAAGTACTGGGGGAGAGAGAGGGGGGGAGGTTACAGTCTCCAGTTTGGTTACACTCTCCAGTTCGGTTACACTCTCCAACTCGGTTACAATTAGGTTCCACTCTCCAGTTAGTTTACACTCTCCAGGTCGGTTACACACTCCAGGTCGGTTACACTCTCCAGTTTGGTAAAAGTTAGGTTACACTCTCCAGTTAGGTTACACTCTCCAGGTCGGTTACACTCTCCAGGTCGGTTACAGTCTCCAGGTCGGTTACAATTAGGTTACACTCTCCAGTTTGGTAACAGTTAGGTTACACTCTCCAGGTCGGTTCCACTCTCCAGGTCGGTTGCAATCTCCAGGTCGGTTCCACTCTCCAGGTCGGTTCCACTCTCCAGGTCGGTTACACTCTCCAGGTCGGTTACACTCTCCAGGTCGGTTACACTCTCCAGTTTGGTAACAGTTAGGTTACACTCTCCAGGTCGGTTACACTCTCCAGGTAGGTTACACTCTCCAGTTTGGTAACAGTTAGGTTACACTCTCCAGTATGGTAACAATTCGGTTACACTCTCCAGGTAGGTTACACTCTCCAGGTAGGTTACACTCTCCAGTTAGGTTACACTCTCCAGTTTGGTAACAGTTAGGTTACACTCTCCAGTATGGTAACAGGTAGGTTACACTCTCCAGTTAGGTTACACTCTCCAGTTTGGTAACAGTTAGGTTACACTCTCCAGTTAGGTTACACTCTCCAGTTTGGTAACAGTTAGGTTACACTCTCCAGGTCGGTTACACTCTCCAGGTTGGTTACACTCTCCAGTTAGGTTACACTCTCCAGTTAGGTTACACTCTCCAGTTTGGTAACAGTTAGGTTACACTCTCCAGTTAGGTTACACTCTCCAGTTTGGTAACAGTTAGGTTACACTCTCCAGTTAGGTTACACTCTCCAGTTTGGTAACAGTTAGGTTACACTCTCCAGTTAGGTTACGCTCTCCAGTTTGGTAACAGTTAGGTTCCACTCTCCAGTTAGGTTACACTCTCCAGTTTGGTAACAGTTAGGTTACACTCTCCAGTTAGGTTACACTCTCCAGTTAGGTTACACTCTCCAGTATGGTAACAGTTAGGTTACACTCTCCAGTTAGGTTACACTCTCCAGTATGGTAACAGTTAGTTTACACTCTCCAGGTAGGTTACACTCTCCAGTTTGGTAACAGTTAGGTTACACTCTCCAGGTCGGTTACACTCTCCAGGTAGGTTACACTCTCCAGGTAGGTTACACTCTCCAGTTTGGTAACAGTTAGGTTACACTCTCCAGTTAGGTTACGCTCTCCAGTTTGGTAACAGTTAGGTTCCACTCTCCAGTTAGGTTACACTCTCCAGTTTGGTAACAGTTAGGTTACACTCTCCAGTTAGGTTACACTCTCCAGTTAGGTTACACTCTCCAGTATGGTAACAGTTAGGTTACACTCTCCAGTTAGGTTACACTCTCCAGTATGGTAACAGTTAGTTTACACTCTCCAGGTAGGTTACACTCTCCAGTTTGGTAACAGTTAGGTTACACTCTCCAGTTAGGTTACACTCTCCAGTTAGGTTACACTCTCCAGGTCGGTTACACTCTCCAGGTCGGTTACACTCTCCAGGTCGGTTACACTCTCCAGTTTGGTAAAAGTTAGGTTACACTCTCCAGCTGGGTTACGCTCTCCAGTTAGGTTACATTCTACATTTAGATTCCACTCTCCAGGTAGGTTACACTCTCCAGGTCGGTTACAATTAGGTTACACTCTCCAGTTCGGTTACACTCTCCAGGTAGGTTACACTCTCCAGCTAGGTTACAATCTCCAGGTAGGTTACACTCTCCAGGTAGGTTACAATTAGGTTACACTCTCCATGTCGGTTACACTCTACATTTAGGTTACACTCTACATTTAGGTTACACTCTACATTTAAGTTACACTCTCCAGGTAGGTTACACTCTCCAGGTAGGTTACAATTAGGTTACACTCTCCAGGTAGGTTACACTCTCCAGGTAGGTTACAATTAGGTTACACTCTCCAGGTCGGAAATACTCTCCAGGTCGGTTACACTCTCCAGGTCGGTTACACTCTCCAGGTCGGTTACACTCTCCAGTTCGGTTACACTCTCCAGGTCGGTTACACTCTCCAGTTCGGTTACACTCTCATAGGAAGTTCATGGTATTGGGGAAAGTACTGGGGGAGAGAGAGAGGGGGGGTTACAGTCTCCAGTTCGGTTACACTCTCCAAGTCGGTTACAATTAGGTTACACTCTCCATTTAGGTTACACTCTCCAGGTCGGTTACACTCTCCAGGTCGGTTACACTCTCCAGTTTGGTAACAGTTATGTTACAGTTATGTTACACTCTCCAGGTCGGTTACAATCTCCAGTTAGGTTACACTCTCCAGGTCGGTTACACTCTCCAGTTTGGTAAAAGTTAGGTTACACTCTCCAGTTAGGTTACACTCTCCATTTAGGTTACACTCTCCAGTTTGGTAACAGTTAGGTTACACTCTCCAGTTAGGTTACACTCTCCATTTAGGTTACACTCTCCAGTTTGGTAACAGTTAGGTTACACTCTCCAGTTAGGTTACACTCTCCAGGTCGGTTACAATCTCCAGTTAGGTTACACTCTCCAGGTCGGTTACAATCTCCAGGTCGGTTACACTCTCCAGGTCGGTTACACTCTCCAGGTCGGTTACACTCTCCAGTTAGGTTACACTCTCCAGTTCGGTTACACTCTCCAGTTCGGTTACACTCTCATAGGAAGTTCATGGTATTGAGGAAAGTACTGGGGGAGAGAGAGGGGGGGAGGTTACAGTCTCCAGTTTGGTTACACTCTCCAGTTCGGTTACACTCTCCAACTCGGTTACAATTAGGTTCCACTCTCCAGTTAGTTTACACTCTCCAGGTCGGTTACACACTCCAGGTCGGTTACACTCTCCAGTTTGGTAAAAGTTAGGTTACACTCTCCAGTTAGGTTACACTCTCCAGGTCGGTTACACTCTCCAGGTCGGTTACAGTCTCCAGGTCGGTTACAATTAGGTTACACTCTCCAGTTTGGTAACAGTTAGGTTACACTCTCCAGGTCGGTTCCACTCTCCAGGTCAGTTGCAATCTCCAGGTCGGTTCCACTCTCCAGGTCGGTTCCACTCTCCAGGTCGGTTCCACTCTCCAGGTCGGTTCCACTCTCCAGGTCGGTTACACTCTCCAGTTTGGTAACAGTTAGGTTACACTCTCCAGGTCGGTTACACTCTCCAGGTAGGTTACACTCTCCAGTTTGGTAACAGTTAGGTTACACTCTCCAGTATGGTAACAATTCGGTTACACTCTCCAGGTAGGTTACACTCTCCAGGTAGGTTACACTCTCCAGTTAGGTTACACTCTCCAGTTAGGTTACACTCTCCAGTTTGGTAACAGTTAGGTTACACTCTCCAGTATGGTAACAGGTAGGTTACACTCTCCAGTTAGGTTACACTCTCCAGTTTGGTAACAGTTAGGTTACACTCTCCAGTTAGGTTACACTCTCCAGTTAGGTTACACTCTCCAGTTTGGTAACAGTTAGGTTACACTCTCCAGGTCGGTTACACTCTCCAGGTTGGTTACACTCTCCAGTTAGGTTACACTCTCCAGTTAGGTTACACTCTCCAGTTTGGTAACAGTTAGGTTACACTCTCCAGTTAGGTTACACTCTCCAGTTTGGTAACAGTTAGGTTACACTCTCCAGTTAGGTTACACTCTCCAGTTTGGTAACAGTTAGGTTACACTCTCCAGTTAGGTTACGCTCTCCAGTTTGGTAACAGTTAGGTTCCACTCTCCAGTTAGGTTACACTCTCCAGTTTGGTAACAGTTAGGTTACACTCTCCAGTTAGGTTACACTCTCCAGTTAGGTTACACTCTCCAGTATGGTAACAGTTAGGTTACACTCTCCAGTTAGGTTACACTCTCCAGTATGGTAACAGTTAGTTTACACTCTCCAGGTAGGTTACACTCTCCAGTTTGGTAACAGTTAGGTTACACTCTCCAGGTCGGTTACACTCTCCAGGTAGGTTACACTCTCCAGGTAGGTTACACTCTCCAGTTTGGTAACAGTTAGGTTACACTCTCCAGTTAGGTTACGCTCTCCAGTTTGGTAACAGTTAGGTTCCACTCTCCAGTTAGGTTACACTCTCCAGTTTGGTAACAGTTAGGTTACACTCTCCAGTTAGGTTACACTCTCCAGTTAGGTTACACTCTCCAGTATGGTAACAGTTAGGTTACACTCTCCAGTTAGGTTACACTCTCCAGTATGGTAACAGTTAGTTTACACTCTCCAGGTAGGTTACACTCTCCAGTTTGGTAACAGTTAGGTTACACTCTCCAGTTAGGTTACACTCTCCAGTTAGGTTACACTCTCCAGGTCGGTTACACTCTCCAGGTCGGTTACACTCTCCAGGTAGGTTACACTCTCCAGTTTGGTAACAGTTAGGTTACACTCTCCAGTTAGGTTACACTCTCCAGTTTGGTAACAGTTAGGTTACACTCTCCAGTTAGGTTACACTCTCCAGTTAGGTTACACTCTCCAGTATGGTAACAGTTAGGTTACACTCTCCAGTTAGGTTACACTCTCCAGTATGGTAACAGTTAGTTTACACTCTCCAGGTAGGTTACACTCTCCAGTTTGGTAACAGTTAGGTTACACTCTCCAGTTAGGTTACACTCTCCAGTTAGGTTACACTCTCCAGGTCGGTTACACTCTCCAGGTCGGTTACACTCTCCAGGTCGGTTACACTCTCCAGGTAGGTTACACTCTCCAGGTAGGTTACACTCTCCAGTTTGGTAACAGTTAGGTTACACTCTCCAGGTCGGTTACACTCTCCAGTTAGGTTACACTCTCCAGGTCGGTTACACTCTCCAGGTCGGTTACACTCTCCAGGTCGGTTACACTCTCCAGGTCGGTTACACTCTCCAGGTCGGTTACACTCTCCAGGTCGGTTACACTCTCATAGGAAGTTCATGGTATTGGGGAAAGTACTGGGGGAGAGAGAGAGGGGGGGTTACAGTCTCCAGTTTGGTTACACTCTCCAGTTCGGTTACACTCTCCAAGTCGGTTACAATTAGGTTCCACTCTCCAGTTAGGTTACACTCTCCATTTAGGTTACACTCTCCAGGTCGGTTACACTCTCCAGGTTGGTTACAATCTCCAGTTAGGTTACACTCTCCAGTTAGGTTACACTCTCCAGTTTGGTAACAGTTAGGTTCCACTCTCCAGTTAGGTTACACTCTCCAGTTTGGTAACAGTTAGGTTACACTCTCCAGTTAGGTTACACTCTCCAGTTAGGTTACACTCTCCAGTATGTTAACAGTTAGGTTACACTCTCCAGTTAGGTTACACTCTCCAGTATGGTAACAGTTAGTTTACACTCTCCAGGTCGGTTACACTCTCCAGGTCGGTTACACTCTCCAGTTCGGTTACACTCTCATAGGAAGTTCATGGTATTGGGGAAAGTACTGGGGGAGAGAGAGAGGGGGGGTTACAGTCTCCAGTTTGGTTACACTCTCCAGGTCGGTTACTCTCTCCAGGTCGGTTACACTCTCCAGGTCGGTTACACTCTCCAGGTCGGTTACACTCTCCAGTTCGGTTACACTCTCATAGGAGGTTCATGGTATTGGGGAAAGTACTGGGGGAGAGAGAGGGGGGGGGGTTACACTCTCCAGGTCGGTTACACTCTCCAGGTTGGTTACACTCTCCAGTTAGGTTACACTCTCCAGTTTGGTAACAGTTAGGTTACACTCTCCAGTTAGGTTACACTCTCCAGTTTGGTAACAGTTAGGTTACACTCTCCAGTTAGGTTACACTCTCCAGTTAGGTTACACTCTCCAGTTTGGTAACAGTTAGGTTACACTCTCCAGTTAGGTTACACTCTCCAGTTTGGTAACAGTTAGGTTCCACTCTCCAGTTAGGTTACACTCTCCAGTTTGGTAACAGTTAGGTTACACTCTCCAGTTAGGTTACACTCTCCAGTTAGGTTACACTCTCCAGTTAGGTTACACTCTCCAGTATGGTAACAGTTAGGTTACACTCTCCAGGTAGGTTACACTCTCCAGTTTGGTAACAGTTAGGTTACACTCTCCAGTATGGTAACAATTCGGTTACACTCTCCAGGTAGGTTACACTCTCCAGTTAGGTTACACTCTCCAGTTTGGTAACAGTTAGGTTACACTCTCCAGTATGGTATCAGGTAGGTTACACTCTCCAGTTAGGTTACACTCTCCAGTTTGGTAACAGTTAGGTTACACTCTCCAGTTTGGTAACAGTTAGGTTACACTCTCCAGGTTGGTTACACTCTCCAGTTAGGTTACACTCTCCAGTTTGGTAACAGTTAGGTTACGCTCTCCAGTTAGGTTACACTCTCCAGTTTGGTAACAGTTAGGTTACACTCTCCAGTTAGGTTACACTCTCCAGTTAGGTTACACTCTCCAGTTTGGTAACAGTTAGGTTACACTCTCCAGTTAGGTTACACTCTCCAGTTTGGTAACAGTTAGGTTACACTCTCCAGTTAGGTTACACTCTCCAGTTTGGTAACAGTTAGGTTACACTCTCCAGTTAGGTTACACTCTCCAGGTAGGTTACACTCTCCAGTTAGGTTACACTCTCCAGTTAGGTTACACTCTCCAGTATGGTAACAGTTAGGTTACACTCTCCAGTTAGGTTACACTCTCCAGTTAGGTTACACTCTCCAGTATGGTAACAGTTAGGTTACACTCTCCAGTTAGGTTACACTCTCCAGTATGGTAACATTTAGGTTACACTCTCCAGTTAGGTTACACTCTCCAGTTTGGTAACACTTAGGTTACACTCTCCAGTATGGTAACAATTCGGTTACACTCTCCAGTATGGTAACAATTCGGTTACACTCTCCAGTTAGGTTACACTCTCCAGGTAGGTTACACTCTCCAGTTTGGTAACGGTTAGGTTACACTCTCCAGTTAGGTTACACTCTCCAGTTAGGTTACACTCTCCAGTTTGGTAACGGTTAGGTTACACTCTCCAGTATGGTAACACTTAGGTTACACTCTCCAGTTTGGTAACGGTTAGGTTACACTCTCCAGTTAGGTTACACTCTCCAGGTAGGTTACACTCTCCAGGTAGGTTACACTCTCCAGTTTGGTAACACTTAGGTTACACTCTCCAGTATGGTAACAGTTAGGTTACACTCTCCAGTTAGGTTACACTCTCCAGGTAGGTTACACTCTCCAGTTTGGTAACGGTTAGGTTACACTCTCCAGTATGGTAACAATTCGGTTACACTCTCCAGGTAGGTTACACTCTCCAGTTTGGTAACAGTTAGGTTACACTCTTCAGTTAGGTTACACTCTCCAGTTAGGTTACACTCTCCAGTTTGGTAACAGTTAGGTTACACTCTCCAGTTTGGTAACAGGTAGGTTACACTCTCCAGTATGGTAACAGGTAGGTTACACTCTCCAGTTAGGTTACACTCTCCAGTTTGGTAACAGTTAGGTTACACTCTCCAGTTAGGTTACACTCTCCAGTTAGGTTACACTCTCCAGTTTGGTAACAGTTAGGTTACACTCTCCAGTTAGGTTACACTCTCCAGTTTGGTAACAGTTAGGTTACACTCTCCAGGTCGGTTACACTCTCCAGGTTGGTTACACTCTCCAGTTAGGTAACACTCTCCAGTTTGGTAACAGTTAGGTTACACTCTCCAGTTAGGTTACACTCTCCAGTTTGGTAACAGTTAGGTTACACTCTCCAGTTAGGTTACACTCTCCAGTTTGGTAACAGTTAGGTTACACTCTCCAGTTAGGTTACACTCTCCAGTTTGGTAACAGTTAGGTTACACTCTCCAGTTTGGTAACAGTTAGGTTACACTCTCCAGTTAGGTTACACACTCCAGTATGGTAACAGTTAGGTTACACTCTCCAGTTAGGTTACACTCTCCAGCTAGGTTACACTCTCCAGTTTGGTAACAATTAGGTTACACTCTCCAGTTAGGTTACACTCTCCAGTTAGGTTACACTCTCCAGTTCGGTTACACTCTCATAGGAAGTTCAAGGTGTTGGGGAAAGTACTGGGGGAGAGAGGGGGGGGGGGTTCACCCTGATGCGTGCCTCAAGTCCACACCTCCACAAATGCCTGTTGCATTTCCTTCTAATCATTGCAAATGTAGACATCCGAAGGAGAGAGGTATATTGAAACAGATTATCATCTCTCTCAGACACACACGTTATAGAGTTAACAAAAAGGTCCCTACATTTCTCGGGTATAATATTACTAGATTATGATTAGATAAGACACGTCCAGTCACGAATATTAAACAGACTTCGAAATGTAGCAATAAGCGTCACACACCCATTGGAAAGTTTAGACCGAACCTGCAATTACACAAATGAGTCATACATGTTTCAAGTGCATGTTCTATTTCATCTGATTGAAAATATAAAAATTAATCAATCATAAATGTCAACATGTGGGCCTCGTCATTTGGTATTCTTTGCATGGATGACAACACTGGGGTACTGAGGCGCTTGATCAATGCCAAGTTAGTTGTTCCACTTCGCACCGCAAAGCCTGGTGGTTTAAATCAAGGAGGAAAGAAGAGTAGCAAGCCTTAGGTTAGAGGACTAGTTTTCTGTGGACACGCCCAAAACAAACACGTCAAGTTTAGCCTAAACGGTGTCAGTTCCCAAAATAGACTTTCATTTAAAACACTCAGCCACCTGGATGTTTTAAATTAAATCTCTGCACATGTTTTTTCTCAATGAAATGTAGGCTAAATGACTTTATAATTACCCTAGAATGCCTTGCAATTCCCCGGTTAATCGTAATCCTCTCATGGTTATTTCCAATTTTTTCCTGCAACAAAATCCCTAAAAACAAAACCATATGCTACTTACAGTGCGTTATGATGCGATATCCAACTTTACAAAGTTATTGCCAAAACGTATTTTACAAATCCATATTTATTGTTGTAAACTTCAATGAAAAACGTATTGTTTTATTTCGTTCTCTGTTGCTTGCCTCCTCACTCAAGCCAATGCATTGTGCTGCTCCGCAGTGTTCTCTGCTCCGCTCAATTTGCAGGAAAACTTTCCCAGCGCTGAAGGAACGCGCATGCCCGCCGCGACGTCCTTGATTTGCCCAGGGACAAATTTATCTGGACGTTTTGGAACATTCAGATATAAATATGTTAAGTAGAACAAACATGCCACTCTGACATGTAGAATAAGGAATCACGTCGCCTCTATTCATGCATTTCTATCTGCAAGTTTTGACGACGTTTGGCCACTGAACGTGGTTCCTGATCTTTTTGCGTTGTTTCCGCCCAACTTTGCCATGTGATGGACAAACAGGTACTTCATTAACCATTCCAGTGGAGGCGACTGCACACCTGGGCACATTTATAATACCCTGGGCACATTTATAATACCCTGGGCACATTTATAATACCCTGGGCACATGTATAATACCCTGGGCACATTTATAATACCCTGGGCACATTTATAATACCCTGGGCACATTTATAATACCCTGGGCACATTTATAATACCCTGGGCACATGTATAATACCCTGGGCACATTTATAATACCCTGGGCACATTTATAATACCCTGGGCACATTTATAATACCCTGGGCACATTTATAATACCCTGGGCACATGTATAATACCCTGGGCACATGTATAATACCCTCGGCACATTTATAACGGGTTTACACACTCATTCACACATAATTGTGAGTAAAAAAGTGTACCCATGAAAATGATATAGAAAGTGCCATTAGAATATACTGTATAGATATAGTTGCAGCCAAATATATTGGCACCCTTGCAATTTTCTTAAATAATTCCCTATTTCTTCTCAAATAAGTTGATATTGAAAAGATGTTTGGTCTCTACGCCTTGTT
>NC_060185.1:89800532-89970532 GCF_021184085.1 Oncorhynchus gorbuscha
AGAGAATGAGTGTTTTGGTGTTGAGACAGTAGGTGAATGAGAGAGAATGAGTGTTTTGGTGTTGAGACGGTGGGTGAATGAGAGAGAATGAGTGTTTTGGTGTTGAGACGGGGTGGGTGAATGAGAGAGAATGAGTGTTTTGGTGTTGAGACGGTGGGTGAATGAGAGAGAATGAGTGTTTTGGTGTTGAGACGGGGTGGGTGAATGAGAGAGAATGAGTGTTTTGGTGTTGAGACGGGGTGGGTGAATGAGAGAGAAATAGTGTTTTGGTGTTGAGACGGGGTGGGTGAATGAGAGAGAATGAATGTTTTGGTGTTGAGACGGGGTGGGTGAATGAGAGAGAATGAGTGTTTTGGTGTTGAGACGGTGGGTGAATGAGAGAGAATGAGTGTTTTGGTGTTGAGACAGGGTGGGTGAATGAGAGAGAATGAGTGTTTTGGTGTTGAGACGGTGGGTGAATGAGAGAGAATGAGTGTTTTGGTGTTGAGACAGCCTTCTGGGCACAAACTGGTTGAATCACATACACATGGTTAGCAGATGTTAATGTGAGTGTAGCAAAATGCTTGTGCTTCTAGTTCCTACCATGCTGTAATCTCTAACAGGTAATCTAACAATTCCACAACAACTACATTATTTATACACACAAGTCTACAGTAATGAACAAGAATATGTCCATGTAAATATATGGATGAGCGTTGGTGGAACGGCATAGGCAAGAGGCAGTAGATGGTATAGAGTACAGTATATACATATGAGATGAGTAATGTAGGGTATGTAAACGTTATACAAAGGGGCATTGTTTAAAGTGGCTAGTGATACATTTATTACATCCAATTTTCTATTATTAAAGTGACTAGAGATTTGAGTCAGTACACACACGCGCACGCGACCCCCTCCCTCCCTCCCTCCTCCCTGTCCTACCCCCTCCCTACTCCCGCCCTCCTCCCTGTCCTACTCCTTCCCTGTCCTTCCCCCTCCCTACTCCCTGTCCTACTCCTCCCTGTCCTACCCCATCCCTACTCCCTGTCCTACTCCTCCCTGTCCTACCCCCTCCCTACTCCCTGTCCTACCCACTCCCTACCCCTCCCTACTCCCTGTCCTACCCCTCCCTACTCCCTCCCTCCTCCCTGTCCTACCCCCACCCTCCCTCCTCCTTGTCCTACTCCTTCCCTGTCCTACTCCCTCCCTCCTCCCTGTCCTACTCCTTCCCTGTCCTACTCCCTCCCTCCTCCCTGTCCTACTCCTTCCCTGTCCTACTCCCTCCCTCCTCCCTGTCCTACCCCCTCCCTCCCTCCTCCCTGTCCTACCCCCTCCCTCCCTCTCCCTGTCCTACCCCCACCCTCCCTCCTCCCTGTCCTACTCCTTCCCTGTCCTACTCCCTCACTCGCCCCTGTCCTACTCCCTCTCTCCTCCCTGTCCTACTCCCTCCTCCCTGTCCTACCCCCACCCTCCCTCCTCCCTGTCCTACTCCTTCCCTGTCCTACTCCCTCCCTCCTCCCTGTCCTACCCCCTCCCTACTCCCGCTCTCCTCCCTGTCCTACCCCCACCCTCCCTCCTCCCTGTCCTACTCCCTCTCTCCTCCCTGTCCTACTCCCTCTCTCCTCCCTGTCCTACTCCCTCCTCCCTCTCCTACCCTACCCCCTCCCTCCTCCCTGTCCTACTCCCTCTCTCCTCCCTGTCCTACTCCCTCCTCCCTGTCCTACTCCCTCTCTCCTCCCTGTCCTACTCCCTCCTCCCTGTCCTACCCCCTCCCTCCTCCCTCCCCCTGTCCTACCCCCTCCCCCTCCCTTTTCCCTGTCCTACCCCCTCCCTCCTTTTTCATCTGGCTGTAGGAGCCACTTCTGACTCCAATTAGGATTTCCTGAGACTCAGTAAAAGGGCTTATTGACTGAGAGAAACCACCAGCCCAGACTGACTACTGCTCCCCTGTCCCCTTCCTCCCCCCGCTATGTATGTGTGTGTGTGCGTGCGTGCGTGTGCGTGTGTGTGTGTGTGTGTGTGTGTGTGTGTGTGTGTGTGTGTGTGTGTGTGTGTGTGTGTGTGTGTGTGTGTGTGTGTGTGTGTGTGTGTGTGTGTGTGTGTGTGTGTGTGTGTGTGAGTTGCTGTCTATGAGAGGCTCTATGTTGTTGTGTCATCACTCTACAGTCTCACTCTACAGTCTCACTCTACAGTCTCACTCTACAGTCTCACTCTACAGTCTCACTCCACAGTCTCACTCTACAGTCTCACTCTACAGTCTCACTCTACAGTCTCACTCTACAGTCTCACTCCACAGTCTCACTCTACAGTCTCACTCTACAGTCTCACTCTACAGTCTCACTCTACAGTCTCACTCTACAGTCTCACTCTACAGTCTCACTCCACAATGACACACGTTGACACAAACAAATCTCATCTCTTCTCCTCCTTTTACTGACTTTCTCTTCGCTCCCTCTTGTTTTTATTGAATTGTTTCATTCTCAGTACCTGTAATGATTCAAACTGAAACCGACTCCTCAGTCATAGATAATGTCTGGTGCAATGTGTGCTCCCAGACCATACAATGAATCAATCATTTCACAATGTAAATCATCAAATGTAGAATTAATTCTCCCCTCCATACCAATTGGCCGTTGACTGAACTCAAGTGCTTAATGAATGGCACTGGGACATCCATGGAGGCAGTGGTTTGGAGCACAAAGAGCCCAATCTGAGGCTGAGTGCTGGGCTGGATCTGGAGTTCACAGGGGATCTCTCTGGAAAAGTTTCATCTCAAATGGCTCCCAATTCCACATATAGTGCACTACCCATAGGGCTCTGGTCAAAGGTAGTGCACTATGTAGGGAATAGGGTGCCATTTGGGATGCAGTAGTCCCTGTATCTGGAGGAGGCTGTCTGTGTGGCAGGACCGCTCACATAGTTCATATTCAAAGGACCGGGGCCTTGTAAAGGAAGTCGTAAATAGAGGTTGACAAAGTGAGTTGCATACACAAAGACATGACCTTTAAATAGGCTGTGTGTATAGTGGGGTGTTGGGCGAGGGCTGTGTATAGTCAGGCAGAGCAGAGTGGTGCAGGGTGGGTGAAGGAGGGGTGGAGGGTAGCGGCCTGAGAGAGGACTTGTACTAGGATGGTCATGTATAGAGTCTACAGTGGGTCATTAAAGCAAGGCCTCACACTGCACCTCCCCTCTCCCCCATCACTGCAAACAAACTAACCCCACAGCTCACATTCTAGAACCTTGGTCAGATTGTCTTTCAGTTCCATTTTCTGTGTTTTAACACATTCTAGAACCTTGGTCAGATTGTCTTTCAATTCCATTTTCTTTGTTCTAACACATTCTAGAACATTTTAGTATACCCTGCATCAGGTGCAGTATGCGAGAAAAGGACTTCTTTTTTTCTTACATTTTTGATTGTTTGATTATTTTGAGGAACCCAAATAACATTTTGAGGAAAACAAGGGAATTAAAAGTGAGTTAAATGGTATCCATAGTGTGTCTTATTGACAAACTGTTTATACCCACTTTCTTACCCGGATTCTCCTTCCATCGTCAGCGCCAGCCATCTACGTGCTCTACACTGCGAAACGCCTTGTTACCATCACAACACACACACACACGGTTACTTCAACCAACTAAACCTAATTACCCCCCTTTCCCGCCCCCTGCCCCTTTATACCAAGCAGTGATGTCACCCACAGAGAGACAGTTGGGTTGGCACACTGCCCAGCGATGTGAAACTGGCAGGAGAAAGAGGAGGGGAGAAGAGGGGGGGGGAGAGGAGGAGATGAGAGGAGGGGAGGAGGGGAGAAGAGGGGGAGGGGGGGAGGAGGGGAGAAGAGGGGGAGGAGGAGAGGAGGAGATGAGAGGAGGGGAGAAGAGAAGAGGGGAGAAGAGGGGAGGGGAGGAGGAGAGGAGGAGATGAGAGGAGGGGAAGAGGGGAGAAGAGGAGGAGATGAGAGGGGAGGAGGGGAGAAGAGGGGGAGGGGAGGAGGGGAGAAGAGTGGGAGGGGAGGAGGGGAGAAGAGTGGGAGGGGAGGAAGAGAGGAGGAGGGGAGAAGAGGGGGAGGGGAAGAGGGGAGAAGAGGGGGAGGGGAGGAGGAGAGGAGGAGATGAGAGGAGGGGAGGAGGGGAGAAGAGGGGGAGGGGAGGAGGAGAAGAGAGGAGGGGAGGAAGAGAGATTCTGGCTGGCCCTTGCGTAGGGGCCAAATGGATTAGAGTTTCCGCTAAGCACTGAAGCAGCAAAACCAAAGTCCCCCTCTTTCTCTCTCCTCCCTCTCTAATCCCAACCAACATCCCTCTTTCTCTCCCAACTCTTCCCTCTCCAGCACCGATAGAGCCAGCCAGCCCAGTTAATGCTGAAAGGAGAACACGGAGAACACACAGGGAGATGTGAGGGGCTGGGCCCTGGAGGGACATTCTCCTAGGGGATTTACCTACAGCTTGGTCCCCCCTACCCTCTGCTTCCACTCCCGTTCATTTCCATTCATTTCCTGTTTACTTCCATTCAGCAGGCCTGCGTTGAGGTCCATTCATTTCCTGTTTACTTCCATTCAGCAGGCCTGCGTTGAGGTCCATTCATTTCCTGTTTACTTCCATTCAGCAGGCCTGCGTTGAGGTCCATTCATTTCCTGTTTACTTCCATTCAGCAGGCCTGCGTTGAGGTCCATTCATTACGGATAAACTGTCACGGCCTACCTTTTGCTGAGGCATCCAAGATGGTTAAACAAGACACCCTTGGGCCCCTGGGCTTGGATTCTCTTACTGAGCCACGGCCCAGTTTCTACCCTCGAGCCCCTGTGATTCTCTGAGATTCTATTAGCCGTGGTCCAGTTTCTACTTTTGGGCCCCTGTGATTCTGAGCCACAATCCACTTTCTGTAGAGGCTGCAGGGCTGTTGCGTGATGAGACAGGGAATCCTCATCAAGGATCAGTTAAAGAGGAAGGCTAGCAATGGGTCAAAGTCAATGTATGGGGCCTGGGTTGGATTCTCTATCGTTTGTCTTGGTGATGTTGATGTTGACAGCCACAATATTGGGAATTATTTACATAGTGAACGTAACAGAGGAAATGGCGTACTGTAGATTGAGTCAATAAAGTCCATGAAAGCACAGGATATGAGTTTGCGTGGTTATTTTGTTTAAGTGAAAACACAGGCAACTCCCTCTCTTTCTCTCTTCCGTTCCCTCTCCCTCCATCCCTCCGTCTCCCAGACACAGAGACAGCTGGCTGAGAGAGAAGAGAGGGGGATCAAAAGGAAGAGAGACCGCTGCAGGGTCGCCAGCTGAGTTATTTGGAGAACCCCTGTGAAAATGGAAGGAGAGGAAGGCCTGTTGCTAGGCCTGTTGCTAGTTATGTTGCTAGGCCTGTTGCTAGGCTGACCTGTCAGGGGGTAGAGCACTCTCACAGAGCCTAGCGAAGAGAAACGGGCTATGTTTACACACACACACACACACACACACACACACACACACACACACACACACACACACACACACACACACACACACACACACACACACACACACACACACACACACACACACACACACACACACACCCAACCCTGTGATTGTAGGTTAAGTACACTAGCTATCTCCTGTGCCATAAAGGATCAGAGCTCTTGAAGGCTATTGTATCATATTTGATCAATTAATACGTGTTATTTACATGTCATTGCTGGTTGTTATCTATATATATATCTGATGATTGTATATTAAACACTACCGTTCAAAAGTTTGGGGTCACTTAGAAATGTCCCTGTTATTGAAAGAAAATCACAGTTTTTGTCCATTAACGTAACATCAAAGTGATCAGAAATACAGTGTAGACATTGTTAATGTGTTAAATGACTATTGTCGCTGGAAATGGTTGATTTTTTATGGAATATCTACATAGGCGTACAGAGTCTCATTATCGGCAAACATCACTCCTGTTTTCCAATGGCACATTGTGTTAGCTAATCCAAGTTTATCATTTTAAAAGGCTAATTGATCATTAGAAAACCATTTTGCAACTATGTTAGCACAGCTGAAAATTGTTGTCCTGATTAAAGAAGCAATAAAACTGGCCTTCTTTAGACTAGTAGAGTATCAGGAGCATCAGCATTTGTGCGTTCAATTACAGGCTCAAAATGGCCAGAAACAAAGTCCTTTCTTCTGATACTCGTCAGTCTATTCTTGTTCTGAGAAATGAAGGCTGTTCCATACGAGAAATTGCCAAGAATCTGACAATCTTGTACAACACTGTGTACTACTCCCTTCACAGAACAGCGCAAGCTGGCTCTAACCAGAATAGAAAGAGGAGTGGGAGGCCCCAGTGCACAACTGAACAAGAGTACAAGTGCATTAGAGTGTCTAGTTTGCCTCATAATTCCTCAACTGGCAGCTTCATTAAATGGTATCCACAAAACACGAGTCTCAACGTCAACAGCGAAGAGGCAACTCCGGAATGCTGGCCTTCTAGGCAGAGTTCCTCTATCCAGTGTCTGTGTTCTTTTGCCCATTAAAACTTCTTCAGAATAGGGTATATTTGTCTCCATTTCCGCCTGACTGACGTGCCCAAAGTAAACTGCCTGTTGCTCAGGCCCTGAAGCCAAGATATGCATATCATTGGTACCATTGGAAAGAAAGCACTCTGAAGTTTGTATAAATGTTAAAATAATGTAGGAGACTATAACATAATTTATATGGCAAGCAAAAATCAGAAGAAAAACCAACCAGACATTTTTTTTGAGGTCTCAGACTCTTATAATGGAAAACTATGGGTCCTATGTAATTCCGGCTCCCAGATTGCAATTCCCATGGCTTCCACCAGATGTCAACAGTCTTTATTCAAGGTTTCAGGCTTGTTTCTTCAAAAACAAGCAAGATTTTTGAGTTTTTGTGAAGAGACCACCGGAACAATATCAGTCTTTCAGCACAAGAGGAAGAGGGCGCGTGCTTACTAATTTTACTTTCCTATTGAACATACTACTTACCATATGAAATATTATAGTTTATTTACATGTTATGGTACCTGAGGATTAAATAGAAACGCTGGACTTGTTTGGACGAAGTTTAGAGGTAGCTTTTTGGATTCCTTTGTCTGCATGTTCAACGAGTGGATTACTGAAACTGATGGCACCACCTAAACAGACTTTTTGGGATATAAAGAAGGATTTTATCTAACAAATCGACAATTTTTGTTGTAGCTGGGACCCTTGGGATTGCAAACAGAGGAAGATTTTCAAAAGTAAGTAACTTATTTAATCGCTATTTGTGATTTTGTGAAGCCTGTGCTGGTTGAAAAATATGTTGATGTGGTGCGCCATCCTCAGACAATCGCATTGTATGCTTTCGCTGTAAAGCCTATTGTAAATCGAACAACACAGTTAGATTAACAAGAATTTAAGCTTTTGAATTATGGATGTTCTGGACTGGGGACCGTCGATGGAGACCCAGGGCTGGGGACCGTCTCTGGAGACCCCGGGCTGGGGACCGTCTCTGGAGACCCCGGGCTGGGGACAGTCGCTGGAGTCCCCGGGCTGGGGACCGTCGTTGGAGGTTCCAGACTGTGTCCCGTCCTTGGAGGTTCCGGATTGTGGCCCGTCATTGGAGGTTCCGGACTGTGTCCGGTCCTTGAAGGTTCCGGATTGTGGCCCGTCGTTGGAGGTTCCGGTCTGTGAACTTTCGCCGGACTCTCTGGACTGGGTACTGTCGCCGGACGCTCTGGACTTGGTACTGTCGCCGGACGCTCTGGACTGGGTACTGTTGCCGGACGCTCTGGACTGGGTACTGCAGCCGGACGCTCTGGACTTGGTACTGTAGCCGGACGCTCTGGACTGGGTACTGTCGCCGGACGCTCTGGACTGGGTACTGTCGACGGACGCTCTGGACTGGGTACTGTCGCCGGACGCTCTGGACTGGGTACTGTCGCCGGACGCTCTGGACTGGGTACTGTTGCCGGACGCTCTGGACTGGGTACTGTTGCCGGACGCTCTGGACTGGGTACTGTTGCCGGATGCTCTGGACTGGGTACTGTTGCCGGACGCTCTGGACTGGGTACTGTCGCCGGACGCTCTGGACTGGGTACTGTCACAGGACGCTCTGGACTAGGTATTGTCGCCGGATGCTCTGGACTGGGTACTGTTGCCGGATGCTCTGGACTGGGTACTGTTGCCGGACGCTCTGGACTGGGCACTGTAGGCCTGGTGCATGGTGCCGGCACTGGTGGTACCATGCTGGAGACAGGCACCTCAGGGCGAGTGCGAGGAGCAGGAACAGGGAGTACTGGACTGCCGAGGCGCACTGTAGGCCTGGTGCGTGGTGCCGGCACTGGTGGTACTGGGCTGGTGACACGCAGCTCAGGGCGAGTGCGGGGAGCAGGCACAGGACGTACTGGACTGTGGAGGCGCACTGGAGGTCTGGAGTGTAGAGCTGACACAACCCATCCTGGCTAGATGTTAATTTTCAGGGTGCTGGCACAGGACGCACTGGGCTGTGCAGACTCACCGGAGACACAGTACGCAGAGCTGGCGCAGGATGGTCCAAAGAGGTATACTGGAGACCAGGAGCGCTGAGCCGGCACCCTCCTTCCTGGCTGGATGCCCATTCTGGCCCGGCCAATGCAAGGAGCTGGATTAGAGCGCACCGGGCTAGAATAGCGCACTGGGCTAGAATAGCGCACTGGAGACACCGTGCACTCTACCGCATAACACGGTGCCTGACCAGTAACACGCTCCCCACAGTAAGCACGAGGAGTTGGCTCAGGTCACCGACCTGACTCATGCAATCTCCCCCCCAAAATTATTGGGGCTGCCTCTCGGCCTTCCGTGCTAGCCGTGTACCCTCTATTCTCCGGTATTCCTCCTCGTAGTATCGCCGCCGTTCCACTTTCGCTGCCACTATCTCTTCCTTAGGACGGGGATACTCCCCCGGCTGCGTCCAGGGTCCTGCTCCATCTAGTATCTCCTCCCAGGTCCATTTGCCCATTAAACGCTGCTCCTCCTTTTCACGCTGCTTGGTCCTTTTATGGTGGGTTGTTCTGTCACGGTCGTCATATGGAGGAGAACAAAGGCGCAGCGTGGTAAGCGTACAGCTTCTTTAATGAAAGCGAGAACACTGAACAAACTATACAAAACAAGATAACGAACCGTGAAGCTATATGACTAGTGCAAACAGGCAACTCAACTTAGAACAACAACCCACAAAATACCCAAGGATTATGGCTACCTAAATATGGTCCCCAATCAGAGACAACAATAAACAACTGCCTCTGATTGAGAACCAATCTAGGCAACCATAGACATATAAACCCCTAGACATACAAAAACCCCTAAACAATACAAAAACTAAACAAACCACCCTCGTCACACCCTGACCTAACCAAAATAATAATGAAAACAAAGATAACTAAGGTCAGGGCGTGACAAGGGGATGATGACAAAATATTTGCGAGAGGGAAGGAATCTAATTTGGTCCTCAACTCGCAGCTCAGTCATTTCGTTCAGAGTGAACGGAGTTAGCCGTGAGTCACTCTGACCCGGAGCAGGTTAGTTCTGAAGGTTTCATTGCCATAGAAATTAACCTGGCTTAAAGGTGAGGCACTTTTGTATGACCGGTTATTCCGAGATGAACTCAGAGTTGACCAAAGTTACCTGGCCAACTCCTCAAACCTGATTGGTAGTATAGGGGCTCAGGGTATGTCTTCAGCTGTGGGACAGATTAACCCAGTAAAGAAACCAGGTATTCAGAGGATAAAACCAAAAGGAGGTGACGACGTACACACACACACACACACACACACAGACACACACACACACACACACACACACACACACACACACACACACACACACACACACACAGACACACAGACACACACACACACACAGACACACAGACACACAGACACACACACACACACACACACACACACACACACACACACACACACACACACACACACACACACACACACACACACACACACACACACACACTTACACATACACATACACATACACATACACATACACACACACACTCTCTCCCTGCCTCCCAGCGCTGGGTGTGATAGAGGAGAGGCAGTCTGCAGGAGTTGAGGTGTTGATCTTTGTCATCCTGTTGTTGAGGATCCTACATCTGAATGTTGTTTCAGACACACACACACACACGTACAAACACACACACATGCATATATGCACACAAGCACACACACACAACACACCTACCTGTTGTCCATTGGTCCTAGTGTAACTGAATGGGTTCATTATCAGGAGGTGATCTGTTTATTGAAGGTGGTGGGACTCTGTAGAGGTGGTCTCTACTAGTTAATACAATAGAGGTGGTCTCTACTAGTTAATACAATAGAGGTGGTCTCTACTAGTTAATACAATAGAGGTGGTCTCTACTAGTTAATACAATAGAGGTGGTCTCTACTAGTTAATACAATAGAGGTGGTCTCTACTAGTTAATACAATAGAGGTGGTCTCTACTAGTTAAGACTGTAGAGGTGGTCTCTACTAGTTAATACAATAGAGGTGGTCTCTACTAGTTAAGACTGTAGAGGTGGTCTCTACTGGTTAAGACTCTGTAGAGGTGGTCTCTTCTAGTTAAGACTGTTGAGGTAATATCTACTGGTTAAGACTGTAGAGGTAATATCTACTGGTTAAGACTGTAGAGGTGGCCCTACTAGTTAATACAATAGAGGTGGTCTCTACTAGTTAATACAATAGAGGTGGTCTCTTCTAGTTAAGACTGTTGAGGTAATATCTACTGGTTAAGACTGTAGAGGTAATATCTACTGGTTAAGACTGTAGAGGTGGTCTCTACTAGTTAATACAATAGAGGTGGTCTCTACTAGTTAAGACTGTAGAGGTGGTCTCTACTGGTTAATACAATAGAGGTGGTCTCTACTAGTTAATACAATAGAGGTGGTCTCTACTAGTTAATACAATAGAGGTGGTCTCTACTAGTTAATACAATAGAGGTGGTCTCTACTAGTTAATACAATAGAGGTGGCCTCTACTAGTTAATACAATAAAGGTGGTCTCTACTAGTTAAGACTGTAGAGGTGGTCTCTACTAGTTAATACAATAGAGGTGGTCTCTACTAGTTAAGAATGTAGAGGTGGTCTCTACTGGTTAAGACTCTGTAGAGGTGGTCTCTTCTAGTTAAGGCTGTTGAGGTAATATCTACTGGTTAAGACTGTAGAGGTAATATCTACTGGTTAAGACTGTAGAGGTGGTCTCTACTAGTTAATACAATAGAGGTTGTCTCTACTAGTTAAGACTGTAGAGGTGGTCTCTACTGGTTAAGGAGGTGGCCTCTACGAGTTAAGACTGTAGAGGTGGTCTCTACTGGTTAAGACTCTGTAGAGGTGGTCTCTACTGGTTGAGACTGTAGAGGTGGTCTCTACTGGTTGAGACTGTAGGGGTGGTCTCTACTGGTTAAGACTGTAGAGGTGGTCTCTACTGGTTAAGACTCTGTAGAGGTAATATCTACTAGTTAAGACTGTAGAGGTGGTCTCTACTGGTTAAGACTCTGTAGAGGTGGTCTCTACTGGTTGAGACTGTAGAGGTGGTCTCTACTGGTTGAGACTGTAGGGGTGGTCTCTACTGGTTAAGACTGTAGAGGTGGTCTCTACTGGTTAAGACTCTGTAGAGGTAATATCTACTGGTTAAGACTGTAGAGGTAATATCTACTGGTTAAGACTGTAGAGGTAATATCTACTAGTTAAGACTGTAGAGGTGGTCTCTACTGGTTAAGACTCTGTAGAGTTAATATCTACTAGTTAAGACTGTAGAGGTAATATCTACTAGTTAAGACTGTAGAGGTGGTCTCTACTGGTTAAGACTCTGTAGAGGTGATATCTACTGGTTAAGACTCTGTAGAGGTGGTCTCTACTGGTTTAGACTCTGTAGAGGTGGTCTCTACTGGTTAAGACTCTGTAGAGGTGATATCTACTGGTTTAGACTCTGTAGAGGTGGTCTCTACTGGTTTAGACTCTGTAGAGGTGGTCTCTACTGGTTTAGACTCTGTAGAGGTGATATCTACTGGTTAAGACTCTGTAGAGGTGATATCTACTGGTTAAGACTCTGTAGAGGTGGTCTCTACTGGTTTAGACTCTGTAGAGGTGGTCTCTACTGGTTAAGACTCTGTAGAGGTGATATCTACTGGTTAAGACTCTGTAGAGGTAATATCTACTGGTTTAGACTCTGTAGAGGTGGTCTCTACTGGTTAAGTACATGCTAATCAGGATGGAGTGAGGTAATTACTTGCTTCTGCCTGGAGGCTTGGGGAAAATACATACACACACAATGACAACGGCAGGGATCTGCATTAACGCTTCTTTCCCATCTACCTGAGAAACGTTCTAAATCACGTTATAAATGGTCTCCCAAATGGGAGCCAGTGTAGGGTGGTGGTGGGGAGGGGAGAGAAGAGGAGATGGTAGGGGGGGAGCAGGTTATGATTATAGGACCCAGTGTAGGGTGGTGGTGGGGAGGGGAGAGGAGAGGGGGGAGCAGGTTATGATTATAGGAGCCAGTGTAGGGTGGTGGTGGGGAGGGGAGATGGTAGGGGGGAGCAGGTTATGATTATAGGAGCCAGTGTAGGGTGGTGGGTGGGGGCAGGTTATGATTATAGGAGCCAGTGTAGGGTGGTGGTGGGGAGGGGAGAGGAGAGGAGATGGTATGGGGGAGCAGATAATGATTATAGGTGCCAGCCAGTAGTGATGAACCCTGTCTTACAGTGGTAGAGGTATGCAGGGTAGTGATTATAGCAGACAGTAGTGATAAACCCTGTTTTACAGTGGTAGAGGTATGCAGGGTAGTGATAAACCCTGTCTTACAGTGGTAGAGGTATGCAGGGTAGTGATTATAGCAGACAGTAGTGATAAACCCTGTCTTACAGTGGTAGAGGTATGCAGGGTAGTGATTATAGCAGACAGTAGTGATGAACCCTGTCTTACAGTGGTAGAGGTATGCATGGTAGTGATTATAGCAGACAGTAGTGATGAACCCTGTTTTACAGTGGTAGAGGTATGCAGGGTAGTGATTATAGCAGACAGGAGTGATAAACCCTGTTTAACAGTGGTAGAGGTATGCAGGGTAGTGATAAACCCTGTTTTACAGTGGTAGAGGTATGCAGGGTAGTGATTATAGCAGACAGTAGTGATAAACTCTGTCGTGCAGTGGTGCAGGTATGTAGTGTAGTGATTATAGCAGACAGTAGTGATAAACCCTGCTTTACAGTGGTAGAGGTATGCATGGTAGTGATAAACCCTGTTTTACAGTGGTAAAGGTATGCAGGGTAGTGATTATAGCAGACAGTAGTGATAAACCCGGCTTTACAGTGGTACAGGTATGCACTGGTCTCTGCTCTGTGCACCCCCCCCCCCCTCCTTTGTTTTATTGTGAAACCATACTGCATATTCAATATTGTTTTATACAGGGGGAAGGCTCACTGGCAAATGTATTCTGTAGTGGCTTAAGACTCTATGCAGGGTATCTCCTGGAGTGTTGCTATGGGCGGCCTTACAATCTGTTTGGAGGGAGACATATGTCATGACGTTACCCTCTTTGGGTATAGCAAGCCCCATCCCCCTCTCCCTGCCTCCATCAACTAGGCTGCTGTGGTCAGATAGAGGTCGTAAATTCCTGAGAAGACCCTGCCACATGGCCACATAGTATAAGAGGCAGAGTAAATTTTCATAGAGAACAAAGGAATTCCTTCCACCTCACAGAACTTGAGGTACGAACAAATGTCATGTTCCGGAGAAAGTTTAAAAGATTGGTGAAGAATCCAGCTACGAACTGGTCTGTTTGTCACGACTTGGGGAAGCTCATGGGAGACGGTGTGGCCACATTACCATAACGCTGTTTATATAATAGCCTCAGATATGAGGTTTTACATCTAATTGTTGTATAAGATGAGTGAGTGAGTATGATACTGTTTGTAAAATTGTGTAATAGATTTTGGACTGTTTAATGAAGGAAAATACAATCAGAGGACCGCCCCTGAGCCCAGTGATGGTCAGGCATCCTGGGACAGCCCCTTTTCTGCAATTCCGAATAAAATCCAACTTTGAGAAATTATCACTAGACCATGTTTTTCTCCATTAGGAGAGGACGAAGGTTGTAGACCATTGCTGAATCTTTTAACCATACCACGTGGTTAAACTCTTAGACTATCGATACCGACAGAATAAGAACAAGTCTTGCATATTAATTACCAGTCTGCAGCTAGGAATTTGGTATCATTGAACACGAAGAACGACAACCGCCGAAACATCCATTCTATAAAAAATGTCACTCTGAACAATCCCCTCTAACCACAACAGAGAGAGAGGGAGAGAGAGAGACGGACAATTCTACAAAAGAAATGAACTTTTCACCAGCAATCAAGATGACACACTGAGCGTAAATATATATATTGATTGCAATTGTTCCCAAATGAGTGAGCGTTCATGTGCAAAGGATTAGCATTTCAATTGTTATAACTACAGATATTATCTTCTTAGTCGACCCCCACTCCCCCTTTTGTCTAACAAGCCACCATGCCGGTTTAGCCCACGAGGGCACATTCTCCTATCATTTCATGTAACCACATTTACCTTGTTTGTTTGTTTATGCATTTCTGTGAATTACTTTGTTAGTAATAAATAAATGATTTAAGACAATTGATGTATGGATGGCTCATAGTGAAGACTGGGTTCGTGCAGATAACCAACAATTTACGACGTTTGGAATGAGACTAACATGAGGTAAAGTAAATAATGAATTAATTCGAAGACTAATTAATCAGATAAAATATCTGAAAAGTTATTTTAGGAAATGATAACTTTGTAATCTGAATATTTTTCCCTGGTGCCCCGACTTCCTAGTTAATTACAGTTACATGATTAATCAGTTGATCTCGTAATACTAATTACAGAGAATCTTTGAAAAAAACTATAAGTGTTCAATTTAATGATAGTAAAGACACGACACATGACAAGATGCATCGCTAAACAACTGGTCTCTTTCCTGAAGAGGAGGGAGGGTGGTATTTTGAAAGATGCATCTGTGATCAGCTGTTTAGCGATATGTCTTGTCATGTCTCCCTCACAACAGATTATGAGGCCGTCCATACCAACACTCCAGGAGTGGTTATGCCGTTGCCAGGCATGGCTAATTATCTGCCAGCCTAGCAGCTTGTTGCGGCATGGTGTGGCACACAGAATTCATTGCTTACACACACACATATTCACAGGCACAATGCTTCATGCCAACTTTGCCAAGGCCCATAACACAGCTAGTCCCAGTGCTCCATGCACACTACCCCATAACCACTACCTGCTGCCTGTCTGGCTGACTGTTCCACAAACAAACTGCTTATTTTCTACATGGCTAACCCCTCCTCTAACCAGGACCTGCAAGCAGACCAGCATTGTACTGCAGTTTTTGGCATCTCTCACTCTTTCTCTCTCTCTCTCTCTCTCTCTCTCTCTCTCTCTCTCTCTCTCTCTGTCTCTCTCACTCTGTCTCTCTGTCTGTCTATCTCTCTCTCTCTCTCTCTCTCTCTCTCTCTCTCTGTCTCTCTCTGTCTCTCTCTGTCTCTCTCTGTCTCTCTCTCTGTCTCTCGCTCTGTCTCTCTCTCTGTCTCTCTCACTCTGTCTCTCTCTGTCTCTCTCTCTGTCTCTCTCTCGCTCTGTCTCTCTCGCTCTGTCTCTCTCGCTCTGTCTCTCTCTGTCTCTCTCGCTCTGTCTCTCTCTGTCTCTCTCGCTCTGTCTCTCTCGCTCTGTCTCTCTCTCTCTGTCTCTCTCTCTGTCTCTCGCTCTGTCTCTCTCTCTGTCTCTCTCACTCTGTCTCTCTCTCTGTCTCTCTCTCGCTCTGTCTCTCTCGCTCTGTCTCTCTCGCTCTGTCTCTCTCGCTGTCTCTCTCTGTCTCTCTCGCTCTGTCTCTCTCTGTCTCTCTCGCTCTGTCTCTCTCGCTCTGTCTCTCTCTCTCTGTCTCTCCCGCTATGTCTCTCTCTCTCTGTCTCTCTCTCTCTGTCTCTCTCTCTCTCTCTGTCTCTCTGTCTCTCGCTCTGTCTCTCTGTCTCTCGCTCTGTCTCTCTCTGTCTCTCGCTCTGTCTCTCTGTCTCTCTCGCTCTGTCTCTCGCTCTGTCTCTCTCTGTCTCTCTCGCTCTGTCTCTCGCTCTGTCTCTCTGTCTCTCTCGCTCTGTCTCTCGCTCTGTCTCTCTCTCTCTCTCTCTCGCTCTGTCTCTCTCTCTCTCTCGCTCTGTCTCTCTCTCTCTCTCTCGCTCTGTCTCTCTCTCTCTCTCTCTCGCTCTGTCTCTCTCTCTCTCTCTGTCTCTCTCTCTCTCTCTCTCTGTCTCTCTCGCTCTGTCTCTCTCTCTCTCTCTCTCTCTGTCTCTGTCTCTCTCTCTCTGTCTCTCTCTGTCACCCTCTCTCTCTGTCTCTCTCTCTCTGTCTCTCTGTCTCTCTCTCTCTCTCTCTGTATGAGAAGTCCACAGCAGTGTTTTAAAATGTTACTCTGGCCAACACCACTTATAGCCAAACAGAGAATTGGATCCCAGCCCCGTAGAACTCCACAGTTCTCCCTTCAGCTGAGCTAAACACAAGACAACCCAAAACGTGACCCCTTGGCTACTGCTCACACCTCCTTCCTGCTTTGTCCACTAACTGAGTGTATTCCTGTTACGATCAATGAATTCCTCAGGGACTCAGAGTTGATCTAGTCCAGAAGAGAGAGAACAGGGTTGATCTATTCTAGTAGAGAGAACAGGGTTGATCTATTCTAGTAGAGAGACAGCAGCTGATCCCCACTCTCTGACATGGCAGCCTGTTCCCTACATAGTGCACTACTTTTAACCAAGGCTCTAGAGAACAGTGTAAAAAAATGGTGCACTATATAGGGAATAGGGTGCTATTTCAGACACAGTCATTGAAAGCTGAACTCAGTTTTACTTAGTTAGCACAACAGCTGGCTGCCAGTCTGGAGCATGCTGTTTAACACTATCTGTACTGGATGGTATCCTTCCAACGCCTACGCCAGCAATGCAACCCCACCTACATCACTAAAACTCTACACTTCGGGGGCCATTTTTAACTCACTCCTAACCCTAACCCATCAAGCACCTCAGCCACCCGAGCCATGGCCTGTTCACCCCACTACAAGGCCGGAGACAGTACAGGTGTATCAAAGCTGTGACCGAGACTGAAAAAGAGCTTCTATCTCCAGGCCATCAGACTGTATAACAGTCTCCACTAGCTGGCATCCACCCAGTACCCTGCCCTGAACTTAGTCACTGTTACTATCCTCCTGAAAACCCCATACTCTAGCCTGCCCCTTAGACAGCTGTCCTGTGTACATCACAGGAGGTTGGAGGCACCTTTATTGGGGAGGATGGGCTGGTGTTAATGAACAAGTGGAATAGGTGGAATTGTATCAAATCCATTTCAAAGAATGGTTTCCAGGTGTTTGATACCATTCCATTTGCTCCGTTCCGGACATTATTTTGAGCCGCCCTCCCAACAGAAGCCTCCTGTGACATACCTAGTCATTGAACATGGGTCACTTTAATAATGTTGCCATCCTGTTTTACCCACTTCATATGTATACACTGTATTCTAGTCACGGCTCATCCAATGTAACTGTTGCTGTACACACCTTTTCCATACTGTCCATACCATTACATGTAGAATATATACAGTATCAACCAATCAAATGCATTTATAAAGCCCTTCTTACATCAGCTGATATCTCAAAGTGCTGTACAGAAACCCAGCCTAAAACCCCAAACAGCAAGCAATGCAGGTGTAGAAGCACGGTGGTTAGGAAAAACTCCCTAGAAAGGCAGGAACCTTGGAAGAAACCTAGAGAGGAACCAGGCTATGAGGGGTGGCCAGTCCTCCTCTGGCTGTGCCGGGTGGAGATTATAACACAACATGGCCAAGAAATCACAAATCACAGTAGTTGTCGAGGGTGCAGCAAGTCAGCACCTCAGGAGTAAATGTCAGTTGGCTTTTCATAGCTGATCATTCAGAGTATCTCTACCGCTCCTGCTGTCTCTAGAGAGTTGAAAACAGCAGGTCTTGGACAGGAAGCGCGTCCGGTGAACAGGTCAGGGTTCCGTAGCCACAGGCAGAACAGTTGAGTACAACGGTTGAACAGTACCAGTCAAAAGTTAGAACACCTACTCATTCAAAGTTTTTTTTTTTTTTTTACTATTTTCTACATTGAAGAATAATAGTGAAGACATCAAAACTATAAAATAACATATATGGAATCATGTAATGAAAAAGTGTTAAACAAATCCAAATATATTTATATTTGAGATTCTTCAAAGTAGCCCCCCATTTTCCTTGATGACAGCTTTGCACACTCTTGTTCTCTCAACCAGTGGTTCTGATCCGTGTTCATGTTCCTGTGTCTGCACATTGGCAGGTCTGAAAGACGGGGTGGGTGAGGTTGGCCTGTTAGACTCTGTCTTGACTGTTAAATCTCACTCGGTTTCCTTCTCCACTGTGGGGTGACATGTAAACACGATAGTAGAGGGGAAGAGAGAAGGGTGGGAAAGGACAGCATGAGATAATATGAACTAAACTGTTGTAAGGCCATTGAATGAGCAACACATTACACGTGTGTGTGTGTGTGTGTGTGTGTTACGAATCCCTTTTGGCCCGACAGTCTAGGGGGGATGGCAATGAGACCCGTAACATAACTCATGCAATTTATAATAGTGACAAAGTAAAAGTGAGAACGAAATAACCAGACAACTAAATTACCGTCAAACTCAGGGTTTATTGTAAAACACACTGTAATGGGGGGAGCAGGAAGAGGGGCTGAGCTGGACCCAAGGAAAAAATAATAAGTATTCAAAAACACCCCTAAGCTAGACTAGCCTACTTTAACAACAGCTAACTAACTAACCAAAAATACAGTGGGTGGTCCGCCCAGTTCTAACTAGTGTATTTAACAGTCTACCTACGGGTAGTGTATGCCCATCGGCGACTTGTCTTGGTTCCCCCTTTTCCCACCAGCAAACAAACAAACACCATAACCAAAAACAATACTCACAGGTGATGACAAAGTGCTATGGAGGTGCTCAAACAAACAATAGCTCAATACATAAAGAGAGCGTGAACCACAGAGACCTACAGACATGGCATTTACAGAGAGATTGCGCTCCAGAGCAAACAACTGACAGGGTTTTTAAAACAAAGGAAAAGGAACTGTGATTGGGTAGGAAACAGGAGGAGGCGTGTCTTCTGATTGATGATTGATTGGTGACTGATTGGGGAGTGATGATTTTCACCTGTAAGGAGAGAAGAGAACACAGGATACCTGTATCCGTAACTGTGTGTGTGTGTGTGTGTGTGTGTGTGTGTGTGTGTGTGTGTGTGTGTGTGTGTGTGTGTGTGTGTGTGTGTGTGTGTGTGTGTGTGTGTGTGTGTGTGTGTGTGTGTGTGTGTGTGTGTGTGTGTGTGTGTGTGTGTGTGTGTGTGTGTGTGTGTGTGTGTGTGTGTGTGTGTGTGTGTTTATCATTGTATTAATTCATGGAGGAAACCAAAGTAAACGGAAAAGCTGAAGAGTCCTCTAGTGGAGACTAAGGAACACAGCTGTTCTCTTCCAGTTGTCAACCAAAACAGCTGAGACCTCTGCCTCTTCTCTTCCAGTTGTCAACCAGAACATCTGAGACCTCTGCCTCTTCTCCTCCAGTTGTCAACCAAAACAGCTGAGACCTCTGCCTCTTCTCCTCCAGTTGTCAACCAAAACAGCTGAGACCTCTGCCTCTTCTCCTCCAGTTGTCAACCAAAACAGCTGAGACCTCTGCCTCTTCTCCTCCAGTTGTCAACCAGAACAGCTGAGACCTCTGCCTCTTCTCTTCCAGTTGTCAACCAGAACAGCTGAGACCTCTGCCTCTTCTCCTCCAGTTGTCAACCAGAACAGCTGAGACCTCTGCCTCTTCTCCTCCAGTTGTCAACCAAAACAGCTGAGACCTCTGCCTCTTCTCCTCCAGTTGTCAACCAGAACAGCTGAGACCTCTGCCTCTTCTCCTCCAGTTGTCAACCAAAACAGCTGAGACCTCTGCCTCTTCTCCTCCAGTTGTCAACCAAAACAGCTGAGACCTCTGCCTCTTCTCTTCCAGTTGTCAACCAAAACAGCTGAGACCTCTGCCTCTTCTCCTCCAGTTGTCAACCAAAACAGCTGAGACCTCTGCCTCTTCTCCTCCAGTTGTCAACCAAAACAGCTGAGACCTCTGCCTCTTCTCCTCCAGTTGTCAACCAAAACAGCTGAGACCTCTGCCTCTTCTCTTCCAGTTGTCAACCAAAACAGCTGAGACCTCTGCCTCTTCTCCTCCAGTTGTCAACCAGAACAGCTGAGACCTCTGCCTCTTCTCTTCCAGTTGTCAACCAAAACAGCTGAGATCTTTACCTGTGTAACACAATAATAACAATGCTACATTGGTAGTGGACCTTACATCTTCAATGAGAAACAGGCAGCGATGGCATGCCATTATGCAGGGAATTGATAACATTGGTGGTAGATGAGTTGGTACCAACACAGAGTGATGTTGTAAGAAGTGGCGGTACATGAAAAGCAGATAAGAGGTCTTATTAGTGAATCTTAACATCTCAACGTGGGAATAATCCAATATTGTGGCATGACGTACCAGTTACATAATGTATTTCAGAACGGGCACACAAGTTCTCACAAGTTCTCACAAGTTCTTACAAGTTCTCACAAGTTCTCACAAGTTCTCACAAGTTCTTACAAGTTCTCACAAGTTCTTACAAGTTCTCACAAGTTCTTACAAGTTCTCACAAGTTCTTTCTTACAAGTTCTCACAAGTTCTCACAAGTTCTTACAAGTTCTCACAAGTTCTTACAAGTTCTCAAGTTCTCAAGTTCTTACAAGTTCTCACAAGTTCTTACAAGTTCTTACAAGTTCTCACAAGTTCTTACAAGTTCTCACAAGTTCTTACAAGTTCTCACAAGTTCTCACAAGTTCTTAGAAGTTCTCACAAGTTCTCACAAGTTCTTACAAGTTCTCACAAGCATGCACGAGTGCACTCCTTCACACAATCACACACACACACACACACAATACTTCATAGTGTCACGCCTTGGTCATTGTATTTTGTGTTTTTGGTAGATGGTTGGGTAGGCCAGGGTGTGACATGGGTTTATATGTTGTGTTTCGTATTGGGGTTTGTATTAATTGGGATTGTGTATGATTAGGGGTTTGTCTAGTTAGGCTTGGCTGCCTGAGGCGATTCTCAATTGGAGTCAGGTGATTCTCGTTGTCTCGGATTGGGAACCGTATTTAGGTAGCCTGAGTTCGCGTTGTATTTTGTGGGTGTTTGTACCTGTCTCTGTGTAGTAGTCACCAGATAGGATGTAATTAGTTTCACGTTTCGTTTGTTGTTTTCGTATTCAGTTATTTCATGTACCTTTTCATTCATTAAAGTCATGAGTAACCTACACGCTGCATTTCGGTCTGACTCTCTTCTTACGACAGACGAACGTCGTTACACACGGATGAGTTTTGGACCTCCATCCACTGATCAACAAGAAGAACAGATCAATAAATGGTGCCTCAGCTCTAAAGCTGATCATGGTGCCCTCAGCTCTAAAGCTGATCATGGTGCCCTCAGCTCTAAAGCTGATCATGGTGCCCTCAGCTCTAAAGCTGATCACGGTGCCCTCAGCTCTAAAGCTGATCATGGTGCCCCCAGCTCTAAAGCTGATCATGGTGCCCCCAGCTCTAAAGCTGATCATGGTGCCCTCAGCTCTAAAGCTGATCACGGTGCCCTCAGCTCTAAAGCTGATCATGGTGCCCCCAGCTCTAAAGCTGATCATGGTGCCCTCAGCTCTAAAGCTGATCATGGTGCCCTCAGCTCTAAAGATGACCATGGTGCCCTCAGCTCTAAAGATGATCATGGTGCCCTGAGCTCTAAAGCTGATCATGGTGCCCTCAGCTCTAAATCTGATCATGGTGCCCTGAGCTCTAAAGCTGATCATGGTGCCCTCAGCTCTAAATCTGATCATGGTGCCCTCAGCTCTAAAGCTGATCATGGTGCCCTCAGCTCTAAATCTGATCACGGTGCCCTCAGCTCTAAATCTGATCATGGTGCCCTCAGCTCTAAAGCTGATCATGGTGCCCTGAGCTCTAAAGCTGTTCATGGTGCCCTCAGCTCTAAAGCTGATCACGGTGCCCTCAGCTCGAAAGCTGATCATGGTGCCCTCAGCTCTAAAGATGACCATGGTGCCCCCAGCTCTAAAGCTGATCATGGTGCCCCCAGCTCTAAAGCTGATCACGGTGCCCTCAGCTCGAAAGCTGATCATGGTGCCCTCAGCTCTAAAGATGACCATGGTGCCCCCAGCTCTAAAGCTGATCATGGTGCTCTCAGCTCTAAAGATGACCATGGTGCCCCCAGCTCTAAAGATGATCACGGTGCCCTCAGCTCTAAAGATGATCACGGTGCCCTCAGCTCTAAAGCTGATCACGGTGCCCTCAGCTCTAAAGATGATCACGGTGCCCTCAGCTCTAAAGATGATCACGGTGCCCTCAGCTCTAAAGCTGATCACGGTGCCCTCAGCTCTAAAGATGATCATGTGAGTAGACACCCTCAGAGTTGGGTGTGAACCTGCCATCCAGGGACCGATGAAGAGTAGCCTTATTGTGCTTCAGGGACCAATGAGGAGTAGCCTTATTGTTATTCAATAGCCAATGGACAAACGACAAGAACCCGTATTGTGCCGAGGGCCAATGGAGAGACGCCGCATTGAGCCGCATTGTGATTCCTGGCCATACTGGGACGACCTACTTTCTGAACACAATGTTCCAACCGTTTGTCCCCTGGCCTGCCAAAGATCTCCTGACTCACAAGGTACAGTCAGTTATGTAACAGAAGAGAGGGGAGGGGTGAGAGAGAGGAGGGGTGAGAGAGGGGAGGGGTGAGAGAGGGGAGGGGTGAGAAAGGAGAGGGGTGAGAGAGAGGAGGGGTGCGGGTGGAGAGGGGTGAGAGAGGGGAGGGGTGCGGGTGGAGAGGGGTGAGAGAGGTAAGGGGGAGGGGCGAGGGGGAGTAAAGGGAGAGGGGGCGAGAGAGGGGAGGCGGCAGGGGGAGAGAATGGATAGAGGAAGGAGTGAGAGAGGGGAGGGGTGAGAGACTGGAGGGGTGAGAGAACGGGGGAGGCAGAAGGATTGACAAGAGGTGATCCCTCTTTGATGGTGGATGTCTTGTGGGTGTCTAGCTGCTTGAGCATGTTTCTTTAAGCACAAGGTTGGCCAGGGGTCAACTATGTTGTAACAGGACCAAGGCACATGACTGACTGACATACAGAGAGAGAGAGAGGGAGGGGGGGGGGGAGCCTCTCCATTGTGGAGCTGTCTGTGGAGATACCAGGTGACTATGAGAAGGAGCCTCTCCATTGTGGAGGTGTCTGTGGAGATACCAGGTGACTATGAGAAGGAGCCTCTCCATTGTGGAGGTGTCTGTGGAGATACCAGGTGACTATGAGAAGGAGCCTCTCCATTGTGGAGGTGTCTGTGGAGATACCAGGTGACTATGAGAAGGAGCCTCTCCATTGTGGAGGTGTCTGTGGAGATACCAGGTGACTATGAGAAGGAGCCTCTCCATTGTGGAGGTGTCTGTGGAGATACCAGGTGACTATGAGAAGGAGCCTCTCCATTGTGGAGGTGTCTGTGGAGATACCAGGTGACTATGAGAAGGAGCCTCTCCATTGTGGAGGTGTCTGTGGAGATACCAGGTGACTATGAGAAGGAGCCTCTCCATTGTGGAGGTGTCTGTGGAGATACCAGGTGACTATGAGAAGGAGCCTCTCCATTGTGGAGGTGTCTGTGGAGATACCAGGTGACTATGAGAGCAAAGCGACATTAACAGGAAGATCGTTGTTTTCAGTTTCTGGAGTCATGAAGTTCAGGGAGTCAATTAAACTAGCAGAACAACTCCTCCTAGTAACGTACCGCCACACACACACACACACACGCCCAGTTAATGTTTTTGAGACCGACGGCCAACTAACGTCATTCAAATAGATTAGGGTAATTAACAGATTAATTGTAATAATAGTTACCTTAACATGTCTTAACATGTTTTTAGGGTTGAAAGTAGACATGTTCTAAGTTGTCACCTTGGTTATGTCATAGACAAACAGAGAGAGGGGTGGTGACAGAGAGGAGAGGAGAGAGAAGGGAGAGGGAGAGAGGGGAGGACAGGGAGGAGAGGAGAGAGAAGAGGAGAGAGAAGAGAGAGGGGTGATGACAGAGAGGAGAGGAGAGAGAAGGGAGAGGGAGAGAGGGGAGGACAGGGAGGAGAGGAGAGAGAAGGGAGAGGGGTGATGACAGAGAGGAGAGGAGAGAGGAGAGAGGGGAGGACAGGGAGGAGAGGAGAGAGAAGAGAGAGGGGTGATGACAGAGAGGAGAGGAGAGAGAAGGGAAAGGGGTGGTGACAGAGAGGAGAGGAGAGGAGAGGAGAGGAGAGGAGAGGAGAGGAGAGGAGAGGAGAGGAGAGGAGAGGAGAGGAGAGGAGAGGAGAGGAGAGGAGAGGAGAGGAGAGGAGAGGAGAGGAGAGGGAGAGAGAGAGAGAGGAGAGAGGGAGAGGAGAGGAGAGGAGAGACAGAGGAGAGAGAGAGAGAGAGAGAGAGAGAGAGAGAGAGAGAGAGAGAGAGAGAGAGAGAGAGAGAGAGAGAGAGAGAGAGAGAGAGAGAGAGAGAGAGAGAGAGAGAGAGAGAGGTGTGAGAGAGAGAGCTGTGTGAGAGAGAGAGAGAGAGAGAGAGAGGGGTGATGACAGGGAGGAGAGGAGAGAGAAGGGAGAGGGTGGTGACAGAGAGGAGAGGAGAGAGAAGGGAGAGGGTGGTGACAGAGAGGAGAGGAGAGGAGAGGAGAGGAGAGGAGAGGAGAGGAGAGGAGAGGAGAGGAGAGGAGAGGAGAGGAGAGGAGAGGAGAGGAGAGGAGAGGAGAGGAGAGGAGAGGAGAGGAGAGGAGAGGAGAGGAGAGGAGAGGAGAGGAGAGGAGGGAGAGGAGAGGAGAGGAGAGGATGAGGACAGGGAGGAGAGGAGAGAGAGGTGTGGCTGATATAGCCGACACCACTAATTTGAAGGGGTGTCCACATACTTTTGTATATATAGTGTACTTCTATCATATCATATTTGCGACAGTTTTAGTTCAATAAAATTCAAGCCCAATCCATGAACTGAAGGACATTTAAGGATTTGTCTTTTCATTCACACACACAAACACACACTACACAGGGACCCCTCAGACAGCTTGGTCGGCCTGGGCCCCAGCTGCCCCCAGACAGCCCATCTCTGGGTTCACTTACCACTCGCTGCCACCCTCAGCTGGATCTAAATGAAATCTGGCAGAGCCATGATCAGTGGACTTCTCCCTCCAAGGAGACGCCAGAGAGACTTCATACGAGGGAGATTTTACTTCAAAGTCCCAAAGGAGGAGTCTCACATGCATCACTATTTAACCAATCACAGTAGGGCTACAATACCAGATGTGTTGTATTGGTGAAAGCCATTGACATACACAGTGGTGGAAAAAAGTACAGGATTGTTATACTTGAGTAAAAGTAAAGATACCATAATAGAAAAAGACTCAAGTAAAAGTGAAAGTCACCCAGTAAAATGCTCCTTGAGTAAAGGTCTAGTAGTATTTGTTTTAAGTATACATACATATAAAAAGTTAATGTAATTTTGCTCAAATAAACTTAAGTATAAAAAGTAAAAGTATAAATCATTTCAAATTCCTTATATTAAGCTAAACAGATGGCAACATTTTCTTGTTTTTTAAAATGTATTTACAGATAGCCAGGGGTACACTCCAACACTCAGTTATCTTTACAAACAGCCAGGGACACTCTCCAACACTCAGTTATCTTTACAAACAGCCAGGGACACTCTCCAACATTCAGTTATCTTTACAAACAGCCAGGGACACTCTCCAACACTCAGTTATCTTTACAAACAGCCAGGGACACTCTCCAACACTCAGTTATCTTTACAAACAGCCAGGGACACACTCCAACACTCAGTTATCTTTACAAACAGCCAGGGACACACTCCAACACTCAGTTATCTTTACAAACAGCCAGGGACACACTCCAACACTCAGTTATCTTTACAAACAGCCAGGGACACTCTCCAACACTCAGTTATCTTTACAAACAGCCAGGGAGACACAAACAGCCACACTCCAACACTCAGTTATCTTTACAAACAGCCAGGGACACACTCCAACACTCAGTTATCTTTACAAACAGCCAGGGACACACTCCAACATTCAGTTATCTTTACAAACAGCCAGGGACACACTCCAACACTCAGTTATCTTTACAAACAGCCAGGGACACTCTCCAACACTCAGTTATCTTTACAAACAGCCAGGGACACTCTCCAACACTCAGTTATCTTTACAAACAGCCAGGGACAAACTCCAACACTCAGTTATCTTTACAAACAGCCAGGGACACTCTCCAACACTCAGTTATCTTTACAAACAGACACACTCCAACACTCAGTTATCTTTACAAACAGCCAGGGACACACTCCAACACTCAGTTATCTTTACAAACAGCCAGAGACACACTCCAACACTCAGTTATCTTTACAAACAGCCAGGGACACTCTCCAACACTCAGTTATCTTTACAAACAGCCAGGGACACTCTCCAACACTCAGTTATCTTTACAAACAGCCAGGGACACACTCCAACATTCAGTTATCTTTACAAACAGCCAGGGACACACTCCAACACTCAGTTATCTTTACAAACAGCCAGGGACACACTCCAACATTCAGTTATCTTTACAAACAGCCAGGGACAAACTCCAACACTCAGTTATCTTTACAAACAGCCAGGGACACACTCCAACATTCAGTTATCTTTACAAACAGCCAGGGACACACTCCAACATTCAGTTATCTTTACAAACAGCCAGGGACACTCTCCAACACTCAGTTATCTTTACAAACAGCCAGGGACAAACTCCAACATTCAGTTATCTTTACAAACAGCCAGAGACACACTCCAACATTCAGTTATCTTTACAAACAGCCAGGGACACACTCCAACACTCAGTTATCTTTACAAACAGCCAGCATTTCAGTTATTTTACAAACAGCCAGGGACACACTCCAACACTCAGTTATCTTTACAAATAAAGCATTTGTGTTTAGTCTCTGTCTCTCTCTGTGTGTGTCTCTCTCTCTGTATCAGTCTCTCTCTCTCTCTCTCTCTCTCTCTCTCTCTCTCTCTCTCTCTCTCTCTCTCTCTCTCTCTCTCTCTCTCTCTCTCTCTCTCTCTGTGTGTCTCTCTGTGTGTCTCTCTCTCTCTCTGTGTGTGTGTCTCTCTCTCTCTCTGTCTCAGTCTCGGTCTCTCTCTCTCTCTCTCTCTGTGTGTCTCTCTGTGTGTCTCTCTCTCTCTCTGTCTCAGTCTCGGTCTCTCTCTCTCTCTCTCTCTGTGTGTCTCTCTGTGTGTCTCTCTCTCTCTCTGTCTCAGTCTCGGTCTCTCTCTCTCTCTCTCTCTGTGTGTCTCTCTGTGTGTCTCTCTCTCTGTATCAGTCTCTCTCTCTCTCTCTCTCTCTCTCTCTCTCTCTCTCTCTCTCTCTCTCTCTCTCTCTCTCTCTCTCTCTCTGTGTCTCTCTGTGTGTCTCTCTCTCTCTCTGTGTGTGTGTCTCTCTCTCTCTCTGTCTCAGTCTCGGTCTCTCTCTCTGTCTTTCTCTGTATCGGTCTCTCTCTCTCTCTCAATTCAATTCAATTCAATTTAAGGGCTTTATTGACATGGGAAACATGTGTTAACATTGCCAAAGCAAGTGAGGTAGATAATATATAAAGTGAAATAAACAATAAAAATTAACAGTAAACATTACACATACAGAAGTTTCAAAACAATAAAGACATTACACATGTCAAATTATATATATACAGTGTTTTAACAATGTACAAATGGTAAAGGACATAAGATAAAATAAATAAACATAAATATGGGTTGTATTTACAATGGTGTGTGTTCTTCACTTTTTGCCCTTTTCTCGTGGCAACAGGTCACGAATCTTGCTGCTGTGACGGCACACTGTGGAATTTCACCCAGTAAATATGGGAGTTTATCAAAATTGGATTTGTTTTTGGTCTCTCTCTCTCTCTGTCTCTCTCTGTCTTTCTCTGTCTCGGTCTCTCTCTCGGTCTCTCTCTCTCTCTGTCTCTCTGTCTTTCTCTCTCGGTCTCTCTCTCTCTGTCTCTCTTTCTCTCTCTCTCTCTCTCTGTCTCTCTCTCTGACTCTCTCTCTCTCTCTGTCTTCCTTTCTGTCTATCTCTCTCTCTCTCTGTCTCTGTCTCTGTCTCTGTCTCTCTCTCTCTGTCTCTCTCTCTGTCTCTCTCAGTCTTTCTCTGTCTTGGTCTCTCTGTCTCTGTCTCTGTCTCTCTGTCTCTGTCTCTCTCTCTGTCTCTCTCTGTCTCTCTCTGTCACTTTCTCTCTGTCTCTCTCTCTCTGTCTCTCTCTCTCTGTCTCTCTGTCTCTGTCTCTCTCTCTGTCTCTCTCTGTCTCTCTCTGTCACTTTCTCTCTGTCTCTCTCTCTCTGTCTCTCTCTCTGTCTCTCTGTCTCTGTCTCTCTGTCTATGTCTCTCTGTCTCTGTCTCTCTGTCTCTCTGTCTCTGTGTCTGTCTCTCTCTCATTCATGCTCATTCATTGACACCCTCTGTAATTTAGAGGCAGCAGGAGCTGGTTAAAACAACATGTAATAAAACTGTGAACGGCACCAAAGGGAGCATTCTTCTGCTTGCTCACCAAAGGGACCATTCTTCTGCTTGCTCACCAAAGGGACCATTCTTCTGCTTGCTCACCAAAGGGACCATTCTTCTGCTTGCTCACCAAAGGGACCATTCTTCTGCTTGCTCACCAAAGGGACCATTCTTCTGCTTGCTCACCAAAGGGACCATTCTTCTGCTTGCTCACCAAAGGGACCATTCTTCTGCTTGCTCACCAAAGGGACCATTCTTCTGCTTGCTCACCAAAGGGACCATTCTTCTGCTTGCTCACCAAAGGGACCATTCTTCTGCTTGCTCACCAAAGGGACCATTCTTCTGCTTGCTCACCAAAGGGACCATTCTTCTGCTTGCTCACCAAAGGGACCATTCTTCTGCTTGCTCACCAAAGGGACCATTCTTCTGCTTGCTCACCAAAGGGACCATTCTTCTGCTTGCTCACCAAAGGGACCATTCTTCTGCTTGCTCACCAAAGGGACCATTCTTCTGCTTGCTCACCAAAGGGACCATTCTTCTGCTTGCTCACCAAAGGGACCATTCTTCTGCTTGCTCACCAAAGGGACCATTCTTCTGCTTGCTCACCAAAGGGACCATTCTTCTGCTTGCTCACCAAAGGGACCATTCTTCTGCTTGCTCACCAAAGGGACCATTCTTCTGCTTGCTCACCAAAGGGACCATTCTTCTGCTTGCTCACCAAAGGGAGCATTCTTCTGCTTGCTCACCTTCTGCTTGCTCACCAAGCCATTGCTCATTGGATAGTTATTAGAGTTGAGATGAGTTACTGCTCACTGAGGAGAGTAAGGCGGAGATAGATATCCCAGATCAATGACCAGAAATGCAGTTACGTAATAGACGGTGTTGGATGATCTTCAATTAACACAGTGTTTTTGCTTGTTGCACAGAACAACCTACACCCACATATAGCTGCAGGGCCAATCAGGAGGTGAAGATTAAACGACTTCAAACAGAAACAAGACAGCTTTAAAAGGGTGGATTTTTCTGCCTGCTTGTTTTGTTCAGGGAAACAACCCTGACCACAAAATGTGTGGCTATAAAACACGTGAATCAGTCCACACCTGACAAACGCCTTAAATAAAGACCAGGGCCATGAATCAAACACCCAGCACCTGATATTTAAGAACTAGCAGGAGGTAGCTGGCAGGAGACCCGACATTAACTCTGATGTATTCTCTTTCTCTGGCTAACTGTTTTCCACACAGCATGGTTAGTATGTACCAGACCTGGGATCAAATACCATTAGCTTTCCCTTCAAATACTTTAGTTGCCTGTAATTGAGCTTGGCTGTCACAATGGCGCTAACAGTATAGTCCCCAGAGTGCCAACCCGGCCTATCTGATCTGGCACGCTAAGGCAGGCTCAAATCAAATCAAAGTTTATTTGTCACGTGCGCCGAACACAGTGAAATGCTAGCTTGCTCTAACCAATAGTGTGTGTGTAGGTAAGTAAAGAAATAAAACAAGGCTATATACAGACACCTGTTAGTCAGGCTGATTGAGGTAGTATGTAGATATGGTTAAAGTGACTGTGCATATATGATGAACAGAGAGGAGCAGCAGCGTAAAAAGAGGGGGTGGTGGGCGGGACACAATACAGATCGCCCGGGTAGCCAATGTGCGGGAACACTGATTGGTCGGCCCTATTGAGGTAGTATGTACATGAATGTATAGTTAAAGTGACTGTGCATATATGATGAACAGAGAGTAGCAGCAGAGTAAAAAGAGGGGTTGGGGGGTGGCACACAATGCAAATAGTCCGGGTAGCCATTAGAATACCTGTTTAGGAGTCTTATGGCTTGGGGGTAAAAACTGTTGAAAATCCTTTTTGTCCTAGACTTGGCACTCCGGTACCACTTGCCATGCGGTAGTAAAGAGAACAGTCTATGATTTTCAGAGCCTTCCTCTGACACCGCCTGGTGTAGAGGTCCTGGATGGCAGGCAGCTTTGCCCCAGTGATGTACTGGGCCATGTGCACTACCCTCTGAAGTGCCTTGCGGCCGGAGGCCGAGCAATTGACGTACCAGGCAGTGATGCAAACGGTCAGGATGCTCTTGATGTTGCAGCTGTAGAACCTTTTGAGGATCTCAGAACCCATGCCAAATCTTTATAGTTTCCTGAGGGGGAATAGGCTTAGTTGTCCCATCTTCACGACTGTCTTGGTGTGTTTGGACCGTTCTAGTTTGTTGGTGATGTGGACACCATGGAATTTGAAGCTCTCAACCTGCTCCCCTACAGCCCCGTCGATGAGAATGGGGACGTGCTCCGTGCTCCTTTTCCTGTAGTTATGTAATAATCTCAATCAGATGCTCAAAGTATTTGAAATTAAAATGAATACTAGTTGAACCCAGATGTGTAGGTTACACGTCCAGGGTTGTAACTGAGGCGACAGGAACCCTTAGCCTTTTCATTTATCCTGGCTGAATAACTATTGTAACACGACTGAGTGAATGTCATGTATAATCACCTGGATCCGATAGATGTTGACTGAAAGGATTCCCACAAGTTACCACAACACTGGACCGTCTCAGTGTGCAAGTGTGTCAACAACAACAGTGTGCTAGTGTGTCAACAACAACAGTGTGATAGTGTGTCAACAACAACAGTGTGATAGTGTGTCAACAACAACAACAGTGTGATAGTGTGTCAACAACAACAACAGTGTGATAGTGTGTCAACAACAACAACAGTGTGATAGTGTGTCAACAACAACAACAGTGTGATAGTGTGTCAACAACAACAACAGTGTGCTAGTGTGTCAACAACAACAACAGTGTGCTAGTGTGTCAACAACAACAGTGTGATAGTGTGTCAACAACAACAACAGTGTGATAGTGTGTCAACAACAACAACAGTGTGCTAGTGTGTCAACAACAACAGTGTGATAGTGTGTCAACAACAACAACAGTGTGATAGTGTGTCAACAACAACAACAGTGTGCTAGTGTGTCAACAACAACAGTGTGATAGTGTGTCAACAACAACAACAGTGTGATAGTGTGTCAACAACAACAACAGTGTGATAGTGTGTCAACAACAACAACAGTGTGCTAGTGTGTCAACAACAACAGTGTGATAGTGTGTCAACAACAACAACAGTGTGATAGTGTGTCAACAACAACAACAGTGTGACAACAACAACAGTGTGATAGTGTGTCAACAACAACAACAGTGTGCTAGTGTGTCAACAACAACAACAGTGTGCTAGTGTGTCAACAACAACAACAGTGTGCTAGTGTGTCAACAACAACAGTGTGCTAGTGTGTCAACAACAACAGTGTGCTAGTGTGTCAACAACAACAGTGTGATAGTGTGTCAACAACAACAACAGTGTGATAGTGTGTCAACAACAACAACAGTGTGATAGTGTGTCAACAACAACAACAGTGTGATAGTGTGTCAACAACAACAACAGTCAACAACAACAACAGTGTGCTAGTGTGTCAACAACAACAACAGTGTGATAGTGTGTCAACAACAACAACAGTGTGATAGTGTGTCAACAACAACAACAGTGTGATAGTGTGTCAACAACAACAACAGTGTGATAGTGTGTCAACAACAACAACAGTGTGATAGTGTGTCAACAACAACAACAGTGTGATAGTGTGTCAACAACAACAACAGTGTGCTAGTGTGTCAACAACAACAACAGTGTGATAGTGTGTCAACAACAACAACAGTGTGATAGTGTGTCAACAACAACAACAGTGTGATAGTGTGTCAACAACAACAACAGTGTGATAGTGTGTCAACAACAACAACAGTGTGATAGTGTGTCAACAACAACAACAGTGTGATAGTGTGTCAACAACAACAACAGTATGATAGTGTGTCAACAACAACAACAGTGTGCTAGTGTGTCAACAACAACAACAGTGTGCTAGTGTGTCAACAACAACAACAGTGTGCTAGTGTGTCAACAACAACAGTGTGCTAGTGTGTCAACAACAACAGTGTGCTAGTGTGTCAACAACAACAGTATGATAGTGTGTCAACAACAACAACAGTATGATAGTGTGTCAACAACAACAACAGTGATAGTGTGTCAACAACAACAACAGTGTGATAGTGTGTCAACAACAACAACAGTGTGATAGTGTGTCAACAACAACAACAGTGTGCTAGTGTGTCAACAACAACAACAGTGTGCTAGTGTGTCAACAACAACAGTGTGCTAGTGTGTCAACAACAACAGTGTGCTAGTGTGTCAACAACAACAGTGTGCTAGTGTGTCAACAACAACAGTATGATAGTGTGTCAACAACAACAACAGTATGATAGTGTGTCAACAACAACAACAGTGTGCTAGTGTGTCAACAACAACAGTATGATAGTGTGTCAACAACAACAGTATGATAGTGTGTCAACAACAACAACAGTGTGATAGTGTGTCAACAACAACAACAGTGTGCTAGTGTGTCAACAACAACAACAGTATGATAGTGTGTCAACAACAACAACAGTGTGATAGTGTGTCAACAACAACAACAGTGTGATAGTGTGTCAACAACAACAACAGTGTGCTAGTGTGTCAACAACAACAGTATGATAGTGTGTCAACAACAACAGTATGATAGTGTGTCAACAACAACAACAGTGTGATAGTGTGTCAACAACAACAACAGTGTGCTAGTGTGTCAACAACAACAACAGTATGATAGTGTGTCAACAACAACAACAGTGTGATAGTGTGTCAACAACAACAACAGTGTGATAGTGTGTCAACAACAACAACAGTGTGCTAGTGTGTCAACAACAACAGTATGATAGTGTGTCAACAACAACAGTATGATAGTGTGTCAACAACAACAACAGTGTGATAGTGTGTCAACAACAACAACAGTGTGCTAGTGTGTCAACAACAACAGTGTGATAGTGTGTCAACAACAACAGTGTGCTAGTGTGTCAACAACAACAGTGTGCTAGTGTGTCAACAACAACAGTGTGATCATTTGACCAGCGCATAAGCAGGATACTGAGTAGCTAGTTATTTACTCCGTCTTTCGGTCTTGTAGCTCATTATTTATTGTGTGTATCTATATGGGTAATCATCAAACATTTCCCCGGTAGGCTGTTAATAAGGTGACGAACAGAAAACAGAGAAATACGGTTTCCCTTCATTGGTTACATTCAATTAATTATATAAAAAAAGGTTGTCACCTTTATCTCTCTATTCATTTTCTCTACAACTTTGAGGATTGGCCCTCAGTCAGCAAAATGTCAGGATCAGTTAACATCTATTTATGTTTCTTTCTGCTGCCGGGTTTTTCTTTACAAAGTCATGTGACGTTGTTTCTGTGGCCTTTCATGGTAACCTAGTGGCTGTTCTACCAACTGCAAGACAGAGACGTGGAAGGAGGGAGATCCCAACCTACCCCCACTATATTAAACAGAGATGTATGAGTAACGGGCAAGACCCCAACCTACCCCCACTATATTAAACAGAGATGTATGAGTAACGGGCAAGACCCCAACCTACCCCCACTATATTAAACAGAGATGTATGAGTAACAGGAAAGAACCCAACCTACCCCCACTATATTAAACAGAGATGTATGAGTAACGGGCAAGACCCCAACCTACCCCCACTATATTAAACAGAGATGTATGAGTAGCGGGCAAGACCCCAACCTACCCCCACTATATTAAACAGAGATGTATGAGTAACGGGCAAGACCCCAACCTACCCCCACTATATTAAACAGAGATGTATGAGTAACGGGGAAGACCCCAACCTACTCACTCTATATTAAACAGAGATGTATGAGTAACGGGGAAGACCCCAACCTACTCACTCTATATTAAACAGAGATGTATGAGTAACGGGGAAGACCCCAACGTACTCACTCTATATTAAACAGAGATGTATGAGTAACGGGCAAGACCCCAACCTACCCCCACTATATTAAACAGAGATGTATGAGTAACGGGGAAGACCCCAACCTACCCCCACTATATTAAACAGAGATGTATGAGTAACGGGGAAGACCCCAACCTACCCCCACTATATTAAACAGAGATGTATGAGTAACGGGGAAGACCCCAACCTACCCCCACTATATTAAACAGAGATGTATGAGTAACGGGCAAGACCCCAACCTACCCCCACTATATTAAACAGAGATGTATGAGTAACGGGGAAGACCCCAACCTACCCCCACTATATTAAATAGAGATGTATGAGTAACGGGGAAGACCCCAACCTACCCCCACTATATTAAACAGAGATGTATGAGTAACGGGGAAGACCCCAACCTACCCCCACTATATTAAACAGAGATGTATGAGTAACGGGGAAGACCCCAACCTAACCCCACTATATTAAACAGAGATGTATGAGTAACGGGGAAGACCCCAACCTACCCCCACTATATTAAACAGAGATGTATGAGTAACGGGGCAGACCCCAACCTAACCCCACTATATTAAACAGAGATGTATGAGTAACGGGGAAGACCCCAACCTACCCCCACTATATTAAATAGAGATGTATGAGTAACGGGGAAGACCCCAACCTACCCCCACTATATTAAACAGAGATGTATGAGTAACGGGGAAGACCCCAACCTACCCCCACTATATTAAACAGAGATGTATGAGTAACGGGGAAGACCCCAACCTAACCCCACTATATTAAACAGAGATGTATGAGTAACAGGGAAGACCCCAACCTAACCCCACTATATTAAACAGAGATGTATGAGTAACAGGGAAGACCCCAACCTAACCCCACTATATTAAACAGAGATGTATGAGTAACGGGCAAGACCCCAACCTAACCCTCCGGAGTGGCGCAGCAGCGTTCTAAGCCACTGCATCTTAGTGCTAGAGGCGTCACTACAGACCCTGGTTCGATTTCAGGCTGTGTCACAACTGGATGTGATTGGGAGTCCCATAGGGCGGTGCACAATTGGCCCAGTGTCGTCTGGATTAGGATTTGGCTGGGTTAGGCCGTCGTTGTAAATAAGAATTTGTTCTTAACTGACTTGCCTAGATAAATAAAATAATATATTAAACGGGGATGTATGAGTAATGGGGAAGATCCCAATGTAACCCAACTACATTGAACTTCATGAGCTGTGCAGATATGTGTGCCAGTATCTGAAACTGGACCATCTGTACACTAAAACAATTGTGCTGAGACTCTGGTCTCCCATGACATAAGATGGCAGAACACTGTTGTCCAATAGGCCTAACTATAAAGCACAACCACATCCCCAAACAGGAAACACCTCTATCGGTACAGAACAAAACATTATTGAGCTCGGGATTGTATGGCTGCATTTACACAGGCAGCCCAATTCTGGTCTTTAGCCCAATTATAGGCAAAAGATCTGATCTGGTAAAAGACCAATAATTGGGCAAAAGATCAGAATTGGTCTGTCTGTTTAAATGTAGCCTATTAGGGACACAACCCAGCCTGAGAGAGTTTAGTGAATGGGTGATAGTTCTGGTAACCCATGAGATGAGCTGTCAGAACACCGTGGTGTGGTCCAGTAATGATGGCTCAAGAACATGGCTGAGACATCACCACTCTTTCCGAGGGTCACCGAGCAGATTATAGGATTATTGAGCGGGTGACCCTCGTCTTTTTACTATTTGTATAGAACATTATTGGGGACACAGCCCAGACTGAGTGAATCGGTAGGTGATAGTTTTGGTCACACATGAGATGGCAGAACTAAATGCTGTGGCCTAGTAATTAAAAAACACAACACCCCAAATATAATCACTACGGGCACAGGACTATGGATCCTTTATTGAGGACAGTCCAGATTGAGTAAACGTAATGTGAATGGGTGATATTTCTGTTCACTCATGAGATAGCAGAACAATCTGGCCTAGTAATTAAAAAATACCCCAAACCTCATACATCACCACTGGGTTGTGTTCCTTAGGCACCAAATGTAAGAATGGACTGAAACAGGGAGGGATGATCTGAACATGTCCGTTAAGAAATGCTTGTTTACCTTTGCAACATGTTTTGCTACAGTGTGCCCTGATAAATACAACCCTGTTCTAATGGGTACAAGATTGTGTATGCTTCCCAAATGTCACCCTATTCCCTGTATAGTGCACTGCTTTTCACCACAGCTCTATGGGGTCCTGGTCAGAAGTAGTGCACTATATAGGGAACAGGGTCTCATTTGGGCCTCTATCAGGGTCCCAGCACAGATAGTTAGTGTTTGAGTGGGTGACCCTCTTTTTAATCACATTTCTTAAAATAGACTGGCCTGCTGTGTCTATTCTCTGTGGGAAACTGAGCCATTGAGATGGGCGAAAGAATGAAAGCAGAGCTTGTTTTGGTGAATCTGCCCAGCAGTGAACCTTGGGGTTGAGGAGATGTGGAGGTGTGTGTGTGTGTGTGTGTGTGTGTGTGTGTGTGTGTGTGTGTGTGTGTGTGTGTGTGTGTGTGTGTGTGTGTGTGTGTGTGTGTGTGTGTGTGTGTGTGTGTGTGTGTGTGTGTGTGTGTGTGTGTGTGTCCACCCTGATGGGCCTGAACAAAGATAAAAACATGTCAGATAGAATTGCTGCAGACACTGCCCATTACCCATGACATCATTCCCCGGCCCTAGCTGCGTTAGGCGATGACTAACCAGCACAACAGAGCCGAGGGGAAAGAGAGGGATGGAGGGAGGGGTGTGGAATTAAGAAAAGGGGGGACAAACACACAAACTGGATGCGGCTATGCATGCTCTGAGAACACAGGGAGGACTAGAGAGGACCAGACATGACCAATGGTGTCGGCCCTGTTCCCATAGAGCAGCTCTGAGAACACAGAGAGGACTAGAGAGGACCAGACATGACCAATGGTGTCGGCCCTGTTCCCATAGAGCAGCTCTGAGAACACAGAGAGGACTAGAGAGGACCAGACATGACCAATGGTGTCGGCCCTGTTCCCATAGAGCAGCTCTGAGAACACAGAGAGGACTAGAGAGGACCAGACATGACCAATGGTGTCGGCCCTGTTCCCATAGAGCAGCTCTGAGAACACAGAGAGGACTAGAGAGGACCAGACATGACCAATGGTGTCGGCCCTGTTCCCATAGAGCAGCTCTGAGAACACAGAGAGGACTAGAGAGGACCAGACATGACCAATGGTGTCGGCCCTGTTCCCATAGAGCAGCTCTGAGAACACAGAGAGGACTAGAGAGGACCAGACATGACCAATGGTGTCGGCCCTGTTCCCATAGAGCAGCTCTGAGAACACAGAGAGGACTAGAGAGGACCAGACATGACCAATGGTGTCGGCCCTGTTCCCATAGAGCAGCTCTGAGAACACAGAGAGGACTAGAGAGGACCAGACATGACCAATGGTGTCAATCCCTGTTCCCATAGAGCAGCTCTGAGAACACAGAGAGGAAAGGGACTAGAGAGGACCAGACATGACCAATGGTGATCGGCCCTGTTCCCATAGAGCAGCTCTGAGAACACAGAGAGGACTAGAGAGGACCAGACATGACCAATGGTGTCGGCCCTGTTCCCATAGAGCGGCTCTGAGAACACAGAAGGACTAGAGAGGACCAGACATGACCAATGGTGTACAGGCCCTGTTCCCATAGAGCAGCTCTGAGAACACAGAGAGGACTAGAGAGGACCAGACATGACCAATGGTGTCGGCCCTGTTCCCATAGAGCAGCTCTGAGAACACAGAGAGGACTAGAGAGGACCAGACATGACCAATGGTGGAAAGGCCCTGTTCCCATAGAGCAGCTCTGAGAACACAGAGAGGACTAGAGAGGACCAGACATGACCAATGGTGGAGAGTGGGGATACGGCCCTGTTCCCATAAAGAGGATGATGGAAGAGTGGGGATGCAGAGTCCCCCTTTGATGGAACGGAAAGGGCTTCAAGCAGGGCAGAATGTAGAATGGGAAGTCAATCTCTCAAATCAGGTCTCCACGTCCTTCAGGATCTCTCTAGACATGTCAGTCAGCTGGAGAGGCTAGAGGAAAGGGGAGGGGCTTTTAATCTCCATGGTAAAGAGGATGATGGAGAGTGGGGATACAGGAAAGGGCTTTTAATCTCCATGGTAAAGAGGATGATGGAGAGTGGGGATAGAGGAAAGGGCTTTTCATCTCCATGGTAAAGAGGATGATGGAGAGTGGGGATACAGGAAAGGGCTTTTCATCTCCATGGTAAAGAGGATGATGGAGAGTGGGGATACAGGAAAGGGCTTTTCATCTCCATGGTAAAGAGGATGATGGAGAGTGGGGATACAGGAAAGGGCTTTTCATCTCCATGGTAAAGAGGATGATGGAGAGTGGGGATACAGGAAAGGGCTTTTCATCTCCATGGTAAAGAGGATGATGGAGAGTGGGGATACAGGAAAGGGCTTTTCATCTCCATGGTAAAGAGGATGATGGAGAGTGGGGATACAGGAAAGGGCTTTTCATCTCCATGGTAAAGAGGATGATGGAGAGTGGGGATACAGGAAAGGGCTTTTCATCTCCATGGTAAAGAGGATGATGGAGAGTGGGGATACAGGAAAGGGCTTTTCATCTCCATGGTAAAGAGGATGATGGAGAGTGGGGATACAGGAAAGGGCTTTTCATCTCCATGGTAAAGAGGATGATGGAGAGTGGGGATACAGGAAAGGGCACAGGTTTAAGACAGATAAATAGAAAGGAAGAGAGAGAGTGAGATGACATGTTACAGGCCCTCTCGTACAAAAAATTAAGTATTTACAAAAGTTATAGCCTTGTGAAACTGGTTATTTTTGTCAGTAACTTATTCACATGTCACTTTCCCCAAAGATAGTTGACTCTGTACAAATGTTTTATTTTTAAAAAATCTTTATTTAACTAGGCAAGTCAGTTAAGAACAAATTCGTATTTACAATGACGGCCTACACCGCCCAAACCCTGACCCGGACGACGCCCGAGTGGTGCAGCGGTCTTTTTATTTATTACAGAATAGAACGTTTGAAAAACAAAAATGACATGGTTATGCATGTCTGGTTATACATAGCTGTGTGTGATTGGATAATAATAAACATCTAAGGTATAACAATAATAATAAAAGGAATAATAATAACAGGCTGTGCATTACAATCTTGCAGAGTTTACATCAGGGGTGCCAATCTCATTCCATGGAGGGCCTGCAGGTTTTTGTTTTTTTCCTTTCAATTAAGACCTAGGCAACCATGTGTGGGGAGTTCCTTATTATTAGTGACCTTCATTCATCAATTAAGTAAAACGGAGGAGCAAACGCCTGCACACTCGGCCTTCCGTGAAATGAATTTGACACCTGTCCTTTACCTTCTCCAAATGTCTGTACAACGAATCAAAGATATGTGGCGACTGCCCCCTGTTGGTCGTGGTTCAAAAATGAAAGGTGCCTAAAGTCGGTGGTTCTCATTTTACCAAGGTGTGCACTGTCACTGCACATTACGTACTATTTAGTTAGTTGTACATGGACACAACAATTATCAAACAGGGGGTATAGGAAAATAATGGATATGCATCCATTGTTTAATCATTGTGCAACGAGAAAGATGTTGACCACAGGTGTGAATGGCCGTGCCCCGCCTTCCGACCCAGACAAGTGTAAATTATTTCTAGTTAGCCATCAAACACTCTTGTCATATGTATTTTTATGTCTTTCAATCAATGTCATAACAACTCAGCCTTTCCATCTGCTAACTGCTTCGGTTTATGTTCACTACCCTCTATTTTCAACCTTCAGAACATTCGTGTCACTCTTCGACTTGCCGCAGTGCACATGTGGGGAATGATGCACCACCAAAACTCTGTATCCATCCGCGCAAAAAATAATTATTTACAAAATGTTTGCATATACTCGATTTTAAAACGTTAGGTGTGTTCCCTTTGAATAATTAATGAATATGAATTACGCTCATTGGACCACACACCACCACGCTCATTTTCTGTACAGTTTGTGGATTGATTATTTTTCGTTGGATCTATATTCTGGCAACAAACAAAACAAGTCCCTGGCTGAGGCTCATTCGCCATTTTATGACTCGGGAGTCGCTTTGTTGAAGTCGAACCAGCGCTTCATGATTGTGAATTTGAAGTAAATTTAGAGCTAGGCTGATTGCGAGAAGTTATATCGGCAAGGACGGCAAATAGCATAGGAACTAGCCATCTGAAAATAGTGACATTCTTCTTGACTAGCTAGCGTTGACTCTGTGGTTAGCATAGCTAGGCTAACAGCTTTAGCAAGCAACGGCTCAAGAAACTTCGATCAATCGACGAAATAAAATTCTCTTTAATTTGATATTATCAAACTACAACACTGACGACCACCGTGCAAGACTCGAAGACCGAGGAGATGGCGAGCTCCGTGGGAAATGTGGCTGACAGCACAGGTAGAGCTCGCCCCAGTTAGCATTAGCTCTCTAGTTAGCTTCCTCGCTAGCATGACACGAGCCTATGCTAACAACTCAAATTCAACTCAAATTGTATTGGTCGCATACACACATTTATCAGATGGTATTGCGGGTGTAGTGAAGTGCTTGTGTTCCTAGCTCCAACAGTGCAGTACGTTATCTAACAAGTCACAACAAGGCACACATCTAAAAGAATGGAATTAAGAAATATGTAAATATTAGGACGAGCAATGTCGGATTGGCATTGACTACAGTAGAATATAATCCAGTATAAATGAGAGGAGTAAAGCTATTTGTAAACATTATTAAAGCGACTAGTGTTCCATTATTAAAGTGGCCAGCAGCCTCTAAGGTGCAGGGTGGAGTAGCCGGCTAGTGATGGCTATTTAAGTCTGATGGCCTTGAGATAGAAGCTGTTTTTCAGTCCCAGCTTTGACGCACCTGTACTGGCCTCTCCTTCTGGATGATAGCGGGGAGAACAGGCAGTGGCTCGGGTGGTTTTTGGCCTTAGTGTGACATCGGGTGCTGTAGGTGTCCGGGGGGGGGCAGGCAGTGTGCCCCCGATGCTTCGTTGGGCAGACCGTACCACCCTCTGGGGCGCGATACAGCCCGAAAGGGTACCCTCAATTTTGCATCTGTAAACGTTTGGGGGTCTTAGGGACCAAGTCGAATTTCTTCAGCCTCTTGGTGTTGAATAGATGCTTTTGCGCCTATTTCACCTCACTGTCTGTGGGGTGGACAATTTCTGACCCAGAGGAACTTACAGCTTAACACCTCCACTGTGGTCCCGTCGATAGGGGTGTGCTCCCTCTGCTGTTTCCTGGTGTCAGCCAGGTGTGGCTATGTAGCGATCTGTTGTGTAAACACACTAAATGGATCAGCTATGTAAACCCGCCAGACATGAAGACGGAAGTATGTTATTGTATTGGCCAACTTGAACATAGTCCAGCAAGACGACATTCGTTTTATTTTCTTGATGTCTTCCCTAACGTTTGATACAATACAATTTAGCTAGCTTGTTGATCCTGTGTGTATTGACTGTGATTGTGCTGGGTCTGTTTTCCTTTTAGGCGTGCATCAAACGTTAGTTACCCAGATGTTGATGGGGTTGTATTTGTCCGCCATCTAGCGTCCATTTGTAAACCGTCACCTTACGTTTCATCCAGCTATGTACTTTGGTCCGTTTTTCATTTCATCGCACAACATTGCGTTTTTCATACCATTTCATGTCAGACAGTTCTAACTAGCCAGTTAATACTTATCTCTTCATGATAAGGGCGCTGATGACTAGCTAACGTTAGTTAGAATCCTAATAATTCACTTACTATGTTTCTTCAGCTCCTGTTATGCTGCTAACAGCAGCTAATCATCTAGCTAGTTGTCTTTCAAAGGAAGAATGACAATTGAATTCTTGAGCTCATAAAACAGAGAATAACAGTAGCAACCTGGCCTATAGTCACACATTTTGTCTCTAAAACGTGACTCATACCCTGTGATTGACAGTTAATCCCTACACAACTTTTTTTTTTATTCAACTATTGATTAATATACTTTAGTGCAATTATATATCAACCAAAGGCATTTATCAATTTATAAATAGTCTGATTTCTGAATTCTCCAGTACTTTTATCTGGTTTATTATTTTGTCTCTGTCCTCGTGTTCTTCCATCTCTTCTAACGTGTTGTTTCCCCCCTCCTCGGGTTGTTGGGTGTTGGTGATACAGAACCGACAAAACAACGTATGCTTTCCTTCCAAGGGTTGGCCGAGCTGGCGCACAGGGAGTACCAGTCGGGTGACTTTGAGGCTGCCGAGCGCCACTGTATGCAGCTGTGGAGGCAGGAGCCCGACAACACGGGCGTGCTACTGCTGCTCTCCTCCATCCACTTCCAGTGTCGCAGGCTCGACAGGTGAGGTGGGGAGAGAGTGAAAGACCTGGAGGTCAGGGGTCGGCTCACTGAAGTCAGTCTACATGGTCTGGAGAGAATACTGGGCCCGCTGGGACTGTAATACACTGGCTGCCGACAGTTCATACTACTACGACACATCTGTGGTGGTGTTGGGGAGTAACGAATGGCTTGTCTGTCAGTGATCTCCCTAAGTGTTCTATTGACCTCCTCTATTCCCACTCTGACACGACTCTTTTTACAGTGGTGGTGGTGGTGGTGGTGGCTGTTTTCTCTTACAGGTGTTAGGTTTGATCTGTCTGTTTTTCCCAGGTGTCTTGGGTTGTTCCTCTGTCACCATGTAAAATAAGCACAAGGAAGTTATTTGTTGTGAAATTTGAATTAAAATTAAGTTGAACCCCCCCACACACACACAACTATTCTAGTTGTCCCACTATCTCACAGAACACACTAGCTTGTGTGCTAAATGAGATCTCCCATTGACTGACTTAAGTACCACTAATGGATCACACAGCACCACATCACTCCAACCCAGTACTACCACACACCCTACCAGCCTCGTGACCCTCTCCTCTGTCCCTCCAGGTCTGCCCACTTTAGCACCTTGGCCATCAAGCAGAACCCTATGCTTGCTGAGGCCTATTCCAACCTGGGCAACGTGTACAAGGAACGCGGCCAGTTGCAGGAGGCTATAGAGCACTACCGCCACGCCCTGCGGCTGAAACCAGACTTCATCGACGGGTACATCAACCTGGCAGCAGCCCTGGTGGCAGCGGGGGACATGGAGGGAGCCGTCCAGGCCTACGTCTCAGCCCTACAGTACAACCCTGTGAGTAGACCTTGGGCCCAATTCATGTACCCCATCATAAGCCAGCAGCCCAGCACAACCCACCCCCACAAGATACCCCAATCTGATATCTATTCTAGTATCCTACCCAGACATTTGATGATCACTTGTAGATCTCAGACTGTAACATGTGTTAGTCAGTCTAGTAGTCCATTTCTGGTTTGGAGCTCTAATCTCTTGTTTGTTTCCTGTCCCTCAGGATCTGTACTGTGTCCGTAGCGACCTGGGGAACTTGCTCAAAGCCCTCGGGCGTTTGGAAGAGGCTAAGGTATGTTCGAGGGGCTTGACACCAGCACAGCTTTTTGCTTATCTTTTTGTTTGTTTAAAAATTTACTTTGTACTTTGATTTCTTTGTAAGATGTTTTGTTTGTCGGTTATTTCCCCCCGCCCCCCTTTGAGCCCGATGGCCAAAGTTGTCCCTGTCTCTTCCCCCTCACTCAGACTTTTCACTCAATCACTTGAGTGTGATTTTTCTCTATCCCTGATGCCATCTAAGGCCCTTCTCTACCCCCCACTGGCTCTGGGCGGGCCCCCTTACTGGCTCTGGGCAGGCCCCCCCACTATGCCCTGGTTCTGGGAAGGCCCCACGCTCTGGCAAACCCCCGCCCCACTACACCCTGTCTCTGTGCAGGCCCCCTCTGTGCAGGCCCCATACCCCGTTACACCGGGTCTCTGTGCAGGCCCCATACCCCCGTTACACCCTGGCTCTGGGCAGGCCCCATACCCCCGTTACACCCTGGCTCTGGGCAGGCCCCATTCCCCCTCCCTCTTATGAGGCTAATAATGTTGCTTTATTTTGAAGGGAGAGGGGGTATTTTCTACACCCCCAACCCATTAAACCCTTTTCTTTCTATTACGGATTTGAGACGGCTTTATACTTTTTTCTTTGAGCCCAGGTAGAATACTCATCTTCATTCTCACTCCACCTGCACACAATCCCCCTGCTCTCTCTCTTTAGTCCCACAATGCTCTTCTTGCTGACCTCTCTACCTCCGGTCAGCCCCCCTCCCCTCACAGGAAGAAAGGCTGGGCTTTACAAATTGGTAGCAGTAATTATGGTTCTGATATGGATATTTTATAAATGCATAGAAGGATAAAAAAGTAAACAAAGGTGGTTTTGGAGGGATAATGCTGGCTCGGTCTTGGAAGGATAAATGAACTGATTAAGTTAGTTAATCTCTTTGCAATGCAAAAGATAAGATGGCCTCTAACCAAACCACATCACTCCAGTTATTTAACAACAATGGACCACCCAATCCAGTTGTACCACTACCCCCTACCCATGCAGATTTGCTAGTCTTGTATCTTATGGCGTGCCCTCTGACCCATTTATCTACTCTTAAGCCATTTTATGTCTGTCCCATCTCCCTGATATGATATCTGTACCTTCCCTGGGTTGGGTGAAAGCTGGAGTTGACATCTTGCTAGGTGACCTGGTGCCAGGCCATCTTATTTGGTGCCAGAAGGGGGAGGAGCTCCAGGGAGCTGCCAGCTCATCGCCGGGCCAGCTCCCCTGCACTGTTGCTCCTTCCCCCCGCGCGCTCGCTAGGGCCGGTGGAGTGTGCGCGCTAAGAGCTGCCTTCCTGACACCCCAGCTACGCTCCCAAGCTGACAGCTCCCTGCTGTCTTAGAGTGGGTAAATGGAACAGTCAGGACTGTACCACGTTTTCATACTGTGTCACACACCCCTCCTTACAAGAGCCTAGTACGTTCCGATGCTGTGTCAGGCAGACAGCTCACAAACTGCACTCCGCCGCCCGCGTTCAGTCGGCTTGGGTAGAGAGAAACACGCATGCGCAGCAACCAGCGCTGACCTCTTTATTTCAGAGCTACCTATGGAGGCTTCTAGATGCCCAAACATTACACACTGAGGCTTTTCTTCTCACTCCCCATTGGCCAGGATTCAAGCACGACAGGACAAAGAAAAAGCCAACCATTAAAAAAAAAAACTTTTTGAAGAAGAGGTTGAAGGAAAAGCGTATACTATGACATATTATTCCCAAAGAAATGTCATCAGCTCATTTGATGAAGATCAAGCTAGTTATCCTCCCTCCTTTCTCCTAGCTTGGCCAAACTATTAATATTATGAAACGCATTATCAAAGCCTTTCTTCCCTCCTGCCCCCCCCCACCCTCCCCTCCTGAAACATCCATTATCTATCTTAGAAAATACAGTAAACGTTGCATGAGTGTAAACAGCAGGTTGTCTTTTGTAGTGCTTTTTTTTTAAGGACGTTTGAATTACTTTCCATATGAGAATTAAAATAATTGTGTATTGTTTTGCGGAACTTTTACTAACGCTCTTGTTTTATTTTGTCTCTTGGTTTTTTTTTTTCCACGACTGATGATGTTATTTAGAAGGTTGTTTCAGGTGGGTGATGACATTACTCCTGCTACCGTACCCTAGGTGCCCTGGCTGAAACACGGATCACTAGGGCAGCATCAGTCCTCAACCACCAGCTGCTGAGGTTGCCGCCCGCCCCTCTGACAAACAATATGGTAACGGGTTTGTAACTGCCAGCGAGAGAGAAACCATGAACTACTACGTTATGCCTGAGCAAGAAGCTCCTCTGTCTTGTGGCAGAGACTCTGAAGAGCAGAGAAACAAAACAAGAAAAGTTAAACAAACAAAAACACACAAAAAAAGAAGTACAGTAAGCATTCCTTTTTTTAAATGTCTTAAATTACCATAACGGCCAAAACGTATAAATCAGTAAATAAAATAAAAACATGGCAAAAATGGAAGCAATTAGCGGGGAAAAGATAAAATCCTGAGTAAGAACCTCTAACTTGTTGTCCTGTTGATGTAGTTTTTTTCCTTCTTGGTTTTGGAGCTGCAGCGTTCTGCAGATGATGCAGACTGCGCTGTGAGTGTGCAGTAACGCAGGGGCTGCGCAGCGAACAAGGCAACCAAGGCCAAGAAAGCATCAGGCACAAAGCTCCCCTCCCCTCCTCCCCCCCGGCCTGCTGGGTACAGACCCCCCCTCCCCCCGACGCCCTCTGTCAGCCTGGCACCCAGCGTACCCCCAGCCTCCCAAGAGGACACCATTGGCTTGCTTAAACAACACCTCTATTTCCCCATTGCCCTGCAGAACAGCCCCTGGGCTCTGGTGGTAGATCAGCTCTCCTATCCTTCTCTTAGGGCATCAGACAATTGGCCGTCTTGATGCCCCATAACTTCCAAAACTCCCCTTCTCTATATTCCCCCCTCTTATCTAACCATCCAACCAGCCGCTTGGCTGTGGTCTCCAGGTCCTCTAACCCCAACCCCGTCCCCTGCCACTCGTTGGTCCTGAAAGGCATGGTGGGTACAGAGAGTGTGGCAGTCTAGGTAAGCAGGGCGTCTCCCGGGGCTCTGGGTCTGTAGCCAGTCCGCAACGCGGCCGGGTTCAGCGAGCGCAGCGGCGGCAAACATCGACCTCTTGTTGCTAAGCAGCAGCAAGGTCGGCAGTGGCGGTGTGCGTGGTGATGTGATTGTAGCCAAACACACACCTAGGACATGCCCCACCCACGTAGCTTTTTGTGCGCAAGCATTACAGGGACCTCCACCTGCACGCAGCGCCCGCCATTCAAGGTTGTGAGATACCACTAGTTACTATAGTCAGCTGTCAAATAGACTGCAACCAACATAGAAGTTACTGGTTGTGTTATGAATTTGAATATCATTTAGGTATTTCCCTTCACATTAGCATCTGTACATTACAAAGTAAAGCATAGAAGGCTCGTCAATGTTTCTGTTCCTCGTCTTGTGAGAAAGAGGCCATGATGACTGCAGAATGTCGGTCTGCGTGTGGGTGCTGGTTGGATCTGCGCAGCGTAGGAATAAGCAAGGCAGCTTAGCGCCGCAGATTTCAGCGCAGGCGAGTCCATGCTGCACACTCACTTTTTGCTTTAGTTGAGAACGGTCACTAATTCTGTTTCCTCTACCCCTTTTTGTTTTTCTTCCTGTTTTATTCTCTTATCTTTTATTTTACAACCTTTCCCTCCTACCTCTACCACTGCTCCCGCTCTTTTTTCCTCTACCGCTACTCTTCCTCTCCTCTTCCTCTGGTTTTGATTGTTAACCCATTGAAGGCGTGTTACCTGAAGGCTATTGAGACTCAGCCCAACTTTGCGGTGGCGTGGAGCAACCTGGGCTGTGTGTTCAACGCCCAGGGAGAGATATGGTTGGCCATACACCACTTTGAGAAGGTGAGACTTTTCTACACAGCCGATGATGTAAGAACAAAGGACAGACCAGGATCGTCTGACTAAGGGTTCATGTCTGGGTTGAAACATTTGATAATTCACAAACCGTACTATTCATGTCTGAACTTTTTAAGTACAGTCCTAGTAGAGTGTATACCAGTGAACAGGGAAACAACAGTACACAGTAAAGGGGATTTTTTTTTGGCTGAACAAAATTAAAGACCAATGCTGGATCTATTCAATCGCAAATCTGGTTTAATACAAGTTTACAACAGGAGCAGAGGAAATGTCTAACTTGGCCTTCGACCAGAGATGCCACTTATGACGTTGGTTTGCCCATTTAAGCCAAAACAACGTCAGCTGCTAGCTACACAATCGGTGTCCGTGGGCCTGCAGTCTGGCGTCAGGCCCTATCAACAGATATGAGTAACATCCAGAATCGCATCTAGTGAGCAACCCGTGACATCAATGGAACGCTTGAAATCATGTCGATTACATAATGAAAACATATATAAATATGCAAAGCGTTGTGTTAATTACGCTCAACTTGAGTATTAACTTAAATAGTCCACATTACAACTGGTGTTTGGAGGAAATGTTTAACACACTTCTACTACAGTATATCCTGTTCGTTGTGTATGATGTATGGATTTATGGGTATTTGTCAGGCTGTGACTCTGGATCCCAACTTCCTGGATGCCTACATCAACTTGGGCAACGTTCTGAAAGAGGCTCGCATCTTTGACAGGTCAGTGACTGTTCCCGTGGTATAACCAGTTAAACCTGAAGACACTCCCTTGTTCATGTCATTTTATCATTCTAATCATCTAATCATTCCAAACACCACCCTATTCCCTGTGTAGTGCACTACACTTGACCAGGGCCCATAGGGCTCCAGTCAAAACTGGCACTATATAAGTAATAGGGTGGTGTTTTGGCCGTAGCCTAGGTATGACGCTCTGACACCTTGTAATTACATTTGAAGAAAGTCAAACACAGAGAATCATGCACATGAAAGTAGTAGTAGCTGCAGTACGCAAACCCAATGTTTTTGCTGCGTGTAGAGCGTATGTCGAGCCTTGGTGCTGGTTTGTATGGGAAGTTTAGTATCTTGTCGGTAAGTAAAATAAAATAAATAAATGTTTTTATGTAGATTGATGGATAGTATAAATTGTACATAATCTGACGTTGTGCGGTATTTATTTAACCTTTTTATTGAAAGCTGCAATATGTAACTCTGGGCGACCTGACCATGTTCACACAGAAATGTGAGTTATAGATCTGTCGTTCTCATTGAAAGCATGTCAAAGAAGCAGTAGATCTACATTTTGTGAAAGTATTTACTCCCGCTGTGGCATTTTTCCTATTTTGTTGCCTTACAACTTGGAATTAAAAATATATGTTCGGGGGGGTTTGTATCATTTTATTTACTCAACATGCCTACCACTTTGAAAATGCAATATATTTTTATTGTAAAACAAACAAAGAAGACAAAACACAACTTGACCTTGCATAACCCCCCCCCCCCCCCCCCCCCCCCAAAGTCCTTTTTTTTTTCACCTTTATTTTACCAGGAAGGTTAGTTGAGAACAAGTTCTCATTTACAACTGCGACCTGGCCAAGATAAAGCAAAGCAGTGTGACACAAACAACAAGTTACACATGGAATAAACAAGCAGACAATAACACAATAGAAAAAGAGTCTATATACAGTGTGTGCAAATGGTGTGAGAAGTTAAGGCAAATAGGCCATAGTAGCAAATAATTACAATTTAAAAATTTAACACTGGAGTGATAGATATGCAGATGACGATGTGCAAGTAGAATACTGGTGTGCAAAAGAGTGGAAAAGTATGTTTTGAAAAAACGATATGGGGATGAGGTAGGTAGATTGGATGGGCTATGTACAGCTGCAGCAATCGGTTAGCTGCTCGGATAGCTGATGTTTAAAGTTAGTGAGGGAAATATAAGTCCCCAGCTTCAGCTGTCTTTGCAATTTGTTCCAGTCATTGGCAGCAGAGAACTGGAAGGAAAGGCGGCCAAAGGAGGTGTTGGCTTTGGGGATGACCAGTGAGATATACCTGCTGGAGCGCGTGTTACGGGTGGGTGTTGTTATCGTTGTTATCGTGACCAGTGAGCTGAGATAAGGCGGAGCTTTACCTAGCATAGATTTATAGATGACCTGGATTCAGTGGGTCTGGTGAAGAATATGTAGCGAGGGCCTGCCGATTTGGAGCATACAGGTTGCAGTGGTGGGTGGCATATGGGGCTTTGGTGATAAAACGGATGGCACTGTGATGGACTGCATCCAGTTTGCTGAGTAGAGTGTTGGAGGCTATTTTGTAAATGACATCCCCAAAGTTTGTAGAGCCACCTTTTGCAGCAATTACAGCTGCAAGTCTCTTGGGGTATGTCTATAAGCTTGGCACATCTAGCCACTGGGATTTTTGCCCATTCCTCAAGGCAAAACTGTTCCAGCTCCTTCAAGTTGGATGGGTTCCGCTGGTGTACATCAATCTTTAGGTCATACCACAGATTCTCAATTGGATTGAGGTCTGGGCTTTGACTAGGCCTTTCAAAGACATTTAAATGTTTCCCCTTAAACCACTTGAGTGTTGCTTTAGCACAGTGGTTCTTAACCTTGTTGGAGGTACTGAACCCCAACAGTTTCATATGTGCATTCACCGAACCCTTCTTAATTGAAAAAAAAAATCTAATTCAAAACATAGGTATATATTTGACTGGTGCACAAAATGAACCGTGCATCAACATCACTGTGTTCAAAGAACAAAATCATCAAAACATTTTCACACAGATTATCATTTTCACACAAAAACAAAAACATAATAATGAATATTTACTGCAAATCAGTGTGACTTCTGCTGTTGCCTTTCAGAGACCAGTTCAGAAATGCGCGGCTTCACCTTGGCAAGTGCCACTCTCATGTCATTTTCGCAACAAAGTCTGTTCCTTTTCTTCGTTTTTATGTCCAGCATCCTCGAAAAGGATTGCTCGCAAAGATATGTTGTAACAAACGGTATGAAAATCTCCAGAGCTTTCTTAGCAATAACAGGGTGTTACCATTTGTTGACACCAAAACGTTGAAAGAGTTGTTGTTCTGAAAAGTTGCTGTTGAACCTGGCTCTGCTGAATTTCAATGATTTCATCGAGGTATTCATCATTGACATCTGTTGTCTCAACACTAAACGTGAACGGCTGTCTCACCCATGCTGGATATGACTCTCTTGTAGGGAAGTATCCGTCGAGAGACTTTGCAAGCTCATCTAAGTGCATGGCAATTGCTTGCTTCAGTTCAGCGGGTACAGAAATGTCTCCGATTCCAGATACATCTTCGATCTTACTTACACAGTCGTCCAGCAGGGGAAAGTTTGCGAAGTTATTGTTCTCTGTTCGTCGTTTCCATAACAGTAGCTTTTTTTGAAAAGCCTTCAGGTTTTCCTCAGCTTCGATGATGTTGACTCCACCGCCCTGCATCTTTTGATTGAGATGATTGAGAGCTGCGAAGATATCGGCCATGTACGCTAAAATGAGAATGAACTCAGAATTTTTGACGCAATCTGCATGACAATGTTGGTGCTCTTGCAAAAACAGGGCTAATTCCACACGCACGGCAAAAACACGATTCAGCACCTGTCCCCAGGATAACCACCTAACGTTAGAATGGTACAGAAGTACCTCGAATTCAGAGCCCATTTCTTTACACAGCTCACTGAAGATGCGATGCCGCAGAGCACTAGTTCGCACATAGTTCACGCATTCAACTACAATTTTTAATACTTCTGCCAGTTTTGGAGGTAAGGTTTTTGTTGCCAACGCATGCCTATGCAGAATACAATGCGTAACAATGATGTGTGGTGCATTGGCTTTCACTAGCGCACCAAAACCAGACTTTCTTCCCAGCATGACTGGAGCTCCGTCCGAACAAACTGCAGAAACCATATCCCACGAAAGATTGTTGTCTTTGAAGAAGTCATCCACAAGTTTCTTCACATCGGCTGCCTTGGTTGTTGTTGTAAGAGGCTTACAAAATAAAAATTCTTCCTTTATCACGTCGTCTTTCACATAGCGCACGAATACAGCAAGCTGGCTTAGATTGGAAACGTCTGTGGTCTCGTCGAGTTGAAGGCTGAATTTTGCCGGGCTTGAAATCAGATCTGCAACTACTTGAGCCAAGATGTCTTTGCTCATGTCCTCTATTCTGTCGCTGATGGTGTCATTTCAAAGAGGAATTTGGGATAACTTAACTTCAGCCTCTTTTTCCAGCATGATATTCGCCATCTTCAACACAGCTGGTTTTATGAGTGTTTCACCAATGGTGTGTGGTTTGCCCTGCTTTGCGATCAGGTAAGCAACTTCGTACGATGCTGTGAGGATCGGTTTGTTGATGGGTACAAAGCCGAGAACCGGCAGAGTAGCCTTTTCATCGAATCTGGCTCTCTTCACATTGAATTCAGCGAGCGTTGTGTTCTTGTATTTTCCATCTCCATGCAGCTTAAGGAAGTGTTCTCTTAGTTTTGAAGGTGCTAGACTAGAATTGCTCAACTTGGCATTGCAAATCATGCAGTTAGGACACTGACTCCCATCACATTCGGTTATACATGTAAATCCATATTGTACATATTCGTCCGACCACTTTCTTTTTTTGCTCGACATAGTAAGTATGAAGGGATTAAAATATTAAGAAAGAAATCACAAGACGTACCATCACCACAGTCACAAACTGAGCGCACCAAATTCCCTGCAGCACAGATAGGCCAAGCGATGTAGCGTGATCACCTGCAGCCAATGATGGCCAAGCGGAGCGTGTCATCACGAATCATATGAATCGGATGTTTGTCTTGACCTCCGCCGAACCCCTGAGACCGACTCACCGAACCCCTGGGGTTCGATCGAACCCAGGTTAAGAACCACTGCTTTAGCAGTATGCTTAGGGTCATTGTCCTGCTGGAAGGTGAACCTCTGTCCCAGTCTCAAATCTCTGGAAGACTGAAACAAGTTTCCCTCAAGAATTTCCCTGTATTTAGCATCATCCATCATTCCTTAAATTCTGACCAGTTTCCCAGGCCCTGTCGATGGAAAAACATCATGAGGTTCTCTGGGTGATGAGAGGTGTTGGGTTTGCGCCAGACATGGCGTTATCCTCGATGGCCAAAAAGCTCAATTTTAGTCTCTTCTAACCAGAGTACCTTCTTCCATATGTTTGCGGAGTCTCCCACATGCCTTTTGGCAAACACCAAATGTGTTTGCTTATTTATTTTCTTTTAAGCAATGACTTTTTTTCTGGCCACTCTTCCGTAAAGCCCAGCTCGTGGAGTGTGCGGCTTAACGTGGTCCTATGGACAGATACTCCAATCTCCGCTGTAGACCTTTGCAGCTCCTTCAGGGTTATCTTTGGTCTCTTTGTTGCCTCTGATTAATGCCCTCCTTGCCTGATCTGTGAGTTTTGGTGGGCAGCCCTCTCTTGGCAGGTTTGTTGTGGTGCCGTATTCTTTCCATTTTTAAATAATGGATTTAATGGTGCTCGTGAGATGTTCAGTTTATAATTATAAAAATTATAGCCCAACCCTGATCTGTACTTCTCCAAACAGGTCAGGGACAAAGTTGTGGAGAGCTCCTTGGTCTTTATGGTGCTGCTTGCTTGGTTGTGCCCCTTGCTTGGTTGTGCTCCTTGCTGAGTCGTGTTGCAGACTCTGGGGCCTTTCAGAACAAGTGTATAAACTTAGCAAAACAAAAATGAACGTCCTTTTTCAGGACCCTGTCTTTCAAAGATCATTTGTAAAAATCCAAATAACTTCACAGATCTTCATTGTAAAGGGTTTGAACACTGTTTCCCATGCTTGTTCAATGACCCATAAACAATTATGAACATGCACCTGTGGAACGGTCGTTAACACACTAGCAGCTTACAGACGGTAGGCAATTAAGGTCACAGTTATGAAAACTTAGGACACTGAAGAGGCCTTTCTACTGACTTTGGAAAAACACCAAAAGAAAGATGTCCCTACACATCTGCGTGAACGTGCCTTAGGCATGCTGCAAGGAGGCATGGGGACTGCACATGTCGCCAGGGAAATTTATTGCAATGTCCGTACTGTGAGACGCCTAAGACAGCGCTGCAGGGAGACAGAACGTACAGCTGATTGTCCTCGCAGTTACAGACCACGTGTAACAACACCTGCACATGATCGATACATCCGAACATCACACCTGCGGGACAGGTACAGGATGGCAACAACTGCCTGAGTTACACCAGGAACGCACAATCCCTCAGTCAGTGCTCAGACTGTCAGCAATAGGCTGAGAGAGGCTGGACTGAGGGATTGTAGGCCTGTTGTAAGTCATGTCCTCACCAGACATCACCGGCAACAACGTCACCTATGGGTACAAACCCACCATCGCTGGACCAGACAGGACTGGTATGTCTTGGACCTGTTGGATCGGAGGGTGAGGGCTAGGGCCATTCCCCACAGAAATGTCTGGGAACTTGCAGGTGCCTTGGTGGAAGAGTGGGGTAACATCTCACAATAAGAACTGGCAAATCTGGTGCAGTCTGAGGAGGAGATGTGCTGTAGTACTTAATGCAGCTGGTGGCCACACCATATACTGTTGCTTTAGATTTTTTTCACTTCACCAATTTGAACAATTTTGTGTCTGTCCATTTACATGAAATCCAAATAAAAATCCATTTCAATTACAGGTTGTAATGCAACAAAATAGGAAGGCGCTGTATGTGTGCTATTTTTATACTTCTCGTGCTTATGGTTTTGTACACCAGCTGAAAATAGTATTTTTGGTTATGGAAAATACATTTCGCAGCGGTTTAGATGGTGTAATGATTCTCTGGCTTGTTTTGTCACAAACTGAAATTAGGGGTGTTATTATCATTTTCAGAGTGATATCTGCATATTGCACCTTTATCTTCTGAACTCAATGGGACTTTTTGGTTACGTTTTTAATGTCACATGCACAAGTACCGTGAAAGGCATTTCTTGCAAGCTCTAACCCCAACTATGCTGTAATCAATAGCAATTTCATACTAAAAATACCAAGGTAGAACAGAACAAAAACCCACAAGATATAAAATAAGAATTAACATGATGAAGTACGCATACTATATACAAGGTCCGTTCCAGTACCATATTTACAATGTGTAGGGATACTGGATCGATACTATATGTACAGTGGGGAGAACAAGTATTTGATACACTGCTGATTTTGCAGGGTCTGTAATTTTTATCATAGGTACACTTACACTGTGAGAGACTGCATCTAAAACAAAAATCAGATTGTATGATTTTTAAGTAATTAATTTGCATTTTATTGTATTTTGTTTGTCTTAATCTTAAGGCTACAACATCCGCTGAAATGGCAGAGCAAAATTAAAAAATATTTTTTAGAAATATTTAACTTTCATACAATCACAAGTGCAATACACCAAAAGCAATACACCAAAACATACAGCCATTTTCCAGCCAAAGAGAGGAGTCACAAAAAGCACAAATAGAGAGAGAATTAATCACTAACCTTTGATCTTCATCAGATGACACTCATAGGACTTCATGGTACACAATACATGTATGTTTTGTTCGGTAAAGTTCATATTTATATTTAAAAAATCTGTTTACATTGGCGCATTATGTTCAGTCATGTTTTGCCTCAAACATCTGGCGGATTTGCAGAGAGCCACATCAATTTACAGAAATACTCATCATAAACTTTAATAAAAGATACAAGTGTTATGCATCGGATTAAAGATATACTTCTCCTTAATGCAATCGCTGTGTCAGATTTCAAAAAAGCTTTACGGAAAAAGCACACCATGCAATAATCTGAGTACAGTGCTCAGCCACAAAAACAAGACATAAGATACCTGCCATGTTGTGGAGTCAAAAGAAATCAGAAATAGAGTTATAAATATTCACTTACCTTTGATCTTCATCAGAATGCACTCCCACGAATCCCAGTTCCACAATAAATGTTTGATAAAGTTCATCTTTATGTACAAATACCTCCTTTTTGTTTGCGCGTTTAGTCCAGTAATCCAAAATGCACAACGCACAGGCACTAGGTCCAGACAAAGTTAAAACATTCCATTACAGTTCGTAGAAACATGTCAAATGATGTACATAATCAATCTTTTAAGATGTTTTTATCATAAATCTTCAATATTCCAACCGGACAATTCCTTTGTCTTTAGAAATGAAATGAAAAGGAGCTCGTGCGCGTGACTAAACTAATGGCTTTCTGCCAGACCCCTGGTTCAAACACCTCTTATTCGCTTCCCCCTCACAGTAGAAGCCTGAAACATTGTAAAGACTGTTGACATCTAGTGGAAGCCTTAGTAAGTGCAATATGACCCCATTTACACTATTGGATAGGCAATCCCTTGGAAACCTGAGGTTTGTAGTTTTTTTGCCTGCCATATGAGTTCTGTTATACTCACAGACATCATTCAAACTGTTTTAGAAACTTCAGACTGTTTTCTATCCAAATCTACTAACTATGCATATATTCGCTTCTGGGCCTGAGTAGCAGGTAGTTTACCCTGGGCATGCTTTTCATCCGAAGGGGGCAGTATTTTCACTTATCTCAAACATGTTAACCTCTTAGTCCGCCCCATCCCGGATCCGGGATCGTGACTACAACCTCAAGCTCATTACCATAATGCAAAATTAGCGATTTCTGAAAATTGCAAATTAAATGAAATAAATATGCCTATCCTCAAGCTTATCCTTTTCTTAACAATCCTGTCGTCTCAGATTTTCAAAATATGCTTTAGAACCAGAGAAAATCAATAATTTGTGTAAGAGTGGTGATAGCTAGCTTAGCATTTAGCGTTAGCATTTAGCACGCAACATTCACAAAAACCAGCAAAGGGATCAAATAAAATAATTTACCTTTGATGAACTTCAGATGTTTCAATGAGGACTCTCAGTTACATAGCAGATGTCCAGTTTTTCCTGAAAGATGCTTGTGTAGGACACAACGTTCCGTTTTGTTACTATGCATTTGGCTACCGAAACTAACCGAAAATTCAGTCACCTAAACGTCAAACTTTTTTCCGAATTAACTCCATAATATCGACTGAAACATGGAAAACGTTGTTTGAATCAATCCTCAAGGTGTTTTGTCATATATTTCTTCATTGAAATCCCTTCCCTGGAAGCGTGCATTCTTCTCTGATTCGGATGGAAAAATACTGGTACCTGACTTTTGCGCACCAATTTCCACGCAGACACCGTGCGGGACACTTGGTAATTGTAGGCTCTTATGGTCAATCTTCCAATGATATGCCTACAAATACGTCACAATGCTGCAGACACCTGGGGGAAACGATAGGAAGTGTCCGTTCATTCCTGTCGCATTCACAGCCATATAAGGAGATCATGGAAAACGTGCCTCCAGAAATCCTGTTGATTTCCTGGTCACTCAAACATCTTGGTTTTGCCTGTAGATTCTGTTCTATGGCACTCACAGTGAAAATCTTTACAGTTCTGGAAACGTCAGTGTCTTCTTTCCAAAACTATCAATTCCAAGCATAGTCGAGCATCTTTTCGTGACAAAATATTGTGCTTAAAACGGGCATGTCTTTTTATCCAAAAATGAAATACTGCCCCTAGAGTATTAACAGGTTAATGATGCGGAATTCAAATTGCCGGCAAAACCCTCTGGATGTAGGTTTTCCTTTTTGGTTATAGCCTCTTACAGTTAAGTGCCTGCCTGCTATTTTTCCTCTCTGTGACAACAGTCACGATGACAACTGAAAACTCACTCGTGAGGTAAACGGTTGGCATTTGACCATGTATTCCAAGACTGGTGAACAATGGACGATTCGAGTCGACGATTCCACCGTCCTCGAGTCAGCACACCAGTTGATGAAGAGGGGGAGGGGATGGATCTTTTCCGAGAGCCATGTTTCAAAAGAGCAGAGAATATTGCAGTTTCTAGAGTCCCGGTGGTTGCAAGTCCGCTATCAAAGTTCATCCATCCCTCTTTTGAAGTGACTAGTAGAATTGAGGGAAAGGGTGGCTGGTTCTCCTGTCGCCTTAATCTCGCCAGTATCCCCTCTCTAACGTCTGTTTCTTCTTGGTTTGCCCAAAAATTGGGTTGGAATTACAAGGCAGATGAGTTGAAGTGTAAGGTGGAATTGCGCTAACTGCCGATCTGATGTTCAAAAGTTGTCGGTTTATAAGAAATCATAGCGGATACATTTAAATAAAAAGGGCGGGGGGTCCATTCAAAATGGCAAACCGTTGGGTGGTGGCCACCGCCTTAACAAATACTTATTTTACAAGTACCACTAGTACCACTCTACACATCACTAGTACCACTCTACACATCACTAGTACCACTCTACACATCACTAGTGGCCACCGTACCTCTACTCTCCTCTACACATCACCAGTACTTATTTTACAAGTACCACTAGTACCACTCTACACATCACTAGTACCACTCTACACATCACCAGTACCACTCTACTCTCCTCTACACATCACTAGTACCACTCTACTCTCCTCTACACATCACTAGTACCACACTCTACTCTCCACTCTACACATCACTAGTACCACACTCTAGTACTCTACTCTCCTCTACACATCACTAGTACCACACTCTACTCTCCTCTACACATCACTAGTACCACACTCTCTACACATCACTAGTACTCTACACATCCACACTCTAGTACCACACTCTACTCTCCTCTACACATCACTAGTACCACACTCTACTCTCCTCTCACATCACCAGTACCACATCACACATCACCAGTACCACTCTACACACATCACCAGTACCACACTCTCCTCTACACATCACTAGTACCACACTCTACACATCACCAGTACCACACTACTCTCCTCTACACATCACTAGTACCACTCTACTCTCCTCTACACATCACTAGTACCACTCTACTCTACACATCACTACCACACTCTCTCTCTACACATCACTAGTACCACACTCACTACCACACTCTACTCTCTCTACACATCACTAGTACAGTACACATCACTCCACTCTACACATACACATCACCAGTACCACTCTACTCTCCTCTACACATCACTAGTACCACTCTACTCTCCTCTACACATCACTACCACTACTCTCCTCTACACATCACTAGTACCACACTCTACTCTCCTCTACACATCACCAGTACCACACTAGTACTCTCCTCTACACATCACCAGTACCACTCTACTCTCCTCTACACATCACCAGTACCACACTAGTACCACACACATCTAGTACCACACTCCTCTCCTCTACACATCACTAGTACCACTCTACACATCACTAGTACCACACTCTACTCTCCTCTACACATCACTACCACTCTACTCTCCTCTACACATCACTAGTACCACTCTCTACACATCACTAGTACCACTCTACACATCACTAGTACACATCACTAGTACCACACTCTACTCTCACATCTAGTACCACACTCTCCTCTACACATCACTAGTACCACTCTACATCACTAGTACCACACTCACTAGTACCACTCTACTCTCCTCTACACATCACTAGTACCACTCTCTCTCTCCTCTACACATCACTAGTACCACACTCTACTCTCCTCTACACATCACTCTAGTACCACACTACTCTCCTCTACACATCACCAGTACCACACTACTCTCCTCTACACATCACCAGTACCACTCTCTCTCTACACATCACCAGTACCACTCTACTCTCCTCTACACATCACCAGTACCACTCTACATCTCCACTCTACTCTCCTCTACACATCACTAGTACCACTCTCTCCTCTACACATCACCAGTACCACTCTACACACATCACTACTCTCCTCTACACATCACCAGTACCACTCTACACATCACCAGTACCACTCTCTCCTCTACACATCACCAGTACCACTCTACACATCACTAGTACCACTCTACTCTCCTCTACACATCACTAGTACCACTCTACACACATCACCAGTACCACACATCACTAGTACCACTCTACTCTCCTCTACACATCACTAGTACCACTCTCCTCTACACATCACCAGTACCACTCTACACATCACCAGTACCACTCTACTCTCCTCTACACATCACTAGTACCACTACACATCACCAGTACCACTCTACACATCACTAGTACCACTCTACTCTCCTCTCACACATCACTAGTACCACTCTACTCTCCTCTACACATCACACCACTCACCAGTACCACTCTACACATCACCAGTACCACTCTACTCTACACATCACTAGTACCACTCTACTCTCCTCTACACATCACCAGTACCACTCTACTCTCCTCTACACATCACCAGTACCACTCTACTCTCCTCTACATCACTAGTACCACTAGTACCACTCTACTCTCCTCTACACATCACCAGTACCACTCTACTCTCTACACATCACCAGTACATCACTAGTACCACTCTACTCTCCTCTACACATCACTAGTACCACTCTACACATCACCAGTACCACTCTACACATCACCAGTACCACTCTACTCTCCTCTACACATCACCAGTACCACTCTACTCTCCTCTACACATCACCAGTACCACTCTACTCTCCTCTACACATCACTAGTACCACTCTACTCTCCTCTACACATCACTAGTACCACTCTACTCTCCTCTACACATCACTAGTACCACTCTACTCTCCTCTACACATCACCAGTACCACTCTACACATCACTAGTACCACTCTACTAGTACCACTCTACTCTCCTCTACACATCACCAGTACCACTCTATCACTACCACTCTACTACTCTCCACCAGTCCACTACACATCACCAGTACCACTCTACTCTCCTCTACACATCACTAGTACCACTCTACTCTCCTCTACACATCACCAGTACCACACTACTCTCCTCTACACATCACTAGTACCACTCTACACATCGCTAGTACCACACTACTCTCCTCTACACATCACTAGTACCACTCTACTCTCCTCTACACATCACTAGTACCACTCTACTCTCCTCTACACATCACCAGTACCACTCTACTCTCCTCTACACATCACCAGTACCACTCTACACATCACCAGTACCACTCTACTCTCCTCTACACATCACCAGTACCACTCTACACACATCACCAGTACCACTCTACTCTCCTCTACACATCACTAGTACCACTCTACTCTCCTCTACACATCACTAGTACCTCTACTCTCCTCTACACATCACTAGTACCACTCTACTCTCCTCTACACATCACTAGTACCTCTACTCTCTCCTCTACACATCACTAGTACCACTCTCTAATCTCCTCTACACATCACTAGTACCATCTCCACTCTACACATCACTAGTACCACTCTCTACTCTCCTCTACACATCACTAGTACCACTCTCTACTCTCCTCTACACATCACTAGTACCACTCTACTCTCCTCTACACATCACTAGTACCACTCTACTCTCCTCTACACTTTTTACTACTACTTTTTACTTATTACTACTAGCGTTTACCCACCCTTCTCTCTTTTTCCAACCATTCAGAGCGGTGGCTGGCTACCTGCGTGCCCTCAGCCTGAGCCCCAACCACGCCGTCGTCCATGGCAACCTGGCGTGCGTCTACTACGAGCAGGGTCTTATCGACCTGGCTATCGACACGTACCGCCGCGCCATCGAGCTACAGCCCCACTTCCCTGACGCCTACTGTAACCTGGCCAACGCCCTCAAGGAGAAGGGCAATGTAAGGAAGAACACGGTGTGTGTGTCCAAGCAGTGAGAGACTGCTCCGTTATTCTGCATCCCAACTGCCAGTGTGAGAGGCATGACGGTCCCACCAGGCTGTGCCCAGTGCATGCCATGTCTGTCGTGCCTTCCTTGACCTAATTTAGGAGATGAGGGGGGTGTTTTCTCCACATATACAGAGAGGAGATCAGACTGGGTGTGGTTAGTTAGATATGCATGACATCCTGGTCTTCCAGCTGGTCTGTTTCATGATTGTTGATCGGCCATCCCTTTCAACACTGTTCCAGACAGAGAGATTATTTTGGGAAGTGCAAGCATCCCCTGTTCAGCTACAAACAGGGTTGCAGCTTTCAGTTAGCAGTGTTTGTGTAGCTGATGTCTCTGTTGGGGTCTCCCTTTTCTATTGGCCCTGTCTGGGCCTTGGTGTCTGTCTGTACGAAAATGTATGTTTTTCTGTGTGAGGGGGGTGTCTGTCTGTATCTGAGTGTTTTGTCTTTAACTGTGAATGTGTGTGTGTGGTTTAACCCTGTGTGGTGTAACCCCGTCTCTCCCAGGTATCCGAGGCTGAGGAGTGTTACAACACGGCCCTGCGTCTGTGTCCCACCCACGCAGACTCTCTCAACAACCTGGCCAACATCAAGAGGGAGCAGGGCAACATCGAGGACGCCGTCCAGCTGTACAGGAAGGCCCTGGAGGTGAGATGGATAACCAATAACTATGGCAGAATGCTCATAAAAAGCTTTGGAAAGTATCTCTTCCTCTTCTCTTACCTGGCATAATGGGTTTAAGGAATGCTGATTTACGTGCCCTTGTTTTTTCCCCCACCACAATCTTAATCACGTCAGCTCAGTGTTCTCTTTAAGGAAGTGTAATTTCATGACTGAACAATTGTTTGTTTTTGTAGGTGTGTACAGCGGCCCACTCTAACCTGGCCAGTGTCCTGTTATATGTATTCTAACCTGTAGGGGGTCCACTCACTGCCCAGAGTGGGTGAAAAACGTGCTTTCGTGATGAAATGTCACTTCCTTATGTTTATGTTATAAAATACATTTTACCAAGACAAATGATTTATTAGTGTTCTGAATCGTTCAGCGAGGTCTTTCTCGAACATAGTGCCTTCGGAAAGCATTCAGACCCCTTTTTCCACATGTTGTTACGTTACAGCCTTATTCTAAAATGTTTCCTCAACCATCTATACATAATATCCCATAATGACAAAGCAAAAACGGGTTTAGACATTTTTGCACATTTGTTACAAATATAAAACGCGTACCTTATTTACAGGCTCCCGAGTGGCGCAGCGGTCTAAGGCACTGCGTCTCAGTGCTAGAGGTGGCACTACAGACACCCTGGTTCGATTCCAGACTGCATCACAACCAGACGTGATTGGGAGTCCCATTGGGCGGCGCACAATTGGCCCAGCGTCGTCCGCGTTTTAGCGGGTGTAGGCCGTCATTGTAAATAAGAATTTGTTCTTAACTGACTTACCTAGTTAAAGGTTAAATAGTTTACTTTAAAAAATTTAAATAAATGTACATAAGTATTCAGATCCTTTGCTATGAAACTCTAAATAGAGCTCAGGTGCATCCTGTTTCCATTGATCATCCTTGATGTTTCTACAACTTGATTGGAGTCCAACTTGTGGTAAATTCAATTGATTGGACAGTTATTTGGAAAGGCACACACCTGTCAATATCAGGTCTAACAGTTGACAGTCAGAGCAAAAACCAAGCCATGAGGTCAAAGGAATTGTCCATAGAGCTCTGAGACAGGATTGTGTCAAGGCACAGATCTGGGGAAGGGTACCAACAAATTTCTGCAGCATTGATGGTCCCCAAGAACAGTGGACTGTGAAGCCACTCTTCAGTAAAAGGCACATGACAGCCCGCTTGGAGTTTGCCAAAAGGCACCTAAAGACTTGGACCATGAGAAACAAGGTTCTCTGGTCTGATGAAACCAAGATTGAACTCTTTGGCCTGAATGTCAAGCGTCACCTCTGGAGGCAACCTGGCACCATCCTTATGGTGAAGCATGGTGGTGGCAGCATCATGCTTGGAGATGTTTTCCAGTTGCAGGGACTGGGAGACTAGTCAGGATCGAGGCAAAGATGAGCGAAGTGAAGTACAGAGTGATCCTTGATGAAAACCTGCTCCAGAGTGCTCAGGATCTCAGACTGGGGTGAAGGTTCACCTTCCAACAGGACAAAGACCCTAAGCACACAGCTAAGACAACACAGGCGTGGCTTCGGGACAAGTCTCATGTTCTTAATTGGCCCAGCCAGAGCCCGGACTTGACCCCGATCGAACATCTCTGGAGAGACCTGAAAATAGCTGTACAGCAACGCTCCCCATCCAACCTGACAGAACTTGAGAGTCTGCAGAGAAGAATGGGAGAAACTCCTCAAATACAGGTGTGCCATGCTTGTAGCGCTCGTACCCAAGAAGATTCAAGGCTGTAATCGCTGCCAAATGTGCTTCAACCAAGTACTGAGTAAAGGGTCTGAATACTTATGTTAATGTGATATTTATGTTTTTTATTTTGAATGAATTTGCTAAAATAATTTTTTTGTCAATATGGGGTGTAGATTGATGAGGGGGGCGGGGACCATTTTAATCTAATTTGGCTTGTTTTACACCCTGTGAGAATGTGCCTGAGGTTGGCTGGCATGGAACAGAGGGCATGACAGGCGCAGGTTTCTCACCGCAACTTTTGAGAATTTTACATTTTCTGGTCGTCTTCAGTTGTTTCCGCAGGTCACAAAAAAAAGCTACATTTATGACACGGGCCGAGTTGAATTTGAAAGCCTTTTGTTAATCCTAATATCGGTTTATGCTCAGGGCTCCATTGACATCTCACATCCTCAGATGCTTGTTTATGTGAGAAGTCTACTGAAAATAACAGGAATTTCACATCCATATGAAAACGTCTACTAAAATATGGAAATACCTGTCTCAATATGGACCGTCTTGCCTCATTTTATTTCCTGCAGATTTGATTAAAAAGGATGTTCAACAGTGAGTTCAACAGTGAGCTGGCAGGTAGCCTTTATTCCGGACAGAATCCAGACTAGCTGATGCCGTTTCCCAGATTTAAAAAAAAAAATGTATTTAAAATTAAAAATAATTCTACAAGGGTAAAAACTACTTTTGAATGGATTATGATAAGAGACATGACGTTTTGACCATAAGCTTTCATTGAGAAATATCTACGCAATTAACATATTGGTCAAATTGTGTATTTGATTGGGCAACCTATAACCTGTGTGGTTGGTGTCTTTAGGTGTTTCCAGAGTTTGCTGCGGCCCACTCTAACCTGGCCAGCGTTCTGCAGCAGCAGGGGAAACTCCAGGAGGCCCTCATGCACTACAAAGAGGCCATCAGGTCAGCAGACACACACCCTCTCTCTGTCTCGCTCTCTCTTTCATCTCGTTGGTTTGACAGTCCATCGATACGCTTTTAGGGGCGGTGTTTCAAGGTTCTGAATGGAGTTGATTGGCTTCCTACTGAATTGTTTGTGTGCCTGTAGAATCAGCCCTACGTTTGCTGATGCCTACTCCAACATGGGCAACACTCTGAAGGAGATGCAGGATATCCAGGGAGCTCTACAGTGTTACACCAGAGCCATCCAGATCAACCCTGCCTTCGCTGACGCTCACTCTAACCTGGCCTCCATACACAAGGTGACTTTCATCTGCCATGTTTGTTATAACCCACAATCCTAAATCAACTCCTATCAGACCTACAAAGTGCAGTGAAGTTGATTTGGGATTGGTATTACTCTTTTTTTCTGTCACTAATATTCCGCAGGGCCAAATTCACCTATGCTCTGCAATTTAGTTATTTAATTCATGAAAATATTAAAATGCTTGTATTTATAAAGGAAGTTGTCTTATGATTCCATTATTATAATATGTTAATCTCCCTCCCCCCAGGACTCTGGTAACATCCCAGAAGCCATTGCGTCTTACCGTACTGCCCTGAAACTGAAGCCTGACTTCCCTGATGCCTACTGCAACCTGGCACACTGCCTGCAGGTACGCACACACTCACACGTCTCCTATGCCAAGTTACTGCAGATACACTTGAAGCCAAATCCTGATTTGAGACTCAACTGTAACTTGAGTATAATGAATGTATTGATGTGAGACATTACCAGAGAGTAGCCAAGTAAGGCCCAAGAGTCACTGCTCCTGTATTACGTTTCTCTGATTTACATTTCAGACTTTTACACAAACATCTCTCTCACAAACACACTCAACGGTCTCCTCTCTCAGAAACACACTCAACACAACTGTCTCCTCTCTCACAAACACTCAACACAACTGTCTCCTCTCTCACAAACACTCAACACAACTGTCTCCTCTCTCACAAACACACTCGACACAACTGTCTCCTCTCTCAGAAACACTCTACACAACTGTCTCCTCTCTCAGAAACACACTCGACACAACTGTCTCCTCTCTCACAAACACACTCAACGGTCTCCTCTCACACACACTGGACACAACTGTCTCCTCTCTCACAAACACACTCGACACAACTGTCTCCTCTCTCACAAACACACTCAACTGTCTCCTCTCTCACAAACACACTCAACTGTCTCCTCTCTCACAAACACACTCAACGGTCTCCTCTCACACACACTCGACACAACTGTCTCCTCTCTCACAAACACACTCATTTACATTACATTTACATTTAAGTCATTTAGCAGACGCTCTTATCCAGAGCGACTTACAAATTGGTGCATTCACCTTATGACATCCAGTGGAACAGCCACTTTACAATAGTGCATCTACATATTTTAAGGGGGGGGGGGGGTGAGAAGGATTACTTTATCCTATCCTAGGTATTCCTTAAAGAGGTGGGGTTTCAGGTGTCTCCGGAAGGTGGTGATTGACTCCGCTGTCCTGGCGTCGTGAGGGAGTTTGTTCCACCATTGGGGAGCCAGAGCAGCGAACAGTTTTGACTGGGCTGAGTGGGAACTGTACTTCCTCAGTGGTAGGGAGGCGAGCAGGCCAGAGGTGGATGCACCCCAGTGTTTCTACTTAAACGACATCTCTCACATCTACCACTCCAGTATTAATGCTAAATTAGAATTATTTTCGCCTCAAGGACCTATTTATTGCCAACCTCCCTACTCTTCTACATTTGCACACACTGTACATAGATTTTTCCTTTTTTCTTTTATTTTGTGTTATTGACACTCGACACAACTGTCTCCTCTCTCACAAACACACTCGACACAACTGTCTCCTCTCTCACAAACACACTCGACACAACTGTCTCCTCTCTCACAAACACACTCGACACAACTGTCTCCTCTCTCACAAACACACTCGACACAACTGTCTCCTCTCTCACAAACACACTCGACACAACTGTCTCCTCTCTCACAAACACACTCGACACAACTGTCTCTCTCACAAACACACTCTGTCTCCTCTCTCACAAACACACTCGACACAACTGTCTCCTCTCTCACAAACACACTTGACACAACTGTCTCCTCTCACAAACAACTGTCTCCTCTCTCACAAACACACTCGACACAACTGTCTCCTCTCTCACAAACACACTCGACACAACTGTCTCCTCTCTCACAAACACACTCGACACAACTGTCTCCTCTCTCACAAACACACTCGACACAACTGTCTCCTCTCTCACAAACACACTCGACACAACTGTCTCCTCTCTCCCCAGATTGTGTGTGACTGGACAGACTATGACGATCGTATGAAGAAGCTGGTGAGCATCGTGGCTGACCAGTTGGATAAGAACCGTCTGCCTTCGGTGCACCCCCACCACAGCATGCTGTACCCCCTCTCTCACGGCTTCCGCAAGGCCATCGCTGAGAGGCACGGCAACCTCTGTCTGGACAAGGTACAGGCCCTCATCAAAGCAAGTACAGTATTGACCTTCTATTCAGGTGAAAGTTGGGCTGGGGTGCTTGCATGGTAACGGGGTAAACGGTAAGACGGGATGGCTTGGAAGTTACTCGTCTGGTACATTTGAAGGAAACTTATTAGGCCCGTAGTCTTTTGTTTGGTTAAACATTAACAGTAAACAGCAGCCTTGGGTTGCAGAAGGTTGGGTTGCTTACAGGGTAAAGAGGTTGGTTCAGTCATAGATGGGTTAAGAGGAGTTAGGTTTGTGTGGTTAGTTGGCTGTTAGTTAGGACATGTTCAGGACAGGTTCAGGCTAGTTGTAACTGTCTTATGGACGAGTCATCTGGTTTTAATCTCTTGTCTAGTTGGACCACCTGAAAGTAGCTAGGTGAAAGATTAGTGGAATCTGTGTGGGTAGCTGGACAGGTAGGATGACTGACAGTGAAGGTGAACAGGTGATCACGTGTCAGGTGACAGAGGAATGGATGAGACTGAGGCAGGAATTCCTTTAACCATAAAGTGGTATATTTACTGCGTAATCTGTGCTGCATCACAAAGGAAACAAATAACATGTATACAATCAAATTCATAATCAAAGATCAAATCATATCATTCATTATTAACATAATTTAGGGAGTTCAACAGTCCAGTTCATTAAGTCAATAGTAATCATCCGCGAGTCATTTAGACTCATAACTATTTATCATAAATCATGAAAGAAAACAAACAGTGAATGTTTATACAATCTATAATCCCCATTATCAAAGTCAATCAGTTAGCAAACCATGACGTTTCTCATTTCACTCTTTCAATTGTCTTCATGTGTACATATAATTAATTTCAATACATATTAACCAAATCGATTGCATAATTGGCCTATGAGGATCCGTAGGGCCGTGATCATTGACAATTCACATTACACAATATGTTTGAAGCGTGCGCTCCAAGCCGCGCTCCGCGGTAATCGCTATAAACAATAACTGATGGCCCATCTCCGGACCACAACAGATAGTTCAGATGAAAGGTAACAGAGTCGGTGGACTTACGTGGATTCATCGATGCACAGAACTTCTGGATCTTACGGAGTTAAGGAAGAGAAAGCAGCGAGATCAGGCGATGGCAATTTCCTCCTTTTATGGAGTTGAGATGTGTCGGACATTTCCACCTGACCTAATTAAAGCGCCCCTGGCCCAGCTGAGTAAATGGCAATGAATTAAAGGAGTATTCCACCAACTCCATGGGCCTTTTCTACAGTAGGTTTAAGGTCATCATCTGACAGGCCATGATGTTCCAATGTCCATACTAGCAATCATTCAAAGTAGGATGCTAGTGTAGATTTGTTTGGAAGAGAGCCTTGGGTTATGCCTCAGATGGCACCCTTGTCATTACATTACATAGTGCACTACATTTGGTTAAAAGTAGTGCACTATATAGGGAATAGGGTGCAATTTTTGGGACACGGATAGACTATACCACAGCTGATAAACTAACGGCCCCCCCGCCCTCCTGTACCACCACAGATCAATGCGCTCCACAAGCCGGCCTTTGAGTACCCCAAGGACCTGAAGGCCAGCGCAGGGCGTCTGAGGGTAGGATATGTCAGCTCTGACTTCGGGAACCACCCCACCTCCCACCTCATGCAGTCCATCCCCGGCATGCACAGCTCAGAGAAGTTTGAGGTGAGCGGTTTCTTACTGTTGTCTCATTACCACTAGAGATGTTGTCAGGCAGATTGGCAACAACCAGTGATTTCATACCCGGATTTGATGTTTTATTCTCAGAGACGTAACTGAATAAATAATGGATTAACAAATTCATTTTAGTGGCCAAACGGTACATTTGATTTTTTTATATATTTTTTTTATCTTAAATTGAGATATAACAGCCATACGATACTGGCCGTGCATCTGTTCTAACAGTTGGTCGTAACATGGTTATAACATGTCTGGTTTCCCTCCCCAGGTGTTCTGCTATGCACTGAGCCCAGATGACAACACCAACTTTAGGGTTAAAGTGGTGGCCGAGGCCAATCACTTCACTGATCTGTCACAGGTGAGTTAACGCAGATGGAGAACTGAATCTAAGTACTTTAGAAGCAGCTTCATTTTCTCTTCACCCTTTCCTCTATACTGTAGAACATAGAGCCACTCTGAAGCCACATTCAACACCTGAGAGAATACTGATTTTTAAATCCTCTCCCTCCATGTCCACTCCTCCTGTCTGTCCTCTCAGCTCCCGTGTAACAGTAAGGCAGCAGACCGGATCCATCAGGATGGACTCCACATCCTGGTCAATATGAATGGCTATACCAAAGGAGCCCGCAACGAGCTGTTTGCCCTGCGCCCCGCTCCCATCCAGGTGAGATACAGGCTTTATTTGGCCATGTTAGTTTCTTTTACATTTTACCCCCCCCCCCCCTAGAATATTGGAGGAGGCATCCAGAGGTTTGTATCCAGAGGCACAGGACTGATAGTGACTGGCCACTGGTTTGTCATAAAGTCAGTGCTAAGTGATACTCCTGTCCCCTGTTTAGTGGCTGGGCTACCAGACAGAGATGTAGTGCTGCTGCAGAGTGGGGGAGTGACGCTTCCTCATCTTTTTTTTTTTTTCAATTTGAGAATGCTTGGTGCTGTTAAAATATTTCAGAAAAAGTATTTAATTACAAGCAAAATTTCATGAGAATTTATGAAATGACCATTGCAATACATATGTAGGCTATATCGGCTTATAGGTAGTAAAATGGTGGTTTCTTCTGTCTGGCGGTGGTGCGAGTGATGTGTGTGCAGAGGCACGTCGGTCGCAGGCTTGACCTCTGAGCGGCCCATATCTGACAAGACCAGCCATAGACAGAACTCTGGCAGAGGTTGCTAAAATGTCTGTCCTCGGTGTCATGGACTTGGGGCTCGTGTCCAACGCACTTTAACTCGCCATACTGTCCCGAGTCCTTGGCTTACAAAAAACACACAACTTCTATTGCGTATGCAGGTAAACTGATCCACTGCATGAATCTTGTCATCCCACCAACGTGATATAGGATCCGAATTCACTGTGCGTCTGCGTTGATGTTCATAAAACGCCACGGATCCCCTTCTCTACTGTGGAACCCTTTCAATCCTTTCAGCACCTGACTCGAAGGGTGCTCAAATAGCTTGACCTCTTGCTCCTACCTGACACGCAGGCGTCCCATCTAGACATCTGGAAATGCAAATGCGCTATGCTAAATGCTAATAGCACTCGTTTAAAACTCAAACGTTCATTTAAAATACACATGCAGGGTATTGAATTAAAGCTACACTCGTTGTGAATCCAGACAACAAGTCAAATTTTTAAAATGCTTTTTGGCGAAAGCATGAGAAGCTATTATCTGATAGCATGTAACACCCCAAAAGAGCCCCAGGGGACGTAAACAAAATAATTAGCATAGTCGGCGCTACACAAAACGCACAAATAAAATATAAAACATTCATTACCTTTGACCATCTTCTTTGTTGGCACTCCTAGATGTCCCATAAACATCACTATTGGGTCTTTTTGTTTCGATTAAATCGGTCCATATATAGCCTAGATATCGATCTATGAAGACTGTGTTGTGTGATCAACGAAAAAAATAGCGTTTTAAAACGTAACGTCATTTTTTTAAATTAAAAAAGTCGACAATAAACTTTCACAAAACACTTCGAAATACTTTTGTAATGCAACTTTAGGAATTAGTAAACGTTAATAAGCGATCAAATTGATCACGAGGCGATGTATATTCTATAGCTGTACGTCTGGAAATAATGTCCGGGTAAATCTCAACCAAAATATCCGGTCAGAGACCGGAAGAACTGCGCTGCCTTGTGTCTGTTTGACCAAGTAACAAATCGTAGGCAAATGACAAGACTGTTGACATCGTGTGGAAGCTGTAGGTATTGCAACCTCGGCCCCATTTAATGTGGTTCACGTTTAACAATTGGTTGAAGTGGCGCATGGATATATTTTCCCATTTTCAGTGATCAGATTTTCCTGCACTTTTCGATGAAATGCATGTTCTGTTATAGTCACAGCCGTGATTTAACCATTTTTATAAACGTCTGAGTGTTTTCTATCCACACATACTAATCATATGCATATACTATATTCCTGGCATGAGTAGCAGGGCGCTGAAATGTTGTGCGATTTTTAAGACTGTTCGAAAAAATAGGGGGTAGGAGTAACAGGTTAATAGTCCTGCTCATCACTTATTATTATTTTAGCCTAACCGATATGGGTGTTATGGGTTCGATAAAGATTCCAATTTTTTTGGGGGGGGGGGGACCAACTTACCAATACGATAAGGCCTTCGGAAAGTATTCAAACCCCTTAACTTTTTCCACATTTTGTTACGTTACAGCCTTATTCTACAATGGATTATTTTTTTTCTGCAATCGACACACAATAACCTATAATAACAGTGAAAACAGGTTTTTAGAAATTTTAGCAAATGTATTAATGTAAAACAGACCTTATTTCCATAAGTATTTAAACCCTTTGCCATTAGACATTAAATTGTTCTCTGATGCATCCTGTTTCCATTGATCATTCTTGATCTTTCCAGAAATTGGAGTCCACCTGTGTTAAATTCAATTGATTGGTCATGATTTGAAAAGGCACACACCTGTCTAAATGAGGTCTAATTGTCCGCAGAGCTCCGAGAAAGGATTGTGTCAAGGCACAGATCTGGGGAAGGGTACCAACAAATTTCTGCAGCCCTCCACCAATCAGACCTTTATGGTAGATGGGCCAGACGGAAGCCCAAAAGGCACCTAAAGACTCAGACCATGAGAAACAAGATTCTCTGGTCTGATGAAACCAAGATTGAAATCTTTGGCCTGAATGCGTCACGTCTGGAGGCAACCTGGCACCATGGAGGCAACCTGGTGAAGCATGGTGGTGGCAGCATCATGCTGTGGGGATGTTTTTCAGCAGCGGGACTGGGAGACTAGTCAGGATCGAGGGAAAGATGAACGTAGCAAAGTACAGAGAGATCCTTGATTAAAAACCTGCGCAGGACCTCAAACTGGGGCAAATGTTCACCTTCAAAAAGGACCACACCCATACGCACACACCCAAGACAACGCAGAAGTGGCTCCGGGACAAATCTCTGAATGTCCTTGAGTGGCCCAGCCAGAGCCCAGACTTGAATCTGATCGAACATCTCTGGAGAGACCTGAAAATAGCTGTGCAGTGACGCTCCCCATCCAACCTAACAGAACTTGAGAGGATCTGCAGAGAAGAATCGGGAGGAACTCCCCAAATACAGGTGTGCCAAGCTTGTAGCGGCATACCCAAGAAGGCTCTAGGCTTTTTATCTGGAAAAAAAAATAATCTCAACCTGTTTTTGCTTTGTCTATTATGGGGTATTGTTTGTAGATTGAAGGGGGAGAAACAATTTAATACATTTTTACTGTAACCAAATGTGGAAAAGGTCAAGCAGTCTGAATATTTTCTGAAGGCACTTTACAGCGTGGAAACGAAAGTGATATTTTTCCACATCGTTCTCATAAATTACCATCCAAATGTCAAAAACACGCTTCAAATAGTGAATTCTTACAATGTGACAATTTATTTAATATCTGTTATCTGTTGAATTATCAGCCGATGTCGGTAAAAGGCCAATGTCTTCTGCCGACAATATCGGTGGAACTATCTACCAGTCAGGCTCTGCTTTGTTATGATGATTACAAATAGAAAATGATCACTTCTCACGATGTAGGCCTAACGTCAGATCAAAGTTGAATCAATGTCTCGCAAAGATCACCGAATGATTAGTTTGTATGTTACGTAGCCTAACAGAACAGAACAGAATATAATGGCAAACGCTGTTATAAACATAAACATGTCATAAACACCGCTGTCATTTCTTATCCGAAGCTGAATAGTCAATCGTCACGCAGCCAAAACTCAACAGTGTGCAGAACAGTGAGCTCGATGTTTCGCTGGATGTTTACATCTGAAGCAACCGGTTGGCATTTCCACTCACCACCAAACAAACACGGCAATGAGGAAGCCCAGTGGCCGGCAGTGGGAGGAAACTCAACTCTTAAAGATTCAGCTGCCAAACTTTGGCAGTCTACGAAACTTACTCCACTCTTAAAGATTCTAGATTTGGAAGCAGAAAAACATATTGAGAAAAACGAATTTAATTCAAATGGGACATTTGCAGAATGTAGGCCAAACATCCATCTCCTCCCACTCCTCTCTCTGTTTAGGAGCATCAGGGCAAATTGAGATATTGCACATGCACACTTCACAGATTAGGTGTTCCCTAACAGCAATATGCTACAACGCGCCAATAGGACTTGCTAACGCGTGCTTGATTCTGCCCACCTCGTTGCTTGTTCTGCCCACTGATTAATTTGCTCCTGTTGGAAATGTCAGACCACAACCTCTTTCTTGGGTTAGTTATAAAAAATATTTCATGTTCCTGTAGGCATGATATACTGACTGTACAAAACATTAAGAACGCCTTAATATTGAGTTACACTCCCTTTTGCCTTCATAACTGCCTCAGTTTGTCAGGGCATGGACTCTGCAAGGTGTCAAGCATCCACAGGTATACTGGTCCATGTTGACTCTGCAAGGTGTCAAGCATCCACAGGTATACTGGTCCATGTTGACTCTGCAAGGTGTCAAGCATCCACAGGTATACTGGTCCATGTTGACTCTGCAAGGTGTCAAGCATCCACAGGTATACTGGTCCATGTTGACTCTGCAAGGTGTCAAGCATCCACAGGTATACTGGTCCATGTTGACTCTGCAAGGTGTCAAGCATCCACAGGTATACTGGTCCATGTTGACTCTGCAAGGTGTCAAGCATCCACAGGTATACATACTGGTCCATGTTGACTCCAATGCTTCCCACAGTTGTGAAGTTGGCTGGATGTCCTTTGGGGCTCGGACCATTCTTGACACACACAGGAAACTGTTGAGCGTGGAATACCCAGCAGCGTTGCAGTTCTTGACACACCGGTATGCCTGGCACCTACTACCATACCCCGTTCAAAGGAACTTAAATCTTTTGTCTTGCCCCTTCACCCTCTGAATGTCACACACACACAATCAAGGTCTCAATTATCTCAAGGCTTAAAAGTCCTTCTTTAACATGTCTCCCTGCCTTAATCTACACCGAAGTGGATTTAACAAGTGACATCATTAAGGGATCATAGCTTTCACCTGGTCAGTCTCATGGAGGCATTTGTAATGTTTTATACACTGTATGCTTTGAAACAAAATAGGCCTATAAGTGTAATAGTTAACACCTTCTGCTTTAATTTGCTCATGAAACAGTAATTCAACATCTAACTGCATCATCCCCATGAAAGTGATTGAGATCAAATGATTGGCAGATATGCAGTTAGAATGTGATGAAGGATCATTCCTGTTAGAATGTGATGAAGGATCATTCCTGTTAGAATGTGATGAAGGATCATTCCTGTTAGAATGTGATGAAGGATCATTCCTGTTAGAATGTGATGAAGGATCATTCCTGTTAGAATGTGATGAAGGATCATTCCTGTTAGAATGTGATGAAGGATCATTCCTGTTAGAATGTGATGAAGGATCATTCCTGTTAGAATGTGATGAAGGATCATTCCTGTTAGAATGTGATGAAGGATCATTCCTGTTAGAATGTGATGATGGCCTATTTGGAAAATAGGTATGCCTAATTTGGTGTTTTGAGGGTATTTAAAAATATATATATATATATATATATATATATATGAGAACTGTTCCTTAGACAACAAAAAAATCCTATCACATGGTATTGGTCACGTACACATACTTATCACATGGTATTGGTCACATACCAGGCGGGGATACAGTCCCGACAGGATGCTCTCAATTGTGCATCTGAAAGCTTGTGAGACGAGACGTCTTAGGGACCAAGTCAGATTTCTTCGGCCTCCTGAGGTTGAAGAGGTGCTGTTATGCCTTCAACACACTGTCTGTCTGGGTGGTTCAGATCGTCAGTGATGTGAATGATTGGTCATAGGTCTATTCTACAGGGATGTGAATGATTGGTCATAGTTCTATTCTACAGGGATGTGAATGATTGGTCATAGTTCTATTCTACAGGGATGTGAATGATTGGTCTGAGGTCTATTCTACAGGGATGTGAATGATTGGTCTGAGGTCTATTCTACAGGGATGTGAATGTTTGGTCTGAGGTCTATTCTACAGGGATGTGAATGTTTGGTCTGAGGTCTATTCTACAGGGATGTGAATGATTGGTCAGAGGTCTATTTTACAGGGATATTCAATAGGCTACATCTGTCGGTACAGTCTTTGATTGAGAAATGATAGTGTGCGCTCCTCACCCCCCACACAGAAAATGTGCAGTATGCCAGTGCCGGGGTATAATAAATGTCCAAATAAAGCTCACAATGCCAACTGCTCTCTCTCTCCCCTTCTCAGTGTATGTGGCTGGGCTACCCGGGAACCAGCGGAGCTCCCTTCATGGACTACATTGTGTCAGACAAGGAGACGTCCCCCTTCGAGGTGGCAGAGCAGTACTCTGAGAAACTAGCCTACATGCCACACACCTTCTTCATCGGAGACCACGCTAACATGTTCCCCCACCTCAAGGTGAGATTCCTGTTTATCCAGTAAACGAAGGTTTGTTGACGTGTGGCTTGATTGAACCATATTGTGCGGCTAATGTACAGTGATTGGTTGAAATTGCAAGCCCACTTCTTGTTCTGCTGTAATGGATCCGTTTTATGTGTTTAATTTTGCGTTTTGAATGTTTTGTTCGGAAATCTTATTTGCGTAATATTTCTATGGTAGTTTTTTATAGGATCAACAGGTTAAGAACACTATTGTAAAGTGACTGTTCCACTGGATGTCATAAGGTGAATGCACCAATTTGTAAGTCGCTCTGGATAAGAGCGTCTGCTAAATGACTTAAATGTAAATGTAATGCGTCTCACCACATCCGCCTGTTTCGCACTTCCATATCGGTGATGGAAGGTGAACGAGCTAGACAAGTGTTTGTCAGACCATGAGACATCCCAAAAAGCGTCCAAATTTTTACCTTTATTTAACTAGGCAGGTCAGTTAACCTCTTAGGTTGACCCGACACGCAGGAGTCCCATCTAGACATCTGGAAATGCAAATGCACTACGCTAAATGCTAATAGCACTCGTTAAAACTCAAAACGTTCATTAAAACACACATGCAGGGTACTGAAATTAAAGCTACACTCGTTGTGAATCCAACCAACAAGTCAGATTTTTAAAATGCTTTTCGGCGAAAGCATGAGAAACTATTATCTGATAGCATGCAACACCCCTAAAGACCCGCAGGGGACGTAAACAAAATAATTAGCATAGTCGGCCCTACACAACATGCAGAAATAAAATCTAAAACATTCATTACCTTTGACGATCTTCTTTGTTGGCACTCCTATATGTCCCATAAACATCACTATTGGGTCTTTTTTTTCGATTAAATCGGTCCATATATAGCCTAGATATCGATCTATGAAGACTGTGTGATCAAGGAAAAAAACAGCGTTTTATAACGCAACGTCATTTTTTTTTATTAAAAAAGTTGACGATAAACTTTCACGACGCTTCGAAATACTTTTGTAATGCAACTTTAGGTATTAGTAAACGTTAATAATCGATCAAATTGATCACGAGGCGATGTATATTCTATAGCTCTCCATCTTGAAATAATGTCTGGATAAATCTCAACCAAAATATCCGGTCGGAGACCGGAAGAAATGGGCTGTCTCTTGTTTGACCAAGAAACAAATCCTAGGCAAATGACAAGACTGTTGACATCGTGTGGAAGCTGTAGGAATTGCAATCTCGGCTCCAGGTAATGTGGTTCCCATTCAACAATACATTCAAGTGGCGCATTGATATATTTTCCAATTTTCAGTGATCAGATATTCCTGCGCTTTTCGATGAAACGCACGTTCTGTTATAGTCACAGCTGTGATTTAACCAGTTTTAGAAACGTCTGAGTGTTTTCTATCCACACATACTAATCATATGCATATAGTATATTCCTGGCATGAGTAGCAGGGCGCTGAAATGTTGCGCGATTTTTAACAGAATGTTCGAAAAAGTAGGGGGTAGGAGTAACAGGTTAATAGTCCTGCTCATCACTTATTATTATTAGACCGATCCTGTTGATTATGTATGTATGTATTTTTTTTTAATGCCTTGATCTGAAAGAAAAAAGACCAGCTTTGATGAATGAAAATGTCTGCTTTTTAGATCTACAACCCTGACTTGGTTTCTTGTAACGACACTTGACATGCAGTTCACCTCTTCACCTCCAGTAATCTTGTGGTGTTTTCTTCAACAGAAAAAGGCGGTGATTGACTTCAAGTCAAACGGCCACATCTTTGACAACCGCATCGTTCTGAATGGTATCGACCTCAAGGCCTTCCTGGACAGCCTGCCTGACGTCAAGGTGGTCAAGGTGAGATGGTGAATAGCCCTAACCCTTCCTGGACAGCCTGCCTGACGTCAAGGTGAGATGGTGAGATGGTGAATAGCCCTAATCCTTCCTGGACAGCCTGCCTGACGTGAAGGTGGTCAAGGTGAGATGGTGAATAGCCCTAACCCTTCCTGGACAGCCTGCCTGACGTCAAGGTGGATGGTGAGATGGTGAATAGCCATAAACCTTCCTGGACAGCCTGCCTGACGTGAAGGTGAGATGGTGAATAGCCCTAATCCTTCCTGGACAGCCTGCCTGACGTGAAGGTGAGATGGTGAATAGCCCTAATCCTTCCTGGACAGCCTGCCTGACGTGAAGGTGAGATGGTGAATAGCCCTAACCCTTCCTGGACAGCCTGCCTGACGTGAAGGTGGTCAAGGTGAGATGGTGAATAGCCCTAACCCTTCCTGGACAGCCTGCCTGACGTCAAGGTGGTCAAGGTGAGATGGTGAATAGCCATAAACCTTCCTGGACAGCCTGCCTGACGTGAAGGTGAGATGGTGAATAGCCCTAACCCTTCCTGGACAGCCTGCCTGACGTGAAGGTGGTCAAGGTGAGATGGTGAATAGCTCTAATCCTTCCTGGACAGCCTGCCTGACGTGAAGGTGGTCAAGGTGAGATGGTGAATAGCCCTAACCCTTCCTGGACAGCCTGCCTGACGTGAAGGTGGTCAAGGTGAGATGGTGAATAGCCCTAATCTTTCCTGGACAGCCTGCCTGATGTGAAGGTGGTCAAGGTGAGATGGTGAATAGCCCTAATCCTTCCTGGACAGCCTGCCTGACGTGAAGGTGGTCAAGGTGAGATGGTGAATAGCCCTAATCCTTCCTGGACAGCCTGCCTGACGTGAAGGTGGTCAAGGTGAGATGGTGAATAGCCCTAATCCTTCCTGGACAGCCTGCCTGGCATCAAGGTGGTCAAGGTGAGATGGTGAATAGCCCTAATCCTTCCTGGACAGCCTGCCTGGCGTCAAGGTGGTCAAGGTGAGATGGTGAATAGCCCTAATCCTTCCTGGACAGCCTGCCTGGCGTCAAGGTGGTCAAGGTGAGATGGTGAAGAGCCCTAACCCTTCCTGGACAGCCTGCCTGGCGTCAAGGTAGTCAAGGTGAGATGGTGAAGAGCCCTAATCCTTCCTGGACAGCCTGCCTGACGTGAAGGTGGTCAAGGTGAGATGGTGAATAGCCCTAACCCTTCCTGGACAGCCTGCCTGGCGTCAAGGTGAGATGGTGAATAGCCCTAATCCTTCCTGGACAGCCTGCCTGGCGTCAAGGTGGTCAAGGTGAGATGGTGAAGAGCCCTAATCCTTCCTGGACAGCCTGCCTGACGTGAAGGTGGTCAAGGTGAGATGGTGAATAGCCCTAACCCTTCCTGGACAGCCTGCCTGGCGTCAAGGTGAGATGGTGAATAGCCCTAATCCTTCCTGGACAGCCTGCCTGGCGTCAAGGTGAGATGGTGAAGAGCCCTAACCCTTCCTGGACAGCCTGCCTGACGTGAAGGTGAGATGGTGAATAGCCCTAACCCTTCCTGGACAGCCTGCCTGACGTGAAGGTGGTCAAGGTGAGATGGTGAATAGCCCTAATCCTTCCTGGACAGCCTGCCTGACGTGAAGGTGAGATGGTGAATAGCCCTAATCCTTCCTGGACAGCCTGCCTGGCGTCAAGGTGGTCAAGGTGAGATGGTGAAGAGCCCTAATCCTTCCTGGACAGCCTGCCTGGCGTCAAGGTGAGATGGTGAATAGCCCTAATCCTTCCTGGACAGCCTGCCTGGCGTCAAGGTGAGATGGTGAAGAGCCCTAATCCTTCCTGGACAGCCTGCCTGGCGTCAAGGTGGTCAAGGTGAGATGGTGAATAGCCCTAACCCTTCCTGGACAGGCTGCCTGGCGTCAAGGTGGTCAAGGTGAGATGGTGAATAGCCCTAACCCTTCCTGGACAGCCTGCCTGGCGTGAAGGTGGGACTGTGGGAATGTTCTTTGACCATATTTCCATTTGACTAGGACCCACCAACTATTGGAGGCCCCATTGTCTGTGAAGAGTTATTTTATTTTTTTGCCCCCCTTTTATCCTCCTGAAAATGCTTTGTAAATCACTCCTTCCTTCCTTTTTGTGGTCTCCTCTCCAGATGAGGTGTGCCAGTGGGGACAGTGGAGTAGCAGAAACCAACGGGGCTCTGTCCATGCCTGTCATCCCCATGAACACAGCAGCTGAGGCCATCATCAACATGATCAACCAGGGACAGATACAGGTCACCATCAACGGATTTACTGTCAGCAACGGACTGGCCACCACACAGGTACTGGAGGGGAGGGGGGACTGGCCACCACACAGGTACTGGAGGGGAGGGGACTGGCCAACACACAGGTACTGGAGGGGAGGGGGACTGGCCACCACACAGGTACTGGAGGGGAGGGGACTGGCCAACACACAGGTACTGGAGGGGAGGGGACTGGCCAACACACAGGTACTGGAGGGGAGGGGGACTGGCCACCACACAGGTACTGGAGGGAGGGGGACTGGCCACCACAGGTACTGGAGGGAGGGGGACTGGCCACCACACAGGTACTGGAGGGAGGGGACTGGCCACCACACAGGTACTGGAGGGAGAGGGGACTGGCCACCACACAGGTACTGGAGGGAGGGGGACTGGCCACCACACAGGTACTGGAGGGGAGGGGACTGGCCACCACACAGGTACTGGAGGGAGGGGGGACTGGCCACCACACAGGTACTGGAGGGAGGGGGACTGGCCACCACACAGGTACTGGAGGGAGGGGGACTGGCCACCACACAGGTACTGGAGGGAGGGGGACTGGCCACCACACAGGTACTGGAGGGAGGGGGACTGGCCACCACACAGGTACTGGAGGGAGGGGGGACTGGCCACCACACAGGTACTGGAGGGAGGGGGACTGGCCACCACACAGGTACTGGAGGGAGGGGGACTGGCCACCACACAGGTACTGGAGGGAGGGGGACTGGCCACCACACAGGTACTGGAGGGAGGGGGACTGGCCACCACACAGGTACTGGAGGGAGGGGGACTGGCCACCACACAGGTACTGGAGGGAGGGGGACTGGCCACCACACAGGTACTGGAGGGAGGGGGACTGGCCACCACACAGGTACTGGAGGGAGGGGGACTGGCCACCACACAGGTACTGGAGGGAGGGGGACTGGCCACCACACAGGTACTGGAGGGGAGGGGACTGGCCACCACACAGGTACTGGAGGGAGGGGGACTGGCCACCACACAGGTACTGGAGGGAGGGGGACTGGCCACCACACAGGTACTGGAGGGAGGGGGACTGGCCACCACACAGGTACTGGAGGGAGGGGGGACTGGCCACCACACAGGTACTGGAGGGAGGGGGACTGGCCACCACACAGGTACTGGAGGGAGGGGGACTGGCCACCACACAGGTACTGGAGGGGGGGGGGACTGGCCACCACACAGGTACTGGAGGGAGGGGGACTGGCCACCACACAGGTACTGGAGGGAGGGGGACTGGCCACCACACAGGTACTGGAGGGAGGGGGACTGGCCACCACACAGGTACTGGAGGGAGGGGGACTGGCCACCACACAGGTACTGGAGGGAGGGGGACTGGCCACCACACAGGTACTGGAGGGAGGGGGACTGGCCACCACACAGGTACTGGAGGGAGGGGGACTGGCCACCACACAGGTACTGGAGGGAGGGGGGCTGGCCACCACACAGGTACTGGAGGGAGGGGGGCTGGCCACTGGGGGGGGGGGACTGGCCACTACACTGTGGGGGGGGGCTGGCCACTACACTGTGGGGGGGGGGGGGACTGGCCACTACACTGGTACTGGGGGGGGACTGGCCACCACACAGGTACTGGAGGGAGGGGGCTGGCCACTACACAGGTACTGGAGGGAGGGGGGACTGGCCACCACACAGGTACTGGAGGGGAGGGGACTGGCCACCACACAGGTACTGGAGGGAGGGGACTGGCCACTACACTGGTACTGGGGGGGGGGCCACTACACTGTGGGGGGGGGACGACTGGCCACCACACAGGTACTGGGGGGAGGCTGGCCACTACACAGGTACTGGAGGGAGGGGGACTGGCCACCACACAGGTACTGGAGGGAGGGGACTGGCCACCACACAGGTACTGGAGGGAGGGGGAGGCTGGCCACTACACAGGTACTGGAGGGAGGGGGACTGGCCACCACACAGGTACTGGAGGGGAGGGGACTGGCCACCACACAGGTACTGGAGGGAGGGGGACTGGCCACCACACAGGTACTGGAGGGAGGGGGGACTGGCCACCACACAGGTACTGGAGGGAGGGGAGGCTGGCCACTACACAGGTACTGGAGGGAGGGGGGACTGGCCACCACACAGGTACTGGAGGGGAGGGGACTGGCCACCACACAGGTACTGGAGGGGAGGGGACTGGCCACTACACAGGTACTGGAGGGGAGGGGACTGGCCACCACACAGGTACTGGAGGGAGGGGACTGGCCACCACACAGGTACTGGAGGGAGGGGGACTGGCCACCACACAGGTACTGGAGGGAGGGGGACTGGCCACCACACAGGTACTGGAGGGAGGGGGCTGGCCACCACACAGGTACTGGAGGGAGGGGGGCTGGCCACCACACAGGTACTGGAGGGAGGGGGCTGGCCACTACACTGGGGGGGGGGGCTGGCCACTACACTGGGGGGGGCTGGCCACTACACTGGTACTGGGGGGGGGGGGGGGCTGGCCTGGCCACTACACAGGTACTGGAGGGAGGGGGGACTGGCCACCACACAGGTACTGGAGGGGGTGGGGACACATACACACACTGATACCACTACACACAGGAAATGGATAAGAATGAATATCAGTTTATTTTGTTGGTTGGAAGATGCACCTTTGTGGTTGATCTTTGATCCCAGCCATATGACATGACTAGAGTCTAGTGTTACATCTCCTGTATACTGTGTGTTTTCAGATACTTCCATTGGAGGTGGTTGTAGTATCAGGGTCTGTCTCCCTCCAGGTATGACACACACACAGGGTAGTACTAGAGAAAGACATTGGGTCACTTGCATGTCTACATTTGGGTTAGGACACCTGGGGAAATGGTTCCATTACTGTTGTCTGTTTTCTCAGCTCTGAGACCGAACAGGGGTGTAAGGGAAACACTGTTACTACGCACTGGCCTCTCCTCATCCCCCTCTCTTCCTCTCTCTGCCCCCCCTCCCTCCCCCTCTGTTTCTCTCTGGTCATAAATCTCTCCATCGTAACCACCGCCTTGTCCTCCATCTCAGATCAACAACAAGGCGGCTACAGGAGAAGAGGTGCCTCGTACCATCGTGGTGACAACCCGCTCCCAGTACGGCCTGCCTGAAGACTCCATCGTCTACTGCAACTTCAACCAGCTCTACAAAATCGACCCTCCCACCCTGCAGATGTGGGCCAATGTAAGCATCAAGCTAGAAAACACTGTTCCAATCATCCTGTTGTCTGAGGTCTTTATGTTTCTTAAGGAATTCCTCTTGTCCCTGACTCTCCGGGTGAAATGGCATCTTAGTCCCTATGTGATAGTCTATTAGCTTTGACCAGGCCTTATGCTCTGGTCAACAGTAGTACACTATATAGGGACTCTGGTCAACAGTAGTACACTATATAGGGGCTCTGGTCAACAGTAGTACACTATATAGGGGCTCTGGTCAACAGTAGTACACTATATAGGTGCTCGGGTCAACAGTAGTACACTATATAGGTGCTCGGGTCAACAGTAGTACACTATATAGGGACTCTGGTCAACAGTAGTACACTATATAGGGGCTCTGGTCAACAGTAGTACACTATATAGGGGCTCTGGTCAACAGTAGTACACTATATAGGGGCTCTGGTCAACAGTAGTACACTATATAGGGACTCTGGTCAACAGTAGTACACTATATAGGGGCTCTGGTCAACAGTAGTACACTATATAGGGACTCTGGTCAACAGTAGTGCCATTTCAGACACACCGCAACTTACTCACCATCTCTCCTGTAGATCCTGAAGCGTGTTCCCAACAGTGTTCTGTGGTTGCTGCGTTTCCCTGCGGTGGGCGAGCCCAACATCCAGCAGTACGCCCAGAACTTCGGCCTGCCAGGCTCCCGCATCATCTTCTCTCCCGTGGCGCCCAAGGAGGAGCACGTGAGACGGGGCCAGCTGGCCGACGTGTGTCTGGACACGCCCCTCTGTAACGGACACACCACCGGCATGGACGTGCTCTGGGCCGGGACACCCATGGTTACCATGCCAGGTGAGACTTTGCACTCGTTCACTAGCCTCCACAAATCAAAGCGTTGGATTGGTGTTGACATGAGCTGGAGGGAGTTTCTGCGTCCCAGTCATTTCCTTTCTAATCTGTGATGGGAACAAATACACACTACAGAGAAAGGAGGGATAATTGGGGTGAACGGTTCTGTGTGCTGTTGTAACGGTGGTGGGTGAACGACAGGTTGGTGTTTAAATGTGCCGTGTGCCCGTACAGGTGAGACCCTGGCGTCGCGTGTGGCAGCCTCTCAGCTACAGTGTCTGGGCTGTCCTGAGCTCATCGCCCACACCAGACAGGAATATGAGGACGTGGCTGTCAAACTGGGCTGTGACATGGAATAGTAAGGACCTCTGACCAACACACACACTCCAGCTTGTTCTGTCTCTCAATCCTCCTCCGTCTCTTCTCTCTCAATCTGCCTCCTCTCTTCTCTCTCTCAATCTGCCTCCCTCTCTTCTCTCTCTCAATCTGCCTCCCTCTCTTCTCTCTCTCCCTCTCTTCTCTCTCTCAATCTGCCTCCTCTCTTCTCTCTCTCAATCTGCCTCCTCTCTTCTCTCTCTCAATCTGCCTCCCTCTTCTCTCTCTCAATCTGCCTCCTCTCTTCTCTCTCTCAATCTGCCTCCCTCTCTTCTCTCTCTCAATCTGCCTCCCTCTCTTCTCTCTCTCAATCTGCCTCCCTCTCTTCTCTCTCTCCCTCTCTTCTCTCTCAATCTGCCTCCTCTCTTCTCTCTCTCAATCTGCCTCCCTCTTCTCTCTCTCAATCTGCCTCCTCTCTTCTCTCTCTCAATCTGCCTCCCTCTCTTCTCTCTCTCAATCTGCCTCCCTCTCTTCTCTCTCTCCCTCTCTTCTCTCTCTCCCTCTCTTCTCTCTCTCAATCTGCCTCCTCTCTTCTCTCTCTCAATCTGCCTCCCTCTTCTCTCTCTCAATCTGCCTCCCTCTTCTCTCTCTCAATCTGCCTCCCTCTTCTCTCTCTCAATCTGCCTCCCTCTTCTCTCTCTCAATCTGCCTCCCTCTTCTCTCTCTCAATCTGCCTCCCTCTTCTCTCTCTCAATCTGCCTCCCTCTTCTCTCTCTCAAATCTGCCTCCCTCTTCTCTCTCTCAATCTGCCTCCCTCTTCTCTCTCTCAATCTGCCTCCCTCTTCTCTCTCTCAATCTGCCTCCCTCTTCTCTCTCTCAATCTGCCTCCCTCTTCTCTCTCTCAATCTGCCTCCCTCTTCTCTCTCTCAATCTGCCTCCCTCTTCTCTCTCTCAATCTGCCTCCTCTTCTCTCTCTCAATCTGCCTCCCTCTTCTCTCTCTCAATCTGCCTCCCTCTTCTCTCTCTCAATCTGCCTCCCTCTTCTCTCTCTCAATCTGCCTCCCTCTTCTCTCTCAATCTGCCTCCCTCTTCTCTCTCTCAATCTGCCTCCCTCTTCTCTCTCTCAATCTGCCTCCCTCTTCTCTCTCTCAATCTGCCTCCCTCTTCTCTCTCTCAATCTGCCTCCCTCTTCTCTCTCTCAATCTGCCTCCCTCTTCTCTCTCTCAATCTGCCTCCCTCTTCTCTCTCTCAATCTGCCTCCCTCTTCTCTCTCTCAATCTGCCTCCCTCTTCTCTCTCAATCTGCCTCCCTCTCTTCTCTCTCTCAATCTGCCTCCCTCTTCTCTCTCTCATTCTGCCTCCTCTCTTCTCTCTCTCAATCTGCCTCCTCTCTTCTCTCTCTCAATCTGCCTCACTCTCAATCTGCCTCCTCTCTTCTCTCTCTGCCTCACTCTCAATCTGCCTCCTCTCTTCTCTCTCTCAATCTGCCTCCTCTCTCTCAATCTGCCTCCCGCTCTCAATCTGCCTCCCGCTCTCAATCTGCCTCCCGCTCTCAATCTGCCTCTCGCTCTCAATCTGCCTCTCGCTCTCAATCTGCCTCTCGCTCTCAATCTGCCTCCTTCTCTTCTCGCTCTCAATCTGCCTCCCTCTCTTCTCACCATTGCTGTAACTGATCCGGTTCTCCCCCCAGTCTGAAGATGATCCGGTCCCGTGTGTGGAAACAGCGTATCTGCAGCCCTCTGTTCAACACCAAGCAGTACACTATGGATCTGGAGAAGCTCTACCTGCAGATGTGGGAGCGTCACGCCAGCGGCAGCAAGCCAGACCACCTGGTCAAACTGCAGCCCGTCGAGAGCAGTGAGAGCGCCTGAAGTCCCAGACCCAGGGTGTGTCCCAAATGGCATCCTATTCTCTATATAGTACACTGCCTATGACCGAGGCCCGAGACATAGGTAGTGCACTACAAAAAGGAACATGGTGCTTTATGGGACGCGACCCCCCCCCCCCCCCCTGAACCTGACGTCCCATCAATCGATGCACGTCGCCCTCACCCTGACCTCTAACCCCCAGACTTCTTAACTCCAGTCCCTCCAGAGCAGCAGAAGCATCTGGGCTTGAACTCTGACCCCAATCGCCCCTAACCCACCACTCTGCCCCTCCTGCCCAAAGCCTAGCTCCTATCTGCTCCCCTTTAGCCCCCTTCATCCCTGCCTCCCTCCCCTGTGACTTGGACTCTTGTCTGTTGTAGAGCCTGCAGGTGTGTCTCCCTTTACCCCCTCCCTGCCATTCACCTCCCTCGTCATCATATCCCATCCATGTTGGTTCCCCTGAGCCAGACTGAGCCAGAACCACTCTGCCCTTCACCTGAGACTCTTCCCCCAAACCACAGCATCCATACTGGGTACGAGAGGAGGAACACCCCTTCTCCATTCCCTCCCTCCATACAGCGCCTAGAAGAGACCCCCCCCCCCCCTTGGCTTTTTCACTTCCCTTCTGTGTGTGTATATGGGACCCGTTAGGGCCTTGAGGTTTGAGAACCAGTCCCAAGCCTCCATGTAATAATTGAATATGTAATAAGAGGTTGATGTTATAAGAGTACAAAGGGACTGTGTTGAAGATCTAGTCACTCGTCTTGAACTAAAAACATTGAATCGGCTTAAACATGTTAAAACATTGTCTTTAGTTTGCAGCTGCTCTTGGTAACTCTGCCAGGATTTGAGTAAGATAGTTTCATTATCAGATTTCAGAGAGAAAGATCATAACCACTTCCTTCCCCTACCACCCAAATGCCAACTTTGAAGGATTTTGTCATGTGTCAATGTAAGAAAACAAAAAAAATATTCTCGATGGCTTTGTCCTCTTGTTCGATGTCACGCACTATGCTTGTTAAGACCAAACCTTGTGGATAAAGAGAGGAGTTTCAGTACTACCCCATTGGAATGGCCCTCTTTTTCTTTCACCCTTCGTTATGCTGCTCCTCTCCCCATGCAATGATTGATTTTTATCACTCAAACCAGGAATGGCCTAGGTAAGTATTTTCTGAGCAGTTTTAGTTTTGTACTCTTGCCTTTGTTTTATTGAAGCTCTGTCTGGTATGCTGCAAGGCTCTGACTCCATGTCTGTTGAAATAAAGAAATAAGGCCAACCTCTGGGAATGTGTGGATCATTTTACTACCATAAATCAGGGTCGTGTTGGAGCACATTCACCCATATTGCTTCCACCTTACAGACCCGTTTTTGTTTTACTCAATTTGGTATATAAAAACTATTTAGAATTTTCTGTGGAACTGTGGCGTTTTTCAAAGCTGTAAATAGATTTTCTAAATGTAACATCCTATAGTAGTGTAATAGTTACGAAACAGCAAATGCATTCTTCAAAATAAAACCGCCTTCTAAACAAATAAAATAAATAAATACGCGGGACTCCCCTTCAAATTAGTGGATTTTAATTTTTCAGAAAACACCTGTTGTGTACAATCAAGTACACAGCGACGCAATCTCCATAGACAAACATTGCCAGTAGAAAGGTCTTAATAAAGAGCACGGTGACTTTCAACGTGGCACTGTCATAGGATTCCACCTTTCCAACGAGTCCGTTCATATTGTTTATGGCCTGCTGAAACAGCCCCGGTCAACTGCAAGTGCTGTTATTGTGAAGTGGAAACGTCTAGGAGCAACAACGGCTCAACCGCGAAGTGGTAGGCCACAAGCACACAGAACGGGACCGCCGAGTGCTATAGTGTGTAAAGATATTTGGGGAATGCCAGGAGAATGCTACGTGCCCAATGCATCATGCCAACTAAGTTTGGAGGAGAAACAATGTTCTGGGGCTGTTTTTCATGGTTCGGGCTTGGCCTCTTAGTACCAGTGAAGGGAAATCTTAATGCTACAGCATACAATGACATTCTAGATGATTCTGTGCTTCCAACTTCGGCAACAGTTTGGAGAAGGCCCTTTCCTGTTTCGGCATGACAATGACCCCCGGTGTAAGGCATGGTCCATACAGAAGTGGTTTGTCGAGATAGCTGTGGAAGAACTTGACTGTCCTGGACAGAGCCCTGACCTCACCCCAATGAACACCTTTGGGATGAATTGGAACGCCAACTGCGAGCCAGGCCTAATTGCCCAAAATCAGTGCCGACCTCACGAATGTTCTTGTCTGAATGGAAGCAAGTCCCAGCAATGTTCCAACATTAGTGGAAAACCTCAGAGTGGAGGCTCTTACAGCAGCAACAGGGGGGAACCAACTCTATTTTAATACTCGATTTTGGAATGAGATGTTCAATGATCAAGTGTCCACATACTTTTGGTAATGTAGTGTATGTTTACTTATTTAAGTGAGCTAGTGTATTTGGACCTGCATTGTTATGTTGAATGATGTCATGTTTTTAGGCCTGAGAAACAAGACTCCCTGGTCTGATGAAACCAAGATTGAGCTCTTTGACCCAAATGCCAAGCATCACATCTTGAGGAAACCTGGCACCATCCCTATGGCTTAGCGTGGTGGCAGCATCATACTGTGGGGATGGTTTATAGCGGCAGGGACTGGGAGACTAATCGGGATCGAGGGAAACATAAACAGAGAAAAGTACAGAGATCCTTGATGACAACCTCCTCCAGAGGGCTCAGGACCTCAGACTGGAGAGAAGGTTCACGATCCTAAGCACACACCCAAGACAACGCAGGATCCTAAGCACACACCCAAGACAACGCAGAAGTGGCTCTGGGACAAGTCTCTGAATGACCTTAATTGGCCCAGCCAGAGCCCGGAATTGAACCCGATCTAACATCTCTGGAGAGACCTGAAAATAGCTGTGCAGCAACGCTCCCCATCCAACCTGACAGAGAAGATTGGGAGAAACTCCCCAAATACAGGTGTGCCAAGCTTATAGCGTCATACCCAAGAAGACTCCAGGCTGAAATCGCTGCCAAAGGTGCTTATAAACAAAGTACTGAGTAAAGGGTCTGAATACTTACGTAAATGGGATATTTCCGTTTTTTTATTTGTAATACATTTGCAAAGATTTCTGCAATCCTGTTTTTGCTTTGTCATGTGTTATTGTATTTTCCTCAATCTACACATCTAATCCATTTTAGAATAAGGCTAACAAAACTTGGAAAAAGTGAATGAATGCACTAATTTCAGCCAATAGTTTAAGTTGGTACCCATTTTTTATGTACTACATCATCCAATTGTGTACTATTTCACAAATCCAATTCTGCAATATGTTATGCTTAAGATCCTGGAGGGCATCTTTAAGTTAAAGTACATTATGTGCACTACTTTATCACGCACTGATTTTTTTTTAAAGCTGCAACAAGTCTTGTTTGGTGGAACCACGGCACCGGTGGGTAAATGCACATGTTTTCTTTATGCAAACTAGAATATTTGCATGGAAATCTGTCGCCATGGAAACCTAACTCGTGTAATTGACATGTGGTGTAATGTGTTGCTGCTTGTGGGATCACCATCCATAACATCCACATTAGTTTCAGTTCATGACTGAAGCATTTCTAAGCTGTATTCTACAAGAGTATAGGTACATAATTCATTTTAAAATTCCAAATAAATATATAGCAATAGAAGATTGCGGCATTAACAGCGATTTTTGCACCACAAACAATGCCGACCTTCATGTTATGGAGATAAGAGCGTCTGCTAAATGACGTAAATGTAAATGTTGTACTTTCTCCTTGTCACGTCTCAGCTCTTGATGTTTGACCTTGATGGCTGTTTGATGCTGCACAGGGTCAAAGGAACCCTTGATCACTGTGCCACGGCCGCAAATAGATGCCACAGGAGATGGTTAAATCAAATGGCAGTAATACAGTGGGGCAAAAAAGTATTTAGTCAGCCACCAATTGTGAAAGTTCTCCCACTTAAAAAGATGAGGCCTGTAAATGTTCATCATAGGTACACTTCAACTATGACAGACAAAATGAGAAATAAAATCCAGAAAATCACATTGTAGGATTTTTAATGAATTAATTTGCTGTGTTGAGCTGTGTTGCACCTAAACCATGCTTGAAACTCTGCATTTGTTTAACGATGCCACACGCAATTGAAGGAGTCGAGAAATAAACGTGGTAGCAATGTAAAACTGGGTTCCCCCTCATTTTTTTAAGGGACAAAACTGCTTTTAAAAGTGTTTTTGCGAGATAACATTAAGACTTGCTGTGCATTGATTGCTTGTCAGAGAACTTGTTTCCCTCCTATGGCTCCCACAACTTGAATGCACCTCAAGAGGAATATTTATCTCACATAGAACACACAACAAGCAGACTAGATAAATAGATCAACTATTCTACTATGTGGTTGTCCGATTTTGTTTTAATAAAAATATTACATGGCAAAAACAGTAGCACTGGAAAGTTCCATCCTGAGTCAAGTTTAGGCTTTGAAATACTTTTCCAGCAGCTACAAACAGCTGTCTGAGTTAAAGCGCTGTGCATTATAGAGACTATGTCATCCTGTTCATCTGAACAGAGTGTCATCAACAACCATGCATGTTGGTTCAGTGCATTTTTATAGTGACGTGCGTGCAGCTTCATCACATTCCATCTCATTCTCACTGTAGTCATCAGACCGATGTCTTCCTCTCCTCAGGCTCCCCCTGCTCCCCAAGCCAGACAGGTCAACCTCCTCATCCTTCACACGCAGCATTTCTACACATACAGAGACAGAACATGATGCATCAAATATACTGATGTGAATTCAGGGGAAGCCACATCCAAGACTCGAACCTGGATCCTGCGACTGTCAACCCAACATCTTAGCAATTACGTAAAGAGCTCCAAACCTCTTGACGAGGTCACTAGGTGTTATGGTTAAGGTCACTAGGTGTAATGTTTAAGGTCACTAGGTGTTATGGTCACTAGGTGTTATGGTTAAGGTCACTACAATACTGTCAGATGCTTCAATATTGTAAATGAATAAAAGGCACCCCCTCCTTTTGGTGAGGTTTGGTGGTTGCTTAGTTTTAGCATGGGCAGCACCTAACTATGGTCCAAATACACCCTTTCTCTATGGACTCAGGTAGCCAAGCGGTTCAGAGCATTGGGCCAGTAACCGAAAGATGGCTAGTTTGTTCACCTAGTCGGCTCTGGGATTCAATCTGTCAATGTGCCCTTGAGCAATGCATTTCACCCTAATTGCCCTGTAAGCCACTCTGGATAAGAGCGTCTGCGAAATGTAAATGGACTCACCCGGAGCGCGGACGTCACGCTGCCTGAGTCTGCACTTCTGTCTTTTCTTATTGGATCCTCCAAACCTCTTCATGTCTTTACAGAAATCACACTGAGCACAGTCCTCAGTCCTCCTGCATGGCTCACACTCCCCACACATACGGATGGAACGCTTCTGCACACATGGGAATCACACGGAAATCACACTACAGGGTGTTCTCTGTATATAAAAGGCTTGGGCAGGTCATTATATCTATATATAAATAAGTGATGGAGTAACACCGTAAACTTATCCCTGGCAAATTGCATAGAATTACAGGACATTTGCTTTAAACTGCAGCATTTTCTCTCAGCTCCATGTCAGAATGTATAGGATTGCAGGAAATTTGCTTTAAAAACACAAGATCTCAAAAGTGTTCTTGCGCAGAGCCTGGAAATAATTCAGCCGTGTCGACCCGTCCATTGGCCACCTGAACCCCTTTTAAATCCAGGATCTGCCCCTGGGTCACTTCTGGTGACTCTTTAAAAAAAGGACATTCTACTTCAAAATGAATTCAGACTAAATTGTGAACACCATTTTAAAATGTTTTCCCTGTCAAAGACGTATAACATGTAGACCAACAGATGCAGCATAGCTGCTTTTAATAAATAGGCTGAAGCATGGGGTTGGCATCTGCATTTACCCCCCAAAAAACTAAATTCAGCAAATATACATTGTAACTTAAAAGAGCGTCTCGGCAGAACTAAGATATGCCACAGAACTAATATATACCGCCACTCCCCCTCCCACAATTAAAAAAACGAATAAATAAAATATATATATATAAATAAATAAAACCATGTAAAACCATAATAAAACATAAGAGTGGCGGCTACTCTGCTAAATGAATACAGGGGAAACCCTGTACACTGAGGAATTTAAGTATTTTCCACCCAGGCATTCTTTATCCCTTTATGTTTTTCATCCATATGATAAAGAAAATGTTAGAGACAAACGTCTTCCTACACACCTTGCAATTAGGAGCAGCATACGTTTGACTAGATGTCAAATGGGGCAACATAGTGGCCGTCCTGCCTCCAGTATTGGTATGAGAGCTTTCTCCATTCTCAATCTGTTTTCTCTTTGATTTTCCATGTTTTCAGTGTCTTAGACCCTGATTGTTGTCATCCACTCTCCACCTTATCATCACTTTCCATGTTTTCACTCTGAGCTGCAGAACAGTCTGGAGTTACTGCTGAGGATCTGGGGTTCTGTTTGATCTCATCAGTATGTGGCTGGGCTACCCGGGAACCAGCGGAGCTCCCTTCATGGACTGTGTCAGACAAGGAGACGTCCCCCTTCGAGGTGGCAGAGCAGTACTCTGAGAAACTAGCCTACATGCCACACACCTTCTTCATCGGAGACCACGCTAACATGTTCCCCACCTCAGGTGAGATTCCTGTTTATCCAGTAAACGAAGGTTTGTTGACGTGTGGCTCCATATTGTGCGGCTAATGTACAGTGATTGGTTGAAATTGCAAGCCCGCTTCTTGTTCTGCTGTAATGGATCCGTTTTATGTGTTTAATTTTGCGTTTTGAATGTTTTGTTCCTTATTTGCGTAATATTTCTATGGTAGTTTTTTATAGGATCAACAGGTTAAGAACACTGTAAAGTGACTGTTCCACTGGATGTCATAAGGTGAATGCACCAATTTGTAAGTTCTGGATAAGTTTAAATGACTTAAATGTAATGTAAATGAAGAGAGTCCCTCTCTCTGTCCTCCACAGTTTGGGTTTGGTGTAGATGTGAGAGCTGAGATGGGTTCTCCTGATCAGTCACTTTCCACACAGGGAGAAGTGAATATGGAGTCTTTGGTATCAAAGGGCCCTAGAAGCTGATCTTCCTCTTGACTGGTCTGTAGTTCCTCCTGTTCCTCTTTAATCTGTGTGGGCACTGGGTCCTCCTGAATCAGACTGGGGCTCCACTCCTGCTCACAGTGCTGCTGCTCAGGGGGAACCTCTTCAGATATGGGGAGAGTGAGCTGCTGGAAATCTGATGGAGGAAAAATAGGAAATATAGGTGCAAATTATTCAATCATTTGAAAAATGTCCATCTAAAACAGAATCCAAAGTTCAATGATCTGGGCCCTGAAACATGCAATAATCTACCTAGTTATTTTATCATTTGATTTAGAACAGCTAGCTCTTTGATTCAACAATACAGTTGCAGCTACAGTGCATTCTGGGGATCCGTATTTTACTACAGTGCATTCTGGGGATCCGTATTTTACTACAGTGCATTCTGGGGATCCGTATTTTACTACAGTGCATTCTGGGGATCCGTATTTTACTACAGTGCATTCTGGGGATCCGTATTTTACTACAGTGCATTCTGGGGATCCGTATTTTACTACAGTGCATTCTGGGGATCCGTATTTTACTACAGTGCATTCTGGGGATCCGTAGTTTACTACAGTGCATTCTGGGGATCCGTAGTTTACTACAGTGCATTCTGGGGATCCGTATTTTACTACAGTGCATTCTGGGGATCCGTATTTTACTACAGTGCATTCTGGGGATCCGTAGTTTACTACAGTGCATTCTGGGGATCCGTATTTTACTACAGTGCATTCTGGGGATCCGTATTTTACTACAGTGCATTCTGGGGATCCGTATTTTACTACAGTGCATTCTGGGGATCCGTATTTTACTACAGTGCATTCTGGGGATCCGTATTTTACTACAGTGCATTCTGGGGATCCGTATTTTACTACAGTGCATTCTGGGGATCCGTATTTTACTACAGTGCATTCTGGGGATCCGTATTTTACTACAGTGCATTCTGGGGATCCGTATTTTACTACAGTGCATTCTGGGGATCCGTATTTTACTACAGTGCATTCTGGGGATCCGTATTTTACTACAGTGCATTCTGGGGATCCGTAGTTTTTACTACAGTGCATTCTGGGGATCCGTATTTTACTACAGTGCATTCTGGGGATCCGTATTTTACTACAGTGCATTCTGGGGATCCGTATTTTACTACAGTGCATTCTGGGGATCCGTATTTTACTACAGTGCATTCTGGGGATCCGTAGTTTACTACAGTGCATTCTGGGGATCCGTATTTTACTACAGTGCATTCTGGGGATCCGTATTTTACTACAGTGCATTCTGGGGATCCGTATTTTACTACAGTGCATTCGGAAAGTATTCAGACCCCTTGATCTTTTCCACATTGTTACATTACAGCTTTATTGTAAAATGGATTAAATTGTTTTTCCCATTAATCCTCACACACACTACCCCATGACAGAGCAAAAACGTGTATTAAAAATAAATAAAAAACAGAAATACACATTCACATAATTATTCAGACCATTTACTCTGTACTTTGTTGAAGCACCTTTGGCAGCGACTACAGCCTCGAGTCTTCTTGGGATTCTTTATTTAACTAGGCAAGTCAGTTAAGAACAAATTCTTATTTACAATAACGGCCTAGGAACAGTGGGTTAACTGCCTTGTTCAGGGGCAGAACAACAGATTTTTATCTTGTCAGCTCGGGGATTCGATCTAGCAACCTTTCAGTTACTAGTCCAACGCTCTAACCTCTAGGCTACCTGCCACCCCATAATGAATGGGCTGCACATGCCGAGAGAGTAGTTTCGAATTGGTCTGCAGTGTAGCATCAGTCTATAAAATGAGCTACTTGTTATGTGTAGATAATCCTTTCTACTGATGTTTTTTCTAAAGATATAACGTCAGCCATGTTGAACTGCTCTGAACCAGAGTGACTTGACAACGGGTCAAGCAAGCTGCACAAACTGAACGCAAACGACACAGGACGTCTTGTTTAAAACCTGTTGAATCTAGGGGGCACCATTTTCATTTTTGGAAAAATAACGTTCCCAAAGTAAACAGGATATTTTGTCAGGACAAGATGCTAGAATATGCATATAATTGACAGCTTAGGATAGAAAACATTCTAAAGTTTCCAAAACTGTAAAAATGTTGTCTGAGTATAAAAAAAGGAACATTTGCTATCTAACTGGGAGTCTCGTGAGTGAAAACATCCGAAGCTCATCAAAGGTAAGCGATTTGATTGCTTTTCTGATTTGTGACTAGGTTGCCTGCTGCTAGCTAGGCATAATGCTATGCTAGGCAATCGATAAACTTACACAAATGCTTGTCTTGCTTTGGCTGTAAAGCATAATTTAAAAATCGGATGACAGGGTGATTAACAAAAGGCTAAGCTGTGTTTCACTATATTTCATGAATATTAATATGTTCTATAAAATAGTTTTTGTCCGGTTTTTGTCTGTTGCGTTATGCTAATTACTGTAGTTGATGACAACGCTCCCGGATCCGGGATGGGTAGTTACAAGAAGTTAATGAAAAGGGGTTGCAGTCTACTGTCATGACGTTGGCCTGGGGGGAGGTATGTTTATGACAGTCATAAATACCTCTTGCCCCCTTTCTCCTCGCTCTACCCGACTGATGTTACATTTACAAAACCCTTGTTTAACAGAGATTCTGGGAGCATCGGTAGGTGGGGGGAAATGAACTACACTGCTCAAAAAAATAAAGGGAACACTAAAATATCACATCCTAGTTTTGAATGAAAGAAATATTCTTATTAAATACTTTTTTCTTTACATAGTTGAATGTGCTGACAACAAAATCACAAAAATGATCAATGGAAATCAAATGTATCAACCCATGGAGGTCTGGATTTGGAGTCACACTCAAAATTAAAGTGGAAAACCACACTACAGGCTGATCCAACTTTGATGTAATGTCCTTAAAACAAGTCAAAATGAGGCTCAGTAGTGTGTGTGGCCTCCACGTGCATGTATGACCTCCCTAAAACGCCTGGGCATGCTCCTGATGAGGTGACGGATGGTCTCCTGAGGGATCTCCTCCCAGACCTGGACTAAAGCATCCGCCAACTTCTGGACAGTCTGTGGTGCAACGTGGCATTGGTGGATGGAGCGATACATGATGCCTCAGATGTGCTCAATTGGATTCAGGTCTGGGGAACGGGCGGGCCAGTCCATAGCATCAATGCCTTCCTCTTGCAGGAACTGCTGACACTCCAGCCACATGAGGTCTAGCATTGTCTTGCATTAGGAGGAACCCAGGGCCAACCGCACCAGCATATGGTCTCACAAGGTGTCTGAGGATCTCATCTCGGTACCTAATGGCAGTCAGGCTACCTCTGGCGAGCACATGGAGTGCTGTGCGGCCCCCCAAAGAAATGCCACCCCACACCATGACTGACCCACCGCCAAACCGGTCATGCTGGAGGATGTTGCAGGCAGCAGAACGTTCTCTACGGCGTCTCCAGACTCTGTCACGTGCTCAGTGTGAACCTGCTTTCATCTGTGAAGAGCACAGGGCGCCAGTGGCGAATTTGCCAATCTTGGTGTTCTCTGGCCAAATGTCCTGCACAGTGTTGGACTGTAAGCACAACCCCCACCTGTGGACGTCGGGCCCTCATAGAACCCTCATGGAGTCTGTTTCTGACCGTTTGAGCAGACACATGCACATTTGTGGCCTGCTGGAGGTCATTTTGCAGTACTCTGGCAGTGCTCCTCCTTGCACAAAGGTGGAGGTAGCAGTCCTGCTGCTGGGTTGTTGCCCTCCTACGGCCTCAGTCTCTCATTGTAGACTCAGTCTCATGCTACCACTAGAGTGAAAGCACCGCCAGCATTCAAAGGTGACCAAAACATCAGCCAGGAAGCATAGGAACTGAGAAGTGGTCTGTGGTCCCCACCTGCAGAACCACTCCTTTATTGGGGGTGTCTTGCTAATTGCCTATAATTTCCACCTGTTGTCTATTCCATTTGCACAACAACATGTGAAATGTATTGTCAATCAGTGTTGCTTCCTAAGTGGACAGTTTGATTTCACAGAAGTGTGATTGAGTTACATTGTGTAGTTGAAGTGTTCCCTTTATTTTTTTGGAGCAGTGTATATTCTGGTAATCCAAACAGTTGAACATATGCAGTGGTACTTAACTTACATCATTCAGTTGTCATCGGAGACGTTCTCATCAATGATGAGATGACAAACGCTATAGTTGGTAAGTCACAGTGGATTCACATGTTTGAATATGAAATTATTTGTGATGGGATGAAATGTGATTTTAGCTTCTAATATGTGACATTTGGGTTTTCATAAGATAGGGCTCTGCTCAATCAGTGGCCCTCCCCTGTGAAGGGACAAGGGCTATAAAACTTTCTTTTTTTTCACCCTCCTCTCCCTTCCTATATAAAGCCTTGACGACAATATAACTTGCTGTTCCGAGGATGAGGGTGTGTCAGTGTCATCCTATGTCAGAATGGTTCAGATAATAACTACAGAACGAAGCCAACATCAGCGTGAGCTTTGGTTGCAAATGGTATGAACTTTGAACTCTTATTCACTACAGAATTGATATCCCCTAGCCGTTGAGTTAGCAATCGCAGCTGCAAACATAGGTTAGGAAGGAACAGACAGAGTATCCCGTCTACCACACAACAATGTTACTTACGCCTTAATATTAGCTAGCTAACATCAAACATACTTTGTTAACTTTAGATAGCTTTGACAACCGGTTTGTATTGCTAGTGCTCTATGGATTCAGATTATGGTTCATTGTTTAGCTAGCTAGCTACATAGCTAAACAAGACTCCACTTCGCCAGATGATTACATGACCCATCAAGTTAGCCAGGCTGTGTCTGATGGTGATTACGGCTATCTGGAATTTGTCTTTCAGCATCAGTAGAACAACAGACTCTCCTCCACCAGTCATACAAGGAGAATTTGATGGGAAGCATCAGACCAAAGAGAGCTGGCCTAAGCAAGCACAGGTTACACCTGAAGCATGAGGACTTGCAGTGAGTTTTGAACTTCAACAACAACGCAGAGGATATGATATGATATATGCCATTTAGCAGACGCTTTTATCCAAAGCGACTTACAGTCATGTGTGCATACATTCTACGTATGGCAATAGTATTACCAAGACACAAACACTTTGGTGGAAACTGCTGCCCATCACGTGACAAAAGCAGCGGTGTGGCGTCTCTACAAGGAATCGATGACAACACTTACGTGAAGCATAATAACATTTTGATTATTTTAATTGACCTCCAACATGTTTGGCACTACTTTAAAGACCTCACATTATTTCTGTATTTTCCAGAGGTACGTGTCGTCAGACTGTCTTCCTTCAGGAATCTGTGGAGAAAACATCTGCCCCACATCAAGCACTAAGCCCAGGACAGACCTGCACTGGCAGTACCAGAGGAACAACTATCAGGTCTTCAGATCTGCCAGAAATTGTTAAAAGTCAGACAAGCTGAAGAAGCAAGAGCAGCATCATCTGCTTGTTCATCTTCTACCAGAAGATGGTTGCTGACTGCAAGACCACCTGTCAAGACCTGTAGTTGTCTCTGGGGGCCCCTACTGAACCAGCAAGTAAAGACATCAGGATGCATTACAGCTTTGACTTTACTCAACAACTAAGCAACATGTCCTCCTTTATACTGATTAAGGACATAGATGGGATATATACAAACTACATATGGGAAGTATTGGGATTTTTCCAGAACATGTGTGCTCATTTCAGAGGAGTTCGCAGGATGACATGACTGTTTATTTCTGTACCAGTGCTATGGCCTAATATTTACTGTTGCTATGGTTGGTTATGCCTATTGGGAATTTTCCAGAACAGGTGTGCTCATTTCAGAGGAGCCAGGGAGAATAGTGCACTGCGGGTCTGCATCACTGCCTGGTACGGCAATTGCTCGACCTCTGACCGCAAGACACTTCAGAGGGTAGTGCGTACGGCCCAGTACATCACTGGGACAAAGCTGCCTGTCATCCAGGATAATAATATAATAATAATAATAATAATAATATAATAATAATAATAATATATGCCATTTAGCAGACACTTTTATCCAAAGCGACTTACAGTCATGTGTGCATACATTCTACGTATGGGTGGTCCCGGGGATCGAACCCACTACCCTGGCGTTACAAGCGCCATGCTCTACCAACTGAGCTACAGGAGGACCTCTAGGACCTCCACATCTTACCAAGTGGATGGGTCTCTACCTCCAGGACCTCTACACCAGGCGGTGTCAGAGGAAGGCACTGAAAATCATCAAAAGACCCCAGCCACCCCAGTCAGACTGGTCGCTCTACTACCGCATGCCAAGCAGTACTGGAGTGCCAAGTCAAGGACCAAAAGGCTTCTCAACAGTTTTTACCCCCAAGCCATAAGACTCCTGAACAGGTAACCAAATGGTTACTCTTGACTATTTGCATTGTGTGCTCCCCCCCACACAACCCCTCTTTTACACTGCTGCTACTCTTTATCTTATATGCATAGTCACTTTAACTATACATTTATGTACATACTACCTCAATAAGCCTTACTGTATATAGCTTGCTACTCTTTTTTTCAAATGTCTTTACTGTTGTTTTATTTCTTTACTTACCTAAACACGCCTTTTATTTATTTTTTCCGCACCATTTGGTTAGAGCCTGTAGGTAAGCATTTCACTGTAAGGTGTAGTATTCGGCACACGTGGCAAATAAACTGTGATTTGATTAGACACCATTAGATGTGCACCTGTCTGGGGAGTGGACATGACTGTTTATTTGTTAACCATTACTATGGCTCTGAAGTTTCCATGCCCTAATGTGAAACCAAACTCTGATTAGTCCAAGGCAAAAAGACAACGGTGAGATGAAAGGAGATGAGTCATTAAGGAGTTACTGTGTGCGACTTAAGGATGTGACCTGTATAAAGAGTGTGTGGCAAGGCTGGAAAGTTAGTTTTCATGAACCAGCTCAGCTTTTATTATATTGCAATAAAAGTCTATTTGAACTCACAGCCTCCGGTATTAGAGAAATATTATTGACTGAATATTTTCATGACAGACACAGGCAAATGCCTTTCCCTGAGCTGTGTAAAGACAGACTGACAGAGGTGAGACAATTCATTTGAATTTCTTCATGTTAGTTGTTTGCAGGTGCACTATCCTTCTGACCCTATGCAGCCAGGTCCCATCTACTTTTTAACTCAAAAGTGTGGCTTGTTTGGTGTCTGCTGTGAAGGAATAACACAAGGCAACTACATGATTAATGAAGGCAAGTCATCCAGAAAAGGCTGCAGTGCAGTCATCAACTACATGCACCATTTCTTCACCAACTACAGAGATGGGGAAACACGTGGGGACCTGAAGTGTGATAACTGCAGTGGCAAAACAAGAACAAGTTTGTGCTCTGGTATTGTGCCTGGTAGACCCGGCACAAGCACCACCAGTCTGGACCTTCACCTCCTGATCAAAGGCCACACCAAGTTTATTTGTTATAAATAGTTGTCTATTTTTGATATTGCTACTATGCAAGTAACCATTTTGCTGTACCGTTTGCACCTTCGGTAGAGACCCATCCACTTGGTAAGATGTGGCTGGTGATTACAGCATTTCTTTCACATGACCCATCAATTTAGACAAGTGTGTCTGGGTAAGGTGTAACCTAATATTTATAAAAATATATTTTTTATATGGGCTCTTTGTTTACCTGTAATTTTTCCTTATTGTAGGCTTCTACTTTTAATCTTTAGTACATGACCTCATGTGAATTCTTAAAGAGATGGGTGGCTTTTACACGGAACCCAAACCGGTGTGCGCCATCGTGCATGAATTTATTTTGTCCCCCCGCACCAAACGTGACCACGACACGCAGGTTAAAATATCAAAACACTCTGAACCAATTATAATTTGGGTACATGTCTGAAAGCATTAAACATTTATGGCAATTTAGCTAGTTAGCTTGCTGTTGCTAGCTAATTTGTCCTGGGATATAAACATGGAGTTGTTATTTTACCTGAAATGCACAAGGTCCTCTCATCCGTCAATTAATCCACACATAAAACAGTCAACTGAATCGTTTCTGGTAAACTCTCTTCCAGGCCTTTTCTTCTCTTGACTTTATATTGTGATTGGCAACTTTCATAAATTAGGTGCATTATCACCACTGACCTTGTTCGTCTTTCAGTCACCCACGTGGGTATAACCAATTCATTTAACCAGGTAGGCTAGTTGAGAACAGGTTCTCATTGGCAACTGCGACCTGGCCAAGATAAAGCATAGCTATTTTAGCCCTTGGCAAAGCAGACGCTCGTTGGCAAGCACGAGCAGTTCTCGAAATTTATTTTGCAACACTCAGTGCACGAGCGGGGTGGTCAGTCTGTTAGACTAGAGGGTGTGGACAATGATTAATGGGTGTAGGTAGAGCAGCGGAATGAAAGTCGGCGTGTTCGTATTATTCTACTCTGCCTGTAACATTATATCGACAAAAAACTACAACTGCGATAGCCTATATAAATACCGTGAAAAACAAAAGACACCACTTTCATTTCTTTTTACAATGGAAGTAGGGCGGGACCTTGGGCGTGAAAAATATAAACTTTTCCCAACTTTATGCAAATCACCAGCCAATCATATCGAGTGGTTCCCGTGATGAGTTTGACGCTCTGAGACCCAACATGGCTGACAAAAATACTTGGATGATCAACCAGCTGGCTTACGATAGTACACTTTTTCTGAAAACTAAATTCCTTTATCGATCAATGTGATACAATCCTTTTGTAAGGAAGTGCTATTTCTTATGCAAATGACCAGCTTACTGTTATTACATTGCTATAACTGAGACAATGTATTTTCACAGTGAAACATGTTAGGTCCCATACAGGATAGCTTCCACACCCACACACACAGCACACACACATACACACACTAACTGCCGAGGACACACAGATAAGACATACACCCACACATTGGGAGGAAGAGACACAGCCTTGACATGCAGACACAAGCACACACACACAATCTCCTTCCTAGCCGAACATTGTGTGACTGAGAACGGCCCGACGAGACCCGGAGGAACGACGGACGGCTCAACAGGACCAATCCAAGTAGACAACACCTCAACTGTGGCCAACCCAAAGACCGGGACTTCCAGACTCAACCCACTTTCTGTACTGTACATAACATGCTTGCAATCTGTTATCGGGGCTTCTTTCTGCTGGTTCCTTGTGAGCCAAATGAACGAGCCCGTATACGTTGTACCAGATATCTTTACTCTGAATAAACTGTCGCTTGTCATACAATTTACCACCTTGTCTGAATCGATCCTTGACCGACTCACCCTATCTACATATCCCATTATCAACACTTTTCCAAAGCGTCTGGTCTATATCATAACATTAATAAATGTGAACTCATAGCTGTCAAAGATTGTGTGACACCCTCATATGATGGTATTCCAGTAAAAGAAGAACTTACATATTTAGGCATAACCATTACAAAGGATCAGAAGTCTAGAGGCTTACTACATTTTAACCCTCTTATTTAAAAACCCCAGAAGACTAAATCAATGGCTACAGAGGGACTTATCTTTAAAAGGTAGAGTCCTAATAACCAAGGCTGAAGGCATCTCTAGACTAACATATGGTGCTCTATCTTTATATCTTGACAGTAAAATAAGCAAGGAGATAGACCAGATGCTTTTCAACTTTCTGTGGAGAAACTGCACCCATTACATTAGGACAACTGTTGTAATGAACACTTATGAGAATGGTGGACTGAATTTTATGGACTTTACTACCTTAAATAATACTTTTAAGATCAATTGGATTAAAAAATCCTAAGAAGACCCACTTCTATGTGGAATTGTATTCCTCATCATGTCTTCTCTGCTTTTGGTGGCTTTAACTTCATGTTGTTTTGCAATTAGAATATTGACAAAGTTCCAGTTCTTGTCATGGTCCTTAATTTATAAACATAATTTTTCTCCACACAGATATTATATATGGAATAATTGGGATATATTGTATAAAAATACTTTGTTTTTAGAATATTGGTTCCCGAAATAACATCCTATTGGTGAGCCAACTGGTAAATGCAGAGGGTCTTTTACTCAGTTGTAAAGAATTCTTATCACTTTACATGATCCCTGTAACACCTAAAGATTTTGCAATTGTTTTAGATGTCATTCCCTCAGGTGTTGCTTTATCATTCAGGAACGTGTCAAGACCCTCCGAACATACCTACGATTAACCCTGTTGACTCATCAGTAGGAAATATTTGTTTCTCTTCTGGTCCATTCAACAACAGAGCGATACGAACCTTGTTTCAACAGGATGTTGTATCTAAACCTTATGTCATGCCTTATTGGAATGGATTTATTGATAATATCTGTTGGGAAAAAGTTTGGATGTTGCCACACACATACCTACTTGTTAACAAAAATTAAGGAAGTTTCCTTTAAAATTATTCATAAATATTATCCTGCCAACCACTATATGAAGAAGTTTAAGGAAAACATCAACTCAAATTGCTCCTTTTGTAATGACCACCCAGAAACAGTGTTGCATCTTTTTTGGCATTGTATTCATGTAAGAAAACTGTGGCAAGACATCAGTAGGTTTATAATTGAACACATTTATGAAGGTCTTACACTATTTTCGAGAGATGTACTGCTTGGATTCTTTACCTATGATAGAAATAAGCGGAAACATTTTTATGTCATTAATTTCATTATTCTTTTGGACAAATTTCATATTCACAAATGTACATTTACAAACAAAAAACACATTTTCTTACCCTACCCCTTACCCTTCTTACCCTTACCCTTAACTGTATTTTAAGACAATTAAATACTCTAACAAAAAAAGCTGTTAGAATTATAAGTGTATTTATGTGTAATGGTTGTCGGTGGTGGAAGAAGGTGAGGACCAATGCGCAGCGTGGCAAGTTCTCATATTCTTTAATAGAACTCAGAACACTAAAATACAAAACCAACAAGAGAACGAAATGAAACCCAAGCATTTGCTGCAAATTAAATGTACAATTTTGCAAGCTTGCTTTGCTGATATTCACCATGCAATGCAGATAGAGGAAGTAATGTAGCTAGCTAACTTTTTTATTGATTATTGTGCAGTGGAGGATAAAAATACCTGTATGCCTATGGATGTGTAGCTCGCTATCTAGCCGATCTATGGATGTGTAGCTAGCTATCTAGCCGATCTATGGATGTGTAGCTCGCTATCTAGCCGATCTATGGATGTGTAGCTCGCTATCTAGCCGATCTATGGATGTGTAGCTCGCTATCTAGCCGATCTATGGATGTGTAGCTCGCTATCTAGCCGATCTATGGATGTGTAGCTAGCTATCTAGCCGATCTATGGATGTGTAGCTAGCTATCTAGCCGATCTATGGATGTGTAGCTAGCTATCTAGCCGATCTATGGATGTGTAGCTAGCTATCTAGCCGATCTATGGATGTGTAGCTCGCTATCTAGCCGATCTATGGATGTGTAGCTAGCTATCTAGCCTATGATCTATGGATGTGTAGCTAGCTATCTAGCCGATCTATGGATGTGTAGCTAGCTATCTAGCCGATCTATGGATGTGTAGCTCGCTATCTAGCCGATCTATGGATGTGTAGCTCGCTATCTAGCCGATCTATGGATGTGCTAGCTCTATGGATGTGTAGCTAGCTATCTAGCCGATCTATGGATGTGTAGCTAGCTATCTAGCCGATCTATGGATGTGTAGCTAGCTATCTAGCCGATCTATGGATGTGTAGCTAGCTATCTAGCCGATCTATGGATGTGTAGCTAGCTATCTAGCCGATCTATGGATGTGTAGCTAGCTATCTAGCCGATCTATGGATGTGTAGCTCGCTATCTAGCCGATCTATGGATGTGTAGCTAGCTATCTAGCCGATCTATGGATGTGTAGCTAGCTATCTAGCCGATCTATGGATGTGTAGCTAGCTATCTAGCCGATCTATGGATGTGTAGCTCGCTATCTAGCCGATCTATGGATGTGTAGCTAGCTATCTAGCCGATCTATGGATGTGTAGCTCGCTATCTAGCCGATCTATGGATGTGTAGCTAGCTATCTAGCCGATCTATGGATGTGTAGCTAGCTATCTAGCCGATCTATGGATGTGTAGCTAGCTATCTAGCCGATCTATGGATGTGTATCTAGCTATCTAGCCGATCTATGGATGTGTAGCTCGCTATCTAGCCGATCTATGGATGTGTAGCTCGCTATCTAGCCGATCTATGGATGTGTAGCTAGCTATCTAGCCGATCTATGGATGTGTAGCTAGCTATCTAGCCGATCTATGGATGTGTAGCTAGCTATCTAGCCGATCTATGGATGTGTAGCTAGCTATCTAGCCGATCTATGGATGTGTAGCTAGCTATCTAGCCGATCTATGGATGTGTAGCTAGCTATCTAGCCAATCTATGGATGTGTAGCTAGCTATCTAGCCGATCTGTGTATGGACCCTAAAACGTTTGGTATACATATTAGTTCAGAGCATAGCTATGAACCTCAGCTATCATAGCCAGTTGTATCAACTTCAAAACAGTCAATGACATTAATGAAGGCTATGGATTCAGTAGAATATAATATACCTTTGTGCTAAGGATGCAAGTCGTATATACATGTAGTTAATATCATGCTTGAGATCCCCACATTGAAACCTGTACATTTAATATATTCACTGATCATGTACTCTACTCTACCTTGGCAAATAAAAGTGCAGTTCAGGTATGAATGTCTTTGGGATTATTTGTCAGTCTTATCCAATACCAGGAGTATCACATTCCAGTCTTTGAATGACTCTGTGTCTGCATGTATGTATTACAATTATACACTTCAACATAGTTTACCAATCTTGGTCCTGGGACATCAATGGTTACATATTATAACTATGCATTAGACTAGAAACAGGATTTTACTAGTTAAAGGCTGATTTGTAATTAATATATACAGAAATATCATTTGAAAACAGCACACTACACTTCCTATGCATCATGTAAATACTCTAAAACAGGTTAATCTCAATATCTAATTTCCTTTAGCTGCATTGATCTGATAAACACGGGATAGGTGCAGTATTTCATCAAATGAGAGACTTAATTTCAACCAGTAGATCATGTGAAACGCTTTATTGAAAGAAGTTCATTATCCAAGTGTTGTAAATACATAATACATGCATTATAAATACTATAATTGTAATATTATAAATACCAGTACTTCACTGCACATCCGCTGTGAATGATAAAAACAGAGTCATGGAGACAGGTGTAAAAGACAGAAAGAGGTAAGAACAGAGTCATGGAGACAGGTGTAAAAGACAGAAAGAGGTAAGAACAGAGTCATGGAGACAGGTGTAAAAGACAGAAAGAGGTAAGAACAGAGTCATGGAGACAGGTGTAAAAGACAGAAAGAGGTAAGAACAGAGTCATGGAGACAGGTGTAAAAGACAGAAAGAGGTAAGAAGAGAGTCATGGAGACAGGTGTAAAAGACAGAAAGAGAAAGAGGTAAGAACAGAGTCATGGAGACAGGTGTAAAAGACAGAAAGAGGTAAGAACAGAGTCATGGCGACAGGTGTAAAAGACAGAAAGAGGTAAGAACAGAGTCATGGAGACAGGTGTAAAAGACAGAAAGAGGTAAGAACAGAGTCATGGAGACAGGTGTAAAAGACAGAAAGAGGTAAGAACAGAGTCATGGAGACAGGTGTAAAAGACAGAAAGAGGTAAGAACAGAGTCATGGAGACAGGTGTAAAAGACAGAAAGAGAAAGAGGTAAGAAGAGAGTCATGGTGACAGGTGTAAAAGACAGAAAGAGAAAGAGGTAAGAACAGAGTCATGGTGACAGGTGTAAAAGACAGAAAGAGAAAGAGGTAAGAAGAGAGTCATGGTGACAGGTGTAAAAGACAGAAAGAGAAAGAGGTAAGAAGAGAGTCATGGTGACAGGTGTAAAAGACAGAAAGAGAAAGAGGTAAGAAGAGAGTCATGGTGACAGGTGTAAAAGACAGAAAGAGGTAAGAACAGAGTCATGGCGACAGGTGTAAAAGACAGAAAGAGGTAAGAAGAGAGTCATGGCGACAGGTGTAAAAGACAGAAAGAGGTAAGAACAGAGTCATGGCGACAGGTGTAAAAGACAGAAAGGTAAGAAAGAAAAGACAGAAAGAGGTAAGAACAGAGTCATGGCGACAGGTGTAAAAGACAGAGAACAGAAAGAGGTAAGAACAGAGTCATGGAGACAGGTGTAAAAGACAGAAAGAGGTAAGAACAGAGTCATGGAGACAGGTGTAAAAGACAGAAAGAGGTAAGAACAGAGTCATGGAGACAGGTGTAAAAGACAGAAAGAGGTAAGAACAGAGTCATGGAGACAGGTGTAAAAGACAGAAAGAGGTAAGAACAGAGTCATGGAGACAGGTGTAAAAGACAGAAAGAGGTAAGAACAGAGTCATGGAGACAGGTGTAAAAGACAGAAAGAGGTAAGAACAGAGTCATGGAGACAGGTGTAAAAGACAGAAAGAAACAGAGTCATGGAGACAGGTAAAAGACAGAACAGAACAGTCATGGAGACAGGTGTAAAAGACAGAAAGAGGTAAGAACAGAGTCATGGAGACAGGTGTAAGAACAGAGTCATGGAGACAGGTGTAAAAGACAGAAAGAGAAAGAGGTAAGAACAGAGTCATGGAGACAGGTGTAAAAGACAGAAAGAGAAAGAGGTAAGAACAGAGTCATGGAGACAGGTGTAAAAGACAGAAAGAGGTAAGAACAGAGTCATGGAGACAGGTGTAAAAGACAGAAAGAGGTAAGAACAGAGTCATGGAGACAGGTGTAAAAGACAGAAAGAGGTAAGAACAGAGTCATGGAGACAGGTGTAAAAGACAGAGAGGGGTAAGAACAGAGTCATGGAGACAGGTGTAAAAGACAGAAAGAGGTAAGAACAGAGTCATGGAGACAGGTGTAAAAGACAGAGAGGGGTAAGAACAGAGTCATGGAGACAGGTGTAAAAGACAGACAGAGTCATGGAGACAGGTGTAAAAGACAGAAAGAGGTAAGAACAGAGTCATGGAGACAGGTGTAAAAGACAGAAGGGGTAAGAAGAGAAAGAGGTAAGAACAGAGTCATGGAGACAGGTGTAAAAGACAGAAAGAGAAGAACAGAGTCATGGAGACAGGTGTAAAAGACAGAAAGAGGTAAGAACAGAGTCATGGAGACAGGTGTAAAAGACAGAAAGAGAAAGAGGTAAGAACAGAGAAGCAGGGAAGACAGTCTATGATTAATGAATCGCAGTGCTACCCTAATATTCTCTTTAGTTCTGATGGATTCTGGGTACTAACACCAAAAGTTGGGATAGGGTTAATTATCAGGTATCCTATTGAAATATTGAGTGCTTTGGTTTAGAGGGTCTACACCAGAAGTTAATGGTTATCTGTAGGAAGAAGGTATATAGTGTGGTGAATTAAGCTTGGAATGTGCTGAGTGCAGGGAAAGCGATCACATGTGGCAGGCATTGCAGTAAAGATGCAATGTTTGTTCAGATGTGTAGAAGGAGACTCAGCCTAGGAGAAAGGGTTAAATATCAGTGCTTGTGTGAACAATGTCTTTGTCTAATGCAGCTGTATTGACCTCTCTGGGAAGAATAAACTCGGTTTAAGCTTTCATAGTGTCTGAGTTTTTACTCTGAGAATTAGAACCTAACAGTTCATCACAATTACATAAGTGTCTCTAGTGGTGTCTCCTAACCAGCCTTGGGCTCCCTGTCAGCTCAAAGGTTATCTTAAGAAGGGAAGGGAAAGGGGGACACCTGGTCAGTTGTAGAACTGAATGCATTTAACTGAAATGTGTCTTCTGCATTTAACCCAACCCCCCTAAGTCAGAGAGGTGCGGGGGGGCCTGCCTTAATCGACATCCACGTCTTCGGTGCCCAGGGAACAGTGCTTTGCTCGGGCAGAACGACAGATGTTTACCTTGTCAGCTCGGGGATTCGATCCAGCAACCTTTCAGTTACTGGCCCATCACTCTAACCACTAGAGCGGGTGAGGTGGCGATGATGGGACTGGGGGTTGGCATCCTCTCTCACATCAAAACATACCTGCAGACAGATGGAGAAAGAAAGAGCATGTTTAAGCCTTGTGTTCTGTCTTTATTCTAACACTGTCAGGGCATCACAATCATCAGGAGGTGAAATGCAAAACTGACCTTGGATCATTAACTCTCGGACTACTGCATCTCTATCTGTATTTCAATGTAAAGCACCTCTTTAATAATACTTCCTGTTGACCCGACCAAGTGACCTCTCACCTCTGATCATGCTGTGCCCTCTATGTAGCCAGTTCAGATGTGGGAGGGGTTCACCAACACAGCTGATATAACCCTAGAGGATTTAGGGAGAAGGGGGGAGAGGGATGAAGTCAAGGAGAGAGACTGTTATTGAGAAAATAAGGTAGTTAAAGTGACAGTGTTCAACAGGAATCTGTATGTGGCCTCACCTGGTGTCCACACGAAGTGGCTGCAGAGTACTTTATACTGAAAAACATGCACAGACACACGAGGACAAACAATATAACGTAGTTATATAAATAAGGAAGTGTCTTACTATTCTCCATAGTTGGTCCTCTTGCCTTTTCTCTGATGGTGGAAGGAGCCACAGTTATACAACTGAGCCTGCTTACTGCACAGCACAATGCATCAATCAGATTGATACAATAGCATATAGGTGTGGGTTATAGGCTGTCTAATTGTTTTACTTTTTTTCAACATGGGTGATTTAAAATAGCCTGTTTTGGTTTTGTACAGACATCACACCCTTACCTAAACAGCACCCTCACCTGAGAAGTAGAAATCAAAGGGAGAGAAACTAGGAATTGAATAACTGTAGTTGACATACCTACGTAAATGGAAGAATACTGTTATTGCAATGTGAATGACTCTTAACAGACTTTGGTTGTGCATAGTGTAGTCTATGGTGTTGCCAGGGAACAGCACCCTCTTCGAAGAAGTAGGAGGTGAAGAGCTCCCAGACGGGTTGCCTCCCGTTCTGCATTGTTGGGCCCCATGCTTGAAACATCCTGCAGACTTCTCCTCTGGGACACGGCGGCAAGCTGCAGATCCCCTCCTGGTCCTCATGTCCATCATCATGAAGTTATGCAGGACAAAGGTAGCCTTCACACACCTGAATTCCTCCAGGAGACAGTCCCAGATGGCCCTGGTCACCCAACTGTGCAGTGCCCTACATGGTAACTGTAGGAAATCGTTTTGAAGGAATCTTCAGTTACAGGGTATCTAGGAATATGGAAGACAATGTAATTATTTACATCACCAGGTCATGGTGGATTACTAAAGTATAATATCTCATATCAAATCATGATAACATTGGATAGATAGATGGGTGCGCACACACATGTGCATGTTTAGCATGTGTTAACAGCAGGATCATATCAAGGATAGCATCACAAATTAATACATAAATACCAACTGAAGATTGATGATGAGTTGATCATTTGAATCAGCTGTGCAGTACTAAGGCAAAAACAACAATGTGCCCCTCTTTGAGTCGCCAGGACGGAGAACCACTGCTCCTCATTGGGACCTCTTCATCTGCAGACAGGCTTTCACAGCTCTCTGTATCTGAGGACAGAAAACCTCACAAGAAACACTCTCACTAAAGCAGCAGTCCACTCTGATAATAACATTTAACAAATGCAGCTCTGGTCGGTTAGCTCACAGTGGTAAGGTGCCAAGTTCCTGACGTCTATTGCGGTCTAAATTTAAATCATCCATTACCTTGAAAATTAAGATTAGAGTGGCCTTCACTGTCCATAGCAAAAGTTGCACCTGTGTAATGATCATGCTGTTTAATTAGCTTATTGATATGCCACACCTGTCAGGTGGATGGATTATCTTGGCAAAGGAGAAATGCTCACTAACAGGGATCTTAACAAATTTGAGCACAACATTTTAGAGAAATAAGCTTTTTGTGCTTCTGGAACATTTATAGGATCTTTTATTTCAGCTCATGAAACATGGAACCAACACTTTACATGTTGCATTAATATTTTCGTTCAGTATATACCTTCGCTTAGGCAGTGTCAGAGGAAAGCCCATAAATTGTCATAGACTCCAGTCATCCAAGCTATAGACTGTTTTCTCTGCTACCGCACGGCAAGCGGTACCGGAGCGCCAAGTCTAGGACCAAAAGGCTCCTCAACAGCTTCTACCCCCAAGCCATAAGACTGCTGAACAATTAAATCGCTACGTGACAATTTACCCCCCCCCCCTTTTGTACACTGCTGCTACTCGCTGTTTATTATCTTTGCATAGTCACTTCACCCCCACCTACATGTACAGATTACCTCAACTAGCCTGTACCCCTGCACACTGACCCGGTACCGGTACCCCTGTATATATCCTCCACACTGACTCAGTACCGGTACCACCTGTATATATTCTCCACACTGACTCGGTACCGGTGCCCCCTGTATATATCCTCCACACTGACTCAGTACCGGTACCACCTGTATATATTCTCCACACTGACTCGGTACCGGTGCCCCCTGTATATATCCTCCACACTGACTCAGTACCAGTACCACCTGTATATATTCTCCACACTGACTGACTATATCCTCCACACTGACTCAGTACCAGTACCACCTGTATATATTCTCCACACTGACTCGGTGCCCCCTGTATATATCCTCCACACTGACTCAGTCCCGGTACCACCTGTATATATTCTCCACACTGACTCGGTACCGGTGCCCCCTGTATATATCCTCCACACTGACTCAGTACCGGTACCACCTGTATATATCCTCCACACTGACTCAGTACCGGTACCACCTGCATATACACCTAAATTATTTCTCCCTTGAATGAGTTCTCATGTGACATTTAACCCTTAGATACCCAGACCCAGTTGTCCTTGCATGAACATGAAGCTGTGATTAGGAGACACAAATAACATATTACATATACTGTAACATGTCTCTTTTAAATACAAAACACAGAAACCACTCAGTTTATCAAATCTTACAGCTCTTTTTCAATGTGAACCAAGTATAACCCTGAGTTAAGTCTGGAATTGCAAAAGAAATGGCAAAATCTTCATAAATACACAGAATCTCAATAATAATTCATAACATATTCAACTCTGATAAAGACAGAAGAGAGTGTGTGTGTGTATCAATGTGTAACATTGCGTTTAAATACAACAATATCAATACAATGGCATAAAACCACCGAAATATAAACGTTCATCATGAAGCCTGACTCATCACTTCTGAAATCCACGTTCCAAAAGAAGCATCGTATATATTGAACAAGTTGTTCATCGTGTCAGTGTGTAATTATTTCTGCATCGTAAACATCTTGCACTAAGGCATGTGGTACAACTTGTAGCAATTCCTCTCAAAAGTGAAACACAGTCTTACGTCACATTTCTGACAGAGGGTATTCGTTCCATTTTTCTGGCAGACTTTGCAGCGACCCCGCGTCTCACACTTCACTGGCCAGTGTTCAATTTGATCCGTGCGGACATCATCAGTAACTCCAGTACGGACCACTTTGGGTGGCTTTGGAGGGTGTATGGTGTCAGTAGCTGGACGTCCTCTTGTATTAGCTTGGTTCAGGCCTGTGGCAACCTAACCAAATAATCATACAATATCATCATCATCATCATTATCATTATCATCATCATCATCATTATCATCATTATTATTATTATCATCATTATCATCATCATTATTATTATTATTAATATCATCATTATCATTATTATTATTATTATCATCATTATCATCATCATTATTATTATTATTAATATCATCATTATCATTATTATTATCATCATCATCATCATCATTATTATTATTATCATCATCATTATCATCATCATTATTATTAATATCATCATTATCATTATTATTATTATCATCATTATCATCATCTCATTATCATCATTATTATTATTATCATCATCATCATCATCATCATCATCATCATAATGAGTTACTATTATTATTATTAGCCGTTAATCACTGTCGTCATAGTGATGAATGCAAACGCATCTTAAACAGTTGAACGTTGCTAGGGTGAGATGCTGAAAAAAAGATGAACACGTATGAAATACAGCCAGCCAGAGTGCACACACACACACACGCACGCACGCACACCACACACGTGCGCACGCACGCACGCACGCGCACACACACACACGCGCACGCGCACACACCACACACACGCACGCACGCGCACACACCACACACACACACACGCACGCACGCGCACACACCACACACACACGCGCACACACACACACACACACACACGCACACACACCACACACACACACGCACGCACGCACGCACACACACACACACACACACGCACGCACGCGCGCACACACCACACACACACACATACACTACTTTTGAGATGGTTATTGTTCAACCAGTCTGAAAATGCATTGCGTGACAAATTATTGGGATTTATCAAACTGTTGCATGCAACATATATGCATGTTGTCATTGATAAATCAGAGCCAAACTAATTTGCTGTATGATATAGAGATGTTGGAACTGGGCCATGACCATTTCTAAAAGAAAGCACAATGGCAAATTTGATCACATTTTTGTAGCGTTTTTTTAAATCTAAAAATGCATGCTGCCTGTAGCCGTGGTCAATCACTGGCCGCGCATTCTGCAAGATTGATTGTCTATTCGAACCATTTAAAAATAAATGCTACAGCCCACACTTTTATGAAAAAGACTAATTGTTGTTCAATATTTAACTTATCAATACATTATGGTGTTTCTATCTCCTGCCTTGGGATAGGCTCTGAGATGAAAGGCTATGATGTCACGTTCCTATCGCACAACAATGCTGTAGCATATCCATATGCTCAAATATTTTAAATAGTCTACGGGTCTATTTACTTTCGAGCATTGCTGGCTATTGAATGACCCATTTCAATTTGCATACCGCCCCAACAGACCCACAGATGACACAGTCTACTGCACTTTACACTGCCCTCCTCCACCTGGATATGATTGGACAGGGTAGGCAAAAACACCTCCGCCACGCTGACAATCAACATAGGGGCCCCTCAAGGGTGTGTGCTTAGTCCCCTCGTCTACTCCCTGTTCACTCACGACTGTGTGGTCACGTATAACTCCAACACCATCATTAAGTTTGCTGACAACATGAAGGTGGTCAGCCTGGTCATGGGCAAGGCAGCCGACAGGGAGCAGGTCAGAGACTTGGCAGTGAGGTGCCAGGATAACAACCTCTCCTTCAACGTCAGTAAGACCAAGGAGCTGATCGTGGGCTATAGGAGAAAGAGGGGAGAGCACGCCCCCATCCACATCGACGGGGCTGTAGTGGGGCGGTGTCCACATCACTAAGGACTTAACATGGTCCACACCAGAGGATGGAAGTGGGGCTGTAGTGGGGCGGTGTCCACATCACTAAGGACTTAACATGGTCCACACCAGAGGATGGAAGTGGGGCTGTAGTGGGGCGGTGTCCACATCACTAAGGACTTAACATGGTCCACACCAGAGGATGGAAGTGGGGCTGTAGTGGGGCGGTGTCCACATCACTAAGGACTTAACATGGTCCACACCAGAGGATGGAAGTGGGGCTGTAGTGGGGTGGTGTCCACATCACTAAGGACTTAACATGGTCCACACCAGAGGATGGAAGTGGGGCTGTAGTGGGGCGGTGTCCACATCACTAAGGACTTAACATGGTCCACACCAGAGGATGGAAGTGGGGCTGTAGTGGGGCGGTGTCCACATCACTAAGGACTTAACATGGTCCACACCAGAGGATGGAAGTGGGGCTGTAGTGGGGCGGTGTCCACATCACTAAGGACTTAACATAGTCCACACCAGAGGATGGAAGTGGGGCTGTAGTGGGGCAGTGTCCACATCACTAAGGACTTGTGTAATTTGGCTGGAGCGTGGAGTGTATAAAAAATAAATTGACGTGGAGCGTCTGCCCATTTCAATTTTGCTCCGGTACCGATCAGCCACGAGCTCTGGGCATTTTTCATTTCCTTTATCACTGTTCTGTTGTAGTTATTTAGCCAACCCCACCACTAATGCACAGAGATGTTGATATGAGTCAACCAACAAGTAGGTCACTGCCTGTGTAATATATATAGCCAGACAACCAATAAGCCCATCAGCAGCAGCACTGGAGACATTTGATTTCTTTAAAGGCTCTTGTTAAAAAAGAGAAGTCTACGTTTGTAACAGTGAAAAAGTTGTCTATCAACTGTAAAATGTGAGCGCAGAGCCACTTACAACTGAAGTATCTGATCATGTCCTGTAATATGATTATGATTTAGTCCTATATAATAACAGACATGTCCTGTAATGTGATTATGATTTAGTCCTATATAATAATAGAGACATGTCCTGTAATATGATTATGATTTAGTCCTATATAATAATAGACATGTCCTGTAATATGATTATGATTTAGTCATATATAATAATAGAGACATGTCCTGTAATGTGATTATGATTTAGTCATATATAATAATAGAGACATGTCCTGTAATGTGATTATGATTTAGTCCTATATAATAACAGACATGTCCTGTAATGTGATTATGATTTAGTCCTATATAATAATAATAATAATAGAGATGTCCTGTAATGTGATTATGATTTAGTCATATATAATAATAGAGACATGTCCTATAATGTGATTATGATTTAGTCCTATATAATAATAGAGACATGTCCTGTAATGTGATTATGATTTAGTCCTATATAATAATAATAGACATGTCCTGTAATATGATTATGATTTAGTCCTATATAATAATAGACATGTCCTGTAATATGATTATGATTTAGTCCTATATAATAATAGAGACATGTCCTGTAATATGATTATGATTTAGTCCTATATAATAATAATAATAGAGACATGTCCTGTAATATGATTATGATTTAGTCCTATATAATAATAATAATAGAGACATGTCCTGTAATATGATTATGATTTAGTCCTATATAATAATAGAGACATGTCCTGTAATGTGATTATGATTTAGTCCTATATTTAGTCCTATATAATAATAATAGACATGTCCTGTAATATGATTATGATTTAGTCCTATATAATAATAATAGAGACATGTCCTGTAATATGATTATGATTTAGTCCTATATAATAATAATGTCCTGTAATAGAGATGATTTAGTCCTATAATAATAATATGATTATGATTTAGATTTAGTCCTATATAATAATAGAGACATGTCCTGTAATATGATTATGATTTAGTCCTATATAATAATAGAGACATGTCCTGTAATATGATTATGATTTAGTCCAATATAATAATAATAATAGATTTAGTCCTATATAATAATAGAGACATGTCCTGTAATGTGATTATGATTTAGTCCTATATAATAATAGAGACATGTCCTGTAATGTGATTATGATTTAGTCCTATATAATAATAGAGACATGTCCTGTAATGTGATTATGATTTAGTCCTATATAATAATAATAGAGACATGTCCTGTAATATGATTATGATTTAGTCCTATATAATAATAGAGACATGTCCTGTAATATGATTATGATTATGATTTAGTCCTATATAATAATAGAGACATGTCCTGTAATGTGATTATGATTTAGTCCTATATAATAATAATAGAGACATGTCCTGTAATGTGATTATGATTTAGTCCTATATAATAATAATACATGTCCTGTAATGTGATTATGATTTAGTCCTATATAATAATAGAGACATGTCCTGTAATGTGATTATGATTTAGTCCTATATAATAATAGGGACATGTCCTGTAATGTGATTATGATTTAGTCCTATATAATAATAGAGACATGTCCTGTAATATGATTATGATTTAGTCCTATATAATAATAATAGACATGTCCTGTAATGTGATTATGATTTAGTCCTATATAATAATAATAGACATGTCCTGTAATGTGATTATGATTTAGTCCTATATAATAATAATAGACATGTCCTGTAATATGATTATGATTTAGTCCTATATAATAATAGAGACATGTCCTGTAATATGATTATGATTTAGTCCTATATAATAATAGGACATGTCCTGTAATGTGATTATGATTTAGTCCTATATAATAATAATAGACATGTCCTGTAATATGATTATGATTTAGTCCTATATAATAATAGACATGTCCTGTAATATGATTATGATTTAGTCCTATGTAATAACAGGCATGTCCTGTAATATGATTATGATTTAGTCCTATATAATAATAGAGACATGTCCTGTAATGTGATTATGATTTAGTCCTATATAATAATAATAGACATGTCCTGTAATATGATTATGATTTAGTCCTATATAATAATAGACATGTCCTGTAATATGATTATGATTTAGTCCTATGTAATAACAGGCATGTCCTGTAATATGATTATGATTTAGTCCTATATAATAATAGAGACATGTCCTGTAATGTGATTATGATTTAGTCCTATATAATAACAGACATGTCCTGTAATATGATTATGATTTAGTCCTATATAATAACAGGCATGTCCTGTAATATGATTATGATTTAGTCCTATATAATAATAGAGACATGTCCTCCAATATGATTATGATTTAGTCCTATATAATAATAGAGACATGTCCTCCAATATGATTATGATTTAGTCCTATATAATAATAGAGACATGTCCTGTAATGTGATTATGATTTAGTCCTATATAATAATAGAGACATGTCCTGTAATATGATTATGATTTAGTCCAATATAATAATAATAATAGAGACATGTCCTGTAATATGATTATGATTTAGAGACATGTCCTGTAATATTAATTTAGTCCTATATAATAATAGAGACATGTCCTGTAATGTGATTATGATTTAGTCCTATATAATAATAGAGACATGTCCTGTAATGTGATTATGATTTAGTCCTATATAATAATAATAGAGACATGTCCTGTAATATGATTATGATTTAGTCCTATATAATAATAGAGACATGTTCTGTAATGTGATTATGATTTAGTCCTATATAATAATAGAGACATGTCCTGTAATGTGATTATGATTTAGTCCTATATAATAATAATAGAGACATGTCCTGTAATGTGATTATGATTTAGTCCTATATAATAATAATAGACATGTCCTGTAATGTGATTATGATTTAGTCCTATATAATAATAATAGACATGTCCTGTAATATGATTATGATTTAGTCCTATATAATAACAGGCATGTCCTGTACTATGATTATGATTTAGTCCTATATAATAACAGGCATGTCCTGTAATATGATTATAATTTAGTCCTATATAATAACAGGCATGTCCTGTACTATGATTATGATTTAGTCCTATATAATAACAGGCATGTCCTGTAATATGATTATGATTTAGTCCTATATAATAACAGGCATGTCCTGTAATATGATTATGATTTAGTCCTATATAATAATAGACATGTCCTGTAATATGATTATGATTTAGTCCTATATAATAAGAGACATGTCCTGTACTATGATTATGATTTAGTCCTATATAACAACAGGCATGTCCTGTACTATGATTATGATTTAGTCCTATATAATAACAGGCATGTCCTGTAATATGATTATGATTTAGTCCTATATAATAACAGGCATGTCCTGTAATATGATTATGATTTAGTCCTATATAATAACAGGCATGTCCTGTAATATGATTATGATTTAGTCCTATATAATAACAGGCATGTCCTGTACTATGATTATGATTTATAACAACAGTCCTGTACTATATAATAAATAACAGGCATGTCCTGTAATATGATTATGATTTAGTCCTATATAATAACAGGCATGTCCTGTACTATGATTATGATTTAGTCCTATATAACAACATAATAACATTATGATTTAGTCATGTCCTGTACTATGATTATGATTTAGTCCTATATAATAACAGGCATGTCCTGTAATATGATTATGATTTAGTCCTATATAATAACAGAGACATGTCCTGTAATATGATTATGATTTAGTCCTATATAATAACATTTACATTTACATTTAAGTCATTTAGCAGACGCTCTTATCCAGAGCGACTTACAGACATGTCCTGTAATGTGATTATGATTTAGTCCTATATAATAACAGGCATGTCCTGTAATGTGATTATGATTTAGGACTTTAAATAGTAAAAGTAAAATTAATATACATATGCAAATACCAACAGCAAATGCATCAGTTTTATCATTAGGTTTACATTGTCTTTATATTAGCCATTATTATCATTTCCATCAAACCAATTCCACCAAAATGACATTGGCCTGCAATACAGTTGATCAACCACTAGGAGTTGTGTATATGAATGGGCGGAGATACGAACACTTTCCTATCAGGTTCAAAACTGATGAATGCCAACCTTTGTGGGAAAACTGGCGCATGCTAGGTTTAGAGAATGTTTTGTGAGTACACACTGATAAATGAGGCCCCAGGTGTTTAAAGACACCGTGACATGCTAGGTTTAGAGAATGTTTTGTGAGTACACACTGATAAATGAGGCCCCAGGTGTTTAAAGACACCGTGACATGCTAGGTTTAGAGAATGTTTTGTGAGTACACACTGATAAATGAGGCCCCAGGTGTTTAAAGACACCGTGACATGCTAGGTTTAGAGAATGTTTTGTGAGTACACACTGATAAATGAGGCCCCAGGTGTGTTTAGAGAATGTTTTGTGCGTACACACTGATAAATGAGGGCCCAGGTGTTTAAAGACACTGTGACATGCTAGGTTTAGAGAATGTTTTGTGCGTACACACTGATAAATGAGGCCCCAGGTGTTTAAAGACACCGTGACATGCTAGGTTTAGAGAATGTTTTGTGAGTACACACTGATAAATGAGGCCCCAGGTGTTTAAAGACACCGTGACATGCTAGGTTTAGAGAATGTTTTGTGAGTACACACTGATAAATGAGGCCCCAGGTGTGTTTAGAGAATGTTTTGTGCGTACACACTGATAAATGAGGGCCCAGGTGTTTAAAGACACTGTGACATGCTAGGTTTAGAGAATGTTTTGTGAGTACACACTGATAAATGAGGCCCCAGGTGTGTTTAGAGAATGTTTTGTGCGTACACACTGATAAATAATATAATAATAATAATATATGCCATTTAGCAGACGCTTTTATCCAAAGCGACTTACAGTCATGTGTGCATACATTCTACGTATGGGTGGTCCCGGGGATCGAACCCACTACCCTGGCGTTACAAGCGCCATGCTCCACCAACTGAGCTACAGAAGGACCATAAATGAGGGCCCAGGTGTTTAAAGACACTGTGACATGCTAGGTTTAGAGAATGTTTTGTGCGTACACACTGATAAATGAGGCCCCAGGTGTTTAAAGACACCGTGACATGCTAGGTTCAGAGAATGTTTTGTGAGTACACACTGATAAATGAGGCCCCAGGTGTTTAAAGACACCGTGACATGCTAGGTTTAGAGAATGTTTTGTGAGTACACACTGATAAATGAGGCCCCAGGTGTGTTTAGAGAATGTTTTGTGCGTACACACTGATAAATGAGGCCCCAGGTGTGTTTAGAGAATGTTTTGTGAGTACACACTGATAAATGAGGCCCCAGGTGTGTTTAGAGAATGTTTTGTGCGTACACACTGATAAATGAGGCCCCAGGTGTGTTTAGAGAATGTTTTGTGCGTACACACTGATAAATGAGGCCCCAGGTGTTTAAAGACACCGTGACATGTCACAACAGGCGTTAACAGGTTAAGATGTACGTTCTGTGTGTAGTATGTCCTACATTGATTACACCCATATGGTTTGTCTCCTGTGTGACTCCTATGTATTGTGTGATCTCTATTCTTTAGAGAAAAATTTGCCACAATCATGACAAGAAATGTTTTCTTCCGTATGAGTTTGTAGGAGACCTGTCATACTTTCTGTAGAATATATAGGTTTTTTTCCACACACACCACACTGGCATTCTTTATGCTCCGTGTGTGTTTTTCGCAAATTAAAGAAATATTTCACACACCTTACAACAATTAGGAGCAGCATACGTTTGACTAGATGTCAAACGGGGCAACATAGTGGCCGTCCTGCCTCCAGCACTGGTATGAGAGCTTTCTCCATTCTCAATCTGTTTTCTCTTTGATTGGAGTGTCTTAGATCCTGATTGTTGTCCTCCACTCTCCACCTCATGATCACTTTCCATGTTTTCACTCTGAGCTGCAGAACAGTCTGGAGTTACTGCTGAGAGGGGCTGAGAGTCACTGGCTGGTTCTGATACTCTGTAGTCCTCTACATCAGGTTCTATTTTGATCTCTATAGATGTGTCGGTGAGTAGAGAGTCCCTCTCTCTGTCCTCCACAGTTTGGGTTTGGTGTAGATGTGAGGGCTGAGATGGGTTCTCCTGATCACAGTCACTTTCCACACAGGGAGAAGTGAATATGGAGTCTTTGGTATCAAAGAGCCCTAGAAGCTGATCTTCCTCTTGACTGGTCTGTAGTTCCTCCTGTTCCTCTTTAATCTGTGTGGGCACTGGGTCCTCCTGAATCAGACTGGGGCTCCACTCCTGCTCACAGTGCTGCTGCTCAGGGGGAACCTCCTCTTCAGATATGGGGAGAGTGAGCTGCCGGGCATCTGATGGAGAAGTATAAAGCTACTTAGAATTCAATGTTAAAAATGCTACTGAGCTATTTGATCACTTCCATGTTATTGATTAAAACATCTTTATAGAGTCAATATTACAATTGAAGCTCAATTCTTGTATTAACTTGATATCAGTTTGATTCATGTAAGTTGAGCTAATACAGAGGTAGCCTGAATAGGTTCCTACACGTGCTATACAGCTGCACCGGGGTCTGACCGGCTTCCTGAGGGACAAGAGGGAGAAAACACGTTTTGATCAGTCATGGAAATAATTGTGCTGAAAACTAATTGGCTCTCCTTTTAAAAAGAACATGGAGAAAAGGATATGGAGTTTTGGTGAATGAGCAAAAAAAAAATATATACATTGCTATATTTTCAAAACGATGGAATATATAATCAAAAAAATATCCTTATATGTAACTAACTATCTCCTTTTTCCCCCATCACTAACGAATGACCAAGTAAGTTGGGTCCTTCATTCGAAACATATGCTTATAACCGTGATCTGCAATATATAATCTCTCAAATAAATACTAATACACTTACTGCACAGATCTATATGCTGTGTGTGCACAGATCTATCTATATGCTGTGTGTGCACAGATCTATCTATATGCTGTGTGTGCACAGATCTATCTATATGCTGTGTGTGCACAGATCTATCTATATGCTGTGTGTGCACAGATCTATCTATATGCTGTGTGTGCACAGATCTATCTATATGCTGTGTGTGCACAGATCTATCTATATGCTGTGTGTGCACAGATCTATCTATATGCTGTGTGTGCACAGATCTATCTATATGCTGTGTGTGCACAGATCTATCTATATGCTGTGTGTGCACAGATCTATCTATATGCTGTGTGTGCACATCTATCTATATGCTGTGTGTGCACAGATCTATCTATATATGTGTGTGCACAGATCTATCTATATGCTGTGTGTGCACAGATGTATGCTGTGTGTGCACAGATCTATCTATATGCTGTGTGTGCACAGATCTATCTATATGCTGTGTGTGCCCCCAGTTGTCGAACTACACTTCCTCCCCAGTTCTGGATACACACTAGAGGTCGACCTCTAATACACACAGGTGTTCGGCCCACGCTAGATAGCTAATTAGCACAGGTGACCGACTGTGTCTTCCATTTGTCTTCTGTAAAAATACAATTTAAAAAAAGAGCTGTAAACATGGAGATATGGCCGTGGGAACACTAACCCCAATCCTACTGTGTACAGTCATTTTGGAAATAGTTTATTGTTGAGATGAAGGATACGTTCCTTATGTTCCTTATTTTTCCAAAACCGTACCCCAAGCGATGCTTTTTAATGTTAAGAACGAGAGTCGGGGCTCTTATTATTAACAGAAGTCCCCTGACCAGAAGATACTATCATCAATTGGGCTGCAGCATCAGTGAGCATCTATGACTATGAATGGGGTCCGACCCCAATGTAGCTGTAAACGAAGTGTAGCTTGGCAATACAAACCTGCTTTGTGTAACTTTATCTCCGGGTTGAAAACCAAATCCAACAGCCTTCGCAGACGGTTATTCTCCTCCTTGGAACGGGAGATTTCTTCATACAACTCTACTACTGTCCTGTCGACCGCCACGGATATCTCTGCAACAGCCGCTGTTAGTCGTTCAGTAACATACACGTTCAGCAACTGTAGTTTAGACATTTTGACCGGAATGAAAGTCGACAAGTTGGTACTGTTCCGCCTATAACGTTACATTTCACGTAGTCAAAGTGTAGCAAGTGGGCTTCTTATTCTATGGTATAATGGTTATGTACCAGTAATAGATATAGAGATACATATTATATCAAAGAGAGTACAGTATGAAGACTTGTAGGCGACGTTGGATAGCTATGCTCATGCGCAGAAACACATCATCGTGTCAAACTAACCCAAGATAGACCACAACCTGTCGTTTCCAATGGGAGCTAGATGAAAAAGCGTCAGTTTGTCACTTTCACGAGTTTGGAGTAATAACATGTTCAACGACTTGGCTCGAATATAGGTTGTGCCTTTGGATTTCGAGAAAATGAACAACTAAGGAATAACTTTTTACTTCTCTCATTGACTTCTCAAACCCCGGTCTGGTCTGCTTGCGATGTTGCGCGTCTGGGTTTAGAAACTCTTTGATTATATCATACAAAACACGTTAAAAAAAACTATTATCCGGAAGAGAGATCAAATCTCTTACGTTTCCTTTTTGAAAATGACAGCTTCCGCCTCACCGAATGGCTTTGGCCGTGGGCGCCATCGTGTGGCTACACACAAGTAGTCTCTCTATTGTAAAAGTCTCAACAACAAAAAAATGATGACGTGTCTAATGCTATATACGTTGTATCCAACATTTCATGTTTTTGAAAAGGTAATAAGCAATGTAGCCTAACCAACATCTTCCCATGATGAAACAAGTATAAGCAGAACTTGGTTGAGACTGTTAAGTGACTGAAATGTAATTTGCGTCAATCTGCAATACATATTATTTTATTTTAACTTTATTTAACTGGGCATGTCAGTTAAGAACAAATTCTTACTTACAACGAAGGCCTACCAAAAGGTAAAAAGGCCTCCTGCGGGGACGGGAGCTGGGATTAAAAATAAAATAAATAAAATATAAATATAGAACAAAACACACATCACGACAAGAGAGACACTACACAGGGACCTATAAGACAACAACATAGCAGGCAGCAACACATGACAACACAACATGGTAGCAGCACAAAACATGGTACAAACATCTTTGGGCACAGACAACAGCACAAAGGGCAAGAATGTAGATACAACAATACATCACGCAAGGCAGCCACAACTGCCAGTAAGAGTGTCCATGATTGAGTCTTTGAATGAAAAGATTGAGATAAAACTGTCCAGTTTGAGTGTTTATTGCAGCTCGTTCCAGTCGCTAGCTGCAGCAAACTGAAAAGAGGAGCGACCCAGGTATGTGTGTGCTTTGGGGACCTTTAACAGAATGTGACTGGCAGAACGGGTGTTGTATGTGGAGGATGAGTGCTGCAGTAGATTTCTCAGATAGGAGGGAGTGAGGCCTAAGAGGGTTTTATAAATACATATCAACCAGTAGGTCTTGAAACATATATACAGAGATGTATTATATGGTATGTATGTATATAATTTGGACATTTTCACTTAGGAGTGTACTCACTTTTGTTGCCAGCGGTTTAGACATTAATGGCTGTGTGAGTTATTTTGAGGGGACAGCAAATTTACAGTTATACAAGCTGCACACTCACTAATTTACATTATAGCAAAGTGTTATTTCTTCAGTGTTGTCACATGAAACAATATGCTCAAATATTCACTTTTGTGATATACTGTAAATGGATGAGAGAGCTTCCTACTGCCTGAGCTATGTTGGTGATGTAAGAAGAGTGTGGGGCCTAGGATCGAGCCTGGGGGTACTCCCTTGGTGACAGGCACTGGTTGAGACAGCAGATGTTCTGACTTTATACACTGCACTCTTTGAGAGAGGTAGTTAGCAAACCAGGCCAAAGACGCCTCAGAGACACCAATACTCCTTGGCCGGCCCACAAGAATGGATGGTCTACTGTATCAAAAGCTTTGGCCAAGTCAATAAAAATAGCACCACAACATTGCTTAGAATCAAGGGCAATGGGGACATCATTGAGGACCTTTAAGGTTGCAGTGACACATCCATAACCTGAGCAGAAACCAGATTGCATACCAGAGAGAATACTATAAACATCAAGAAAGCCAGTCAATTGATTATTGGCAAGTTTTTTCAACACTTTTAACAGGGCAAAATAGAAATAGGCCTATAACAGTTAGGATCAGCTTGATCTCCCCCTTTAAATAAAGGCCGAACCGTGGCTGCCATCCAAGCAATGGGAACCTCTTCAGAGAGGAGAGACAGGTTAAAAAGGCTTGGCGATGACAGGGGCAACAACCTTAATGAAGAAAGGGTCTAAACCATCTGACCCAGATGTTTTTTGGGGGGTCAGGTTTAAGGAGCTCCTTTAACACCTCAGACTCAGTGACCGCCGGCAGGGAGAAACTTTGTAGTGGGGCAGGGGAAAAGGAGGGAGAAGCATCGGGGATAGTCGCATTAGAAGGGGTGGGAGATGAGGAAATGTTGGAAGGGCAAGGAGGCATGGCTGAGTCAAATAGGAATCCTGACTTAATGAAGTGGTGATTTAAAGAGCTCAGCCATGTTCTTACATGAGCAAGAACTCTGATTGCTTTTTTTCATTTAACCTTTATTTATACAGGTAATTCACATGGAAATACAATTAAGTTTGCAATAAAATAAACAAAACATTTGAACAGAAATGCCCACATATCCATAATAGGGTTGTAGTAGAAGATGTGATGAAAATATGATGTGGAAAACTCCAACATGCTGAAGAAATGTATGGAAAATACACGTTTATCCGTCACGTAGAGCAGGGCACGGGATTGTGTGAGTTCTATACATTAGCTTTTCTATCTCCAGGTTTTACTCTACTCAGGATTAACTCAATTGTCATATGTTCTCATTGTTGTGAACGGTCCTCATGTGTCTTTTACAATTTGCTTCATCAGTAAAGCATCTGCTACAGTAGCTGCAACAATAGGATTTCTCCCCTCTGTGGATCTTTATATGTTTAGTCAAGTTTCCACGTTCAGTGAAGCATTTCCCACATTCTTGGCACTGATGTGGTTTCTCCCCTGTGTGAACTCTCATATGCCTGCTCAGGGTTCCACTTTCAGTGAAGCTTTTTCCACATATTTTGCACTGATATGGTTTCTCTCCTCTGTGGATCATCATGTGATTGGACAGGGTATTCTTCTGTGTGAAGTATTTCCCACATTCTATACACCTAAATGGTTTCTCCCCTGTATGAGTTCTCATATGATTTTTAAGGTGTACTTTCTGTGTGTAGCATTTACTACATTGAGTACACTGATATGGTTTCTCTCCTGTATGACTCCTAATATGTGTTTTGAGATCACCATTCTTAGAGAAACATTTGCCACAAACATGACAAGAAATGTTTTTTTCGGTATGAGTTTGTAGGTGACCTGTCATACTTTCTGTCGAACATAAGTATTTTCCACACACACCACACTTGCATTCCTTATGCTCTGTGTGTGTTTTTCGCACATGATAGATTAAAAAACCGTTTGACAGAAAAGTCTTCCTACACAACTTGCAATAATGAGTAGTAACACTAGAAGATGTCAAACGGGGCAACATTGTGGCCGTCCCCTTTTCTCCTTTCTTTGTCTGTTTTCTTTTTGATTCGAGTGTCTTAGACCCTAATAGCTGTCCTCCACTCTCCACCTCATCATCACTTTTCATGTTTTCACATGGAGCTGCAGAACAGTCTGGATTTACTGCAGAGAGGGGCTGAGAGTCACTGGCTGGATCTGATACTCTGTAATTCTCTCCATCAGGTTCTAGTTTGATCTCATCAGTTGTGTAGGTGAGTAGAGAGTCCCTCTCTCTGTCCCTCTCTCTGTCCACAGTTTGGGTTTGGTGTAGATGTGAGGGCTGAGATGGGTTCTCCTGATCATAGTCACTTTCCACACAGGGAGAAGTGAATATGAACTTTATGAGATCAGCCTCCCCCAGTCCTTGAAGCTGATCTTCCTCCTGATTGGTCCTGAGTTCCTCCTGTTCCTCTTTAATCTGTGTGGGCCTGGGTCCTCCTGAATCAGACTGGGGCTCCACTCCTGCTCACAGTGCTGCTGCTCAGGGTGAACCTCCTCTTCAGATATGGGGAGTGTGAGCTGGTGGGTATCTGATAAATGAAAAATAAGAAATATAAAGTTGCTGATAATTCAATAAGTGTTTTGTCTAACTCTAAATTCATAGTTTTCTTCGGCAACTACAAAATGTTAAAAAGCTAGCTAACTTGTTTATTGGTACGCAGAGAATACTGCTGTGGGATTCAAAATTACAATTGCAGCGTTGCTTTAGTACTTGTATATTTGCAATCGTGTATCTTAAGCTTCTATCTTGCCAAGTTGCCATATGATTGACGTGTGTTAATACAGTTGCAAGTCGTCAATGCAAACCTCTGTGTGACTTTATCTGTCGGTTGAAAACCAAATCCAACAGTCTTCGTAGGCGATCATTCTCCTCCGTCGAACGGGAGATTTCTTGATGCAACTCTACTACTGTTGTCTCTATGGCTACGGATATCTCTAGAGCAGCAGCCGTTAGTCGTTCAGTAACATACGCGTTCAGAAACTGTAGTTTAGACATTTTGAGCGGAATAAAAGTATACAAATTCGTATTATTATTGTGAACAAAGCAACCATTTGTTGACGTAGGCCTAGTTCCGCATCTAGCTACGTCATTACCACTCGTTTTCGCTTTGCCAATGACAACTTCCGGTAAAAAAAAAGAAGGGGAAAAACACTTCCGGTGTGAAGTTTTGAATTTTCGTTGGTTGCTTTCAGTAGCTGTCCGAAACGTGGGCACAAAGCAAAAGCTCTTATCATCATCTTCAAAGGTAACGTTATGTCACGATTCGCGAACATCAAAAAATATATCTTGTTTGTATGCATTTCCCAGAGGGCTATCCAGTGGCAGAGCTACAGTAGCTATCTGGGAATGTTGTTAGCAGATAATAGTTATATTGTCCCCCTTACAGAGAAGATAGACAGAGAAAAGTACCATGGATGACGACAATCACAGATTATTTCAAAGAGTTTCACAGAAACTGGGCTGGTCAGAGAAGGGAGGGTTGAAAACAGCAGAAGAACAGGTATGTTGTTATCTTACTTAACTTGGTCACATTAATCAGAATTACCAATGATTTTGTTATCAATTGCACCAACTACATTTGACCTGGGTGCCATTTGAAAGACATCCCATGTCTTCTTTACAGCTGATTAAGAGCATCAGTAAGACTCGGCGTCTGGCCACAGGCAATCACTCCTCCAGGGGTGTTCAAGACCTTCCTCCCCGAGTCCGGCAACATCTGCCAGACAGTGAGGAAGAGGATGACGGAGGCTCAGGGAAAGAGAACCAGGTCTCCAAGGGCAACAGTTACAGGACCAAGGTGTTGATAGAGTCCAGCGATGATGATTTCGACCAGTGTAAGTGAGGGTCAGTGGGTTGTGCTGCTTGTCTATTAGAATATAAAGGGCTTGATAGACATGTTCTCTGCTTCTGTGCAGAGTGGCTCCTTGTTGCAATTTATATTAAACCTGGATTGATTGATGATGTTTGATTGACTTGACCTACGACTGCTTTCTTTTTGTTCACCTGGAAGATTCCTTTACACCTGGTCCAGAGCTGTATGAGCATTGGCCAACTCTTGATTATGGTTGTCGTGGTGCCAAACATGTAGGTCTATGACATGATAGCCATGCATTGAAATACTGTAGTTGAATGAATTAATCTCCATGTTCTTCTTGTCTGTAGTTCTTGTGGAGCAGGCTACACCCAAAGCTGCTTCTCGGAAACATTGCAGTGCTGCTAACAAAGTCAGGTAAAGTAGTGATTCGCCCAGCTAGTGCTGGCACAAATACTGTGTAACCAACGGTTATGGATGAAGACTGTCGTGAAAATAAAATAACCTTCAAAAAAATGTGTTTGCCGTGGAAAAATCAGCTCACTGAAGATGGGACGGCATTCGTGCGGTTTAGTACGTTTCAAAGATGGTGGATAAAAGAAAATAGTTCACTCAGGCCGTTTACCATTGAAAAAAAGTGGTCACTTCCGGTCTGCTTAATGGGGTGGTTATCCCATAGACACCAATGAAATAGCAGTCTGGTCTGCTTCGTTCATTGACTGTAATGTAACCATAAAAAATGAGGGAGTGGGGTGTCTCGCTTTCTCTTCCATCTCTGTCCGTTTCTGCTGTAACAACGTGATGAAGCTTGTTTGCTCCTTGCTGGAACAAGCAAACAAGTCTTCGATTGCCTAGGCTTATACCTCCCACAATGCAGCAGCAGCACACATAGAAATAGAATGAAAAGAACAGACTTGGAACCTCTAACCCTGGCAATTTGACTGGTAAACTCATGGGTACACTTGAAATGGCTGCCTGGTATTGTGATGCAATTTCCATGGTAATGTAGAATGTTCATTCAAATGATGTAAACTGATGTGGCTCAGGCAATGGAATGTTATTATTGTAATGTCACGTGACTTGAATCAACAAATTACAGCACATATTTTAAATTCCTGCTTTGTTGATATTGGTACACTCGCAATGGCTGCCAGTCCACCCATTATGTCGTCATTGACTTGAACGGGGACACCTGTTCTATTAATTCAATTTCTATGGCAGCAGAGAAGAGTAGAAAATGTAATAAAAAAAAAATGTTTACGCTATTGTGGTGAACGCTGTCATTTGGCTGGCTAATTACAGTCATCCAAAATACCATGACCGTCACAACCCTACTTCCAGCCTATAGCCTTGTAGACTTATAGGTCTCTATTCAATCTGGATAACTGAAACCTTACAGATTAGCCAATAGAAATCTAAATGTAATGTCTGATTGAGGAGACATATGCAGCGTTTACCGTGAACGCAATACCCACTTACCTGGGAACGTTGCGTTTAAATTTCTATCATACTGTAACGCTGAACTTCCACAATACGGATTGAATAGCGCCCTTAATTCCATTTCATCTATCTGGTCATTCAATTGGACAAAATGTGTTGTTGTTTATTTTCTGATTCTCTCCCCTCTAGTGAACCAGTCCTTGTATTAAGCTCAGACAGTGATGGCGGCTTTGAAAACTGTAAGTACCATACTGGTGCCTTGACTTCTGCATTAGTGAAGTCATGTTTTGTGTTGGGGTGAGGCTTCTTTATTGAAACAATGTTCTATGTCACTTCTGAATGGGTGTTTGTCATGTCTAATTTGGTGTATGCAATAAAGTCAAACAACAGTATTGTTTATGACTGTCCAGGGCCCCGGTTTCCTAAATGCATCTTAAGGCTAAGTTCGTTGTTAGAACCTTTGTAGGAGCATCATTAAATCTTACAGATGTTTCCCAAAAGCATCGTTGCTAAAGTCGTACTTCAAAAGGCTAATTATTTACCAGCTGCCCCAAACCACTCTGTGTTGTTAGATTCATCACTTTATACACCGACGATCTCTGGTACAAATAGGATCAAGATGTGTATCATTCACTCTGTGACCGCCAATAACTTCACAACGAAGTTTCCAATGTCTTTGCAATTGTTACAAACAAGCAAAGGATAAAAATATTTGAAAACAAATCTTAAAATAAAAACCGAGATGACTGCATTAAAAGATAAATAGCCTACCTACAGTATAGATTATAGGCTTGTATATTTAAATTATATTGAAACCAATGTTAATTCAATTGTTTTATTTTGCTATTTGGATACTGTCTGTCATTTGTGCCTCTATATTTCATAATGTGTAGCCTAACAAGCCAAATCTGTGAGTTAGTGTATTATTATAGCGTAATCGTTAGAATAAGCCGCCTCAATATTTGCAGCCATAGATGATTATATCTCTTCAGGAGCTGATCTGACATGAGTATTGCGAAATCATTCTCATGTTTAAGGTAACATTTGAATGGAGAAAGCTGTTCTGAGAGCAGCCCTGCTTTTCTTTTGATCCTATCTGTATTGACACTTCTCAACGACCAACTTGTGAACGTTCTCTCTGCGTGGTGTTCTGGGAAACATGTTACTTCTTTGTCCGTTGTAGTAAAGATGCATCATTAAAACACTGGTAAGTTCCATCGCTACCGGGAAACGGGCCCAGGTCTCTTCGATGTCTCCTTACTCATGTCATTGTTCTCCATGATGAAATCGGGGAGGGGACCGTGGCTCGTTCTCCGTCCGTTCATGCATGAGTCACACGCGATATCTCGAGACAGCACTGGCCTACTTTTGCAGAAACTCTGGTGAATGATGGGTGTTGTCATAGAGATCCCGCATTTACTAAATTACACTGATTGGCCCAAAATGGGAGCTTCATTAATAAACAGAAATGAGTGAGTCACAGCAGAAGAGGAAGATGCGAAGCGAGAGGTATAACTGGCGCTGCTGCATCATGGGGGATGAGATGTTTACTGTTCCCCTTTGTCTCGTCTGGTGCCCCTGAAGTCCTGAGCCGTGTGAAAACTCCCAAGCCGAAGCCCAAGGAAGCGGAACGTGGCAGTGTAGACAGGTACAGTGGTTTCAACCTCTTACCGTGACTATGGTCCCTATCGTGTGTTAATACTCAGGTTTATCTCCTGTTTTGTCCTCAGCCTCAGAAACTTTATTGTCGACAGCTCTTCCTCCGACGATGACTTCGTCCTCAAGAAGAAAAAAACACCTACCGCCAAAGGTAATATTGCTGTGTCCCTAATGGCAACCTATTCCCTATATAGGGCACTACTCTATTCAAAAGTAGTGGACTATATAGGGAATAGGGGACTATTTGATACGCTAACATTAACTGTCAACATACATGCTCGTAATGAACTGAAATCTGTTTCGAAGAAGTTTTTTCTGCTCAATTTCAGTTCAGCACTGTGGTGACTTTTCTTCTCATAGCCGGAACTGAAGTAATACCCAGGAAGCCTTGGATATTTTGATATATTGTCACTGCTAGAGGGGGAGTTGTTAGGCCGACAGCGTTACCTACTCAACAGTCACTGTCTGTTTTGTTTAACTCATGGAGATATTATGATTCAGTCCCAACAACAGGTCACTGTGTCTGTCTTCTACAGGTACCTCTAACACCCCTAAGCCGTCATCCTCCCAGCTCCCAGTCAGAAGACCCCTGTCCCAGTGTGACTCCCCAGTTTTCCTCAGCGACAGTGACGATGATGGTATCTTGATAAAGAGCACGTGGAGGACGCGCCACCCTGTGCGCCAACCGCCCACGTCTCGGAAACACAAGGTCAAAGTTCCACAAAGTAACCAGGAGGACATCTTCTTTCCCTCGCCCTCCCCTCCTTCTCTGTCCTCTCCTCTCCCCTCTTCCACCCCGGCCCCCCTTCCACAGCGGACTCACTCAGCCCCGTCGAAGCTGGAGGACTCAGCCAGCTCAGAGGAGGAGTTCCTCAGCTTACTGGACAGAATTAAGAAGAACCACAAGACCGGCAACACCCCAACACCTAAACATGACACAGGTAACTCCCCAACACCTTAACATGACACAGCTAACACCCCAACACCTAAACATGACACAGGTAACACCTAAACATAACACAGGTAACACCCCAACACCTAAACACGACACAGGTAACACCCCAACACCAACACCTCTTTAAGGAATACCTAGGATAGGATAAAGTAATCCTTCTCACCCCCCCCCCTAAAAGATTTAGAGGCACTATTGTAAAGTGGCTGCTCCACTGGATGTCATAAGGTGAATGCACCAATTTGTAAGTCGCTCTGGATAAGAGCGTCTGCTAAATGACTTAAATGTAATGTAAAATGTAAACATGACACAGGTAACACCAACACCTAAACATGACACAGGTAACACCAACACCTAAACATGACACAGGTAACACCTAAACATGACACAGGTAACAACACCTAAACATGACACAGGTAACACCTAAACATGACACAGGTAACACCTAAACATGACACAGGTAACACCTAAACATGACACAGGTAACACCTAAACATGACACAGGTAACACCTAAACATGACACAGGTAACACCTAAACATGACACAGGTAACACCTAAACATGACACAGGTAACACCTAAACATGACACAGGTAACACCAACACCTAAACATGACACAGGTAACACCAAACATGAACAGGTAACAGGTAAACATGACACAACACCTAAACATGACACAGGTAACACCTAAACATGACACAGGTAACACCTAAACATGACACAGGTAACACCTAAACATGACACAGGTAACACCAACAGCTAAACATGACACAGGTAACAGCTAAACATGACACAGGTAACAGCTAAACATGACACAGGTAACACCTAAACATGACACAGGTAACACCTAAACATGACACAGGTAACACCTAAACATGACACAGGTAACAGCTAAACATGACACAGGTAACAGCTAAACATGACACAGGTAACAGCTAAACATGACACAGGTAACAGCTAAACATGACACAGGTAACAGCTAAACATGACACAGGTAACAGCTAAACATGACACAGGTAACAGCTAAACATGACACAGGTAACAGCTAAACATGACACAGGTAACACCTAAACATGACACAGGTAACACCTAAACATGACACAGGTAACACCAACAGCTAAACATGACACAGGTAACACCTAAACATGACACAGGTAACAGCTAAACATGACACAGGTAACAGCTAAACATGACACAGGTAACAGCTAAACATGACACAGGTAACACCTAAACATGACACAGGTAACACCTAAACATGACACAGGTAACACCTAAACATGACACAGGTAACACCTAAACATGACACAGGTAACACCTAAACATGACACAGGTAACACCTAAACATGACACAGGTAACACCTAAACATGACACAGGTAACAGCTAAACATGACACAGGTAACACCTAAACATGACACAGGTAACACCTAAACATGACACAGGTAACACCTAAACATGACACAGGTAACACCTAAACATGACACAGGTAACACCTAAACATGACACAGGTAACACCTAAACATGACACAGGTAACTCCAACACCTAAACATGACACAGGTAACACCAACACCTAAACATGACACAGGTAACACCAACACCTAAACATGACACAGGTAACACCTAAACATGACACAGGTAACACCTAAACATGACACAGGTAACACCAACACCTAAACATGACACAGGTAACACCTAAACATGACACAGGTAACACCTAAACATGACACAGGTAACACCTAAACATGACACAGGTAACACCTAAACATGACACAGGTAACTCCAACACCTAAACATGACACAGGTAACACCAACACCTAAACATGACACAGGTAACACCTAAACATGACACAGGTAACACCTAAACATGACACAGGTAACACCAACACCTAAACATGACACAGGTAACACCAACACCTAAACATGACACAGGTAACACCTAAACATGACACAGGTAACACCAACACCTAAACATGACACAGGTAACACCAACACCTAAACATGACACAGGTAACACCAACACCTAAACATGACACAGGTAACACCAACACCTAAACATGACACAGGTAACACCTAAACATGACACAGGTAACACCTAAACATGACACAGGTAACACCTAAACATGACACAGGTAACACCTAAACATGACACAGGTAACACCTAAACATGACACAGGTAACACCTAAACATGACACAGGTAACACCTAAACATGACACAGGTAACACCTAAACATGACACAGGTAACACCTAAACATGACACAGGTAACACCTAAACATGACACAGGTAACACCTAAACATGACACAGGTAACACCTAAACATGACACAGGTAACACCTAAACATGACGCAGGTAACACCTAAACATGACACAGGTAACACCTAAACATGACACAGGTAACACCTAAACATGACGCAGGTAACACCTAAACATGACACAGGTAACACCTAAACATGACACAGGTAACACCTAAACATGACACAGGTAACACCTAAACATGACACAGGTAACACCTAAACATGACACAGGTAACACCTAAACATGACACAGGTAACACCAACACCTAAACATGACACAGGTAACACCTAAACATGACACAGGTAACACCTAAACATGACACAGGTAACACCTAAACATGACACAGGTAACACCCTAAACATGACACAGGTAACACCAACACCTAAACATGACACAGGTAACACCTAAACATGACACAGGTAACTCCAACACCTAAACATGACACAGGTAACACCAACACCTAAACATGACACAGGTAACACCAACACCTAAACATGACACAGGTAACACCAACACCTAAACATGACACAGGTAACACCAACACCTAAACATGACACAGGTAACACCAACACCTAAACATGACACAGGTAACACCCCAACACCTAAACATGACACAGGTAACACCCCAACACCTAAACATGACACAGGTAACACCCCAACACCTAAACAGTAAGTGGGGTGGCACATACCTAAAAAATATTTTAAAAACTTGTCCCAGGAGTTGGATCAGAGAGGGTAACGTAACAAAGTAAATATGCACGATGGTATAATGCTCCCAAAGTGTTTAAATATAACTCCTATATTTCTGTTCAGACCATGTCCACCCACAAGGCTTCTTTCTGCCAGCTGTGGTTTTTAATTGGTACATTTCCTTTTTTGTTTCTGTATCACTTCCTCTCATTGGCTGCATCCTCGTGTGTGAATCCAGGGCCCAATCAGAAGCCCCCCCTGTCAGCTCCACGGCCCAAAGCCTCGAAAGAGGCCGGCCCTCGGCCGGTAGGGAGAACTCCATTGGTTCTGAAGACTGCAGCGAGGCTGCTTGTCTCTAAACCCACAGAGACCAGACTTCAGACCAGCAGCATTTCCTTCTCCAGGTAATATTAAGCAGGCCCTAGGACTGTACCTCAATACTCTACTGAACAGGGCCTAGGGCTGTACCTCAATACTCTACTGAACATGGCCTAGGATGGGCTATACCTCAATACTCTACTGAACAGGCCCTAGGACTGTACCTCAATACTCTACTGGGCTGTACCTCAATACTCTACTGAACAGGGCCTAGGATGGGCTGTAGCTCAATACTCTACTGAACAGGGCCTAGGATGGGCTGTACCTCAATACTCTACTGAACAGGGCCTAGGATGGGCTGTACCTCAATACTCTACTGAACAGGGCCTAGGGCTGTACCTCAATACTCTACTGAACAGGGCCTAGGACAGGGTATACCTCACTCTACTGAACAGGGCCTAGGATGGGCTGTACCTCAATACTCTACTGAACAGGGCCTAGGGCTGTACCTCAATACTCTACTGGGCTGTACCTCAATACTCTACTGAACAGGGCCTAGGGCTGTACCTCAATACTCTACTGAACAGGGCCTAGGACAGGATGTAGATCAATATTCTACTGAACAGGGCCTAGGGCTGTTCCTCAGTACTCTACTGAACAGGGCCTAGGGCAGTGTGTTCCTCAATACTCTACTGAACAGGTCCTAGGGCAGGGTGTTCCTCAATACTCTACTGAACGGGGCCTAGGACTGTACCTCATTACTCTACTGAACAGGCCCTAGGACTGTACCTCATTACTCTACTGAACAGGCCCTAGGGCTGTACCTCAATACTCTACTGAACAGGGCCTAGGACTGTACCTCATTACTCTACTGAACAGGCCCTAGGACTGTACCTCATTACTCTACTGAACAGGCCCTAGGACAGGGTGTTGATCAATGTTTCTCTCCTCAGGGTGTCAGACTCCAGGCTGTGTTTCTCTCCTCAGTGTATCTGCAGGGTGTCAGACACCTGGGTGTTTCTCTCCTCAGTGTCTCAGCAGGGTGTCTGACTCCTGGGTGTTTCTCTCCTCAGTGTATCAGCAGGGTGTCTGACTCCTGGGTGTTTCTCTCTCAGTGTATCAGCAGGGTGTCTGACTCCTGGGTGTCTCTCTCCTCAGTGTATCAGCAGGGTGTCTGACTCCTGGGTGTTTCTCTCCTCAGTGTATCAGCAGGGTGTCTGACTCCTGGGTGTTTCTCTCCTCAGTGTATCAGCAGGGTGTCTGACTCCTGGGTGTTTCTCTCCTCAGTGTCTCAGCAGGGTGTCTGACTCCTGGGTGTTTCTCTCCTCAGTGTATCAGCAGGGTGTCTGACTCCTGGGTGTTTCTCTCCTCAGTGTATCAGCAGGGTGTATGACTCCTGGGTGTTTCCTCCAGTCTCTGTCTGGACCAGGCTCCAGCTACAGCCACAACTTCAAACAGACCAAGGAGGAGCTCACCAGCAAACTGTATCGCCTGTACAACACCAGCGTGTTCGACAACAAGGTATGCACACACACACTTTAAGCATACATAGGCTATACAGGTTTAAATATACAGGTTATAAGCATACATGGGCTATAGTGTTAAACACACAGGTTATAAGCATACATTTACCACCATATCGCTTGGAGAGTGATGAAGATGCCATCTTATTCAGTGTTTTGCGTTGACCTACACCATAACATCATGTGACCTGGGATTATCTTGCATGTTTTACCTCTTCTTTCCTTTGTAACGTCTTTGTTCCCCAGCTGCCCAGTAACATGTCAGTGAGCTGGAATAACAAGATGAGAAAGACTGCTGGCTACTGCGTCACAGGGCAGGAGAGAAGAGGAGGGAACCGATACGCCCGTATCCAACTCTCGGAGAAAGTCTGTGACTCTGCAGGTAAGGCTTCACTGGTTGAAGAACTAATGACATGAGATTAAATCTATCTGGTTATAATGTTGAAATTAGGTTCTGGTGAAAGTCATTTAAAGTCAAACTTGAATTTGAACAGCCAGTGTCTGTATTATTAAACCTGTGTAAAAAGTATCCTGCTTTCTCTCCCAACTTGCCTCGTTCTCACCCATCCTTCCTCTCTCTCCCACTCCCTCTCTCCTCCCACTCCCTCTCTCCTCCCACTCCCTTTCTCCTCCCACTCCCTTTCTCCTCCCACTCCCTTTCTCCTCCCACTCCCTTTCTCCTCCCACTCCCTTTCTCCTCCCACTCCCACTCCTTCTCTCCTCCCACTCACTCTCTCCTCCCACTTCCTTTCTCTCTCTCTCTCTCTCTCCCACTGCCCCTCTCTCCCCTCTCTCTCCCATCCTTCCTCTCTCTCTCCCATCCTTCCTCTCTCTCTCCCATCCTTCCTCTCTCTCCCATTCCCCCCTTGTCTCTTCTTTTCTCTCCCGCGTTACTTTCCGTCCTCCCTCTTGCCAGACCGCCTGCGGGACACATTGGTTCATGAGATGTGCCACGCTGCCACCTGGTTGATCAACGGTGTGAGGGATGGGCACGGCCCCTTCTGGAAGCTGTACGCCCGCAAGGCCACGCTGGCACACCCCGAGTTGCCTGTGGTCACCCGCTGCCACAGCTACGACATTAACTACAAGTACCAGTACCAGTGCAGCTGCTGCAAAAACAGGTACAGTACCAGTACCAGTCAAAAGTTTAATTCCAGGGTTTTTCTTTATTGGACTATTTTCTACATTGTAGAATAATAGTGAAGATATCAGAACTGTGAAATAACACATATGGAATCATGTTGTAACCATAAAAGTGTTAAACAATTCAAAATATTGAATTTTTTTAGATTCTTGAAAGTAGCCAAACTTTGCCTTGATGACAGCTTTGCACACTCTTGGCATTCTCTCAAACACCTGGAATGCATTTAAATTCATTTCAATTAACAGATGTTCCATGTTAAGTTAATTTGTGGAATTTTTTTCTTTCCTTAATTAATGTGTTTGAGCCAATCAGTTGTGTTGTGACAAGGTATGGGGTGGTATACAGAATATAGCCCTATTTGGTAAAAGACCAAGTCTATATTATGGCAAGAACAGCTCAAATTATTAAAGAGAAACGACAGTCCATCATTACGTTAAGACATGAAGGTCAGTCAATCCGGAAAATTTCAAGAACTTTTAAAGTTTCTTCAAGTGCAGTCGCAAAAACCATCAAGTGCTATGATGAAACTGGCTCTCATGAGGACCAACACAGGAAAGGAAGACCAAGAGTTACATCTGCTGCAGAGGATAAATTCATTAGAGCTAACTGCACCTCAGATTGCAGCCCAAATAAATGCTTCAGAGTTCAAGTAACATCTCAACATCAACTGTTCAGAGGAGACTGTGTGAATCAGGACTTCATGGTTGAATTGCTGCAAAGAAACCACGACTAAAGGACACCAATAAGAAGAGACTTGCTTGATGGCTAAACTGTTAAACCACTTGATGGCTAAACTGTTAAACCTATCGATGGCTAAACTCTTAAACCTATCGATGGCTAAACTCCATCCTATTGATGGCTAAACTCTTAAACCTATCGATGGCTAAACTGTTAAACCTATTGATGGCTAAACTGTTAAACCTATCGATGGCTAAACTGTTAAACCACTTGATGGCTAAACTGTTAAACCACTTGATGGCTAAACTGTTAAACCACTTGATGGCTAAACTCTTAAACCTATTGATGGCTAAACTCCATCCTATTGATGGCTAAACTCCATCCTATTGATGGCTAAACTCTTAAACCTAATGATGGCTAAACTCTTAAACCTATCGATGGCTAAACTCTTAAACCTATCGATGGCTAAACTCTTAAACCTATCGATGGCTAAACTCCATCCTATTGATGGCTAAACTCTATCCTATCGATGGCTAAACTGTTAAACCACTTGATGGCTAAACTCTTAAACCTATCGATGGCTAAACTGTTAAACCTATTGATGGCTAAACTGTTAAACCACTTGATGGCTAAACTCTTAAACCTATCGATGGCTAAACTGTTAAACCTATTGATGGCTAAACTGTTAAACATATTGATGGCTAAACTCTTAAACCTATTGATGGCTAAACTCCATCCTATTGATGGCTAAACTGTTAAACCTATTGATGGCTAAACTGTTAAACCTATTGATGGCTAAAGTCTTAAACCTATTGATGGCTAAACTCCATCCTATTGATGGCTAAACTCCATCCTATTGATGGCTAAACTCCATCCTATTGATGGCTAAACTTCATCCTATTGATGGCTAAACTCTTAAACCTAATGATGGCTAAACTCCATCCTATTGATGGCTAAACTCTTAAACCTATTGATGGCTAAACTCTTAAACCTATTGATGGCTAAACTCTTAAACCTATTGATGGCTAAACTCCATCCTATTGATGGCTAAACTCCATCCTATTGATGGCTAAACTCCATCCTATTGATGGCTAAACTCTATCCTATTGATGGCTAAACTGTTAAACCTATTGATGGCTAAACTGTTAAACCTATTGATGGCTAAACTGTTAAACCTATTGATGGCTAAACTCTTAAACCTATTGATGGCTAAACTCCATCCTAATGATGGCTAAACTCTTAAACCTATTGATGGCTAAACTGTTAAACCTATTGATGGCTAAACTCTTAAACCTATTGATGGCTAAACTCCATCCTATTGATGGCTAAACTGTTCTCTTCTTCCTGCCCTCTGTAGACTCGGTCGCCACTCTAAGTCTCTGGACACCGAGAGGTTTGTGTGTGCCCTCTGTACGGGTCAGCTGGTCCTGCTCAACCCCTCCAAGCCCCGGGCACCCACGCCCTTCGCCAACTTCGTCAAGGAGAACTATGGTAGAGTTCGCCAAAACCTGGTGGGTCAGAGCCATGGTGAGGTAATGAGGAAACTCAGTGTTGACTTTGCCACCAAGACCAAGCTCAGCCAGAACTGAGAGGGATCAGCTGTCCCTATATTTCACTAACTGTATCCTTGGCTTGAAGAATTTCACTGGTCTCACATTATTTGATAGGTGTGAAAGAGATGAGGTGGATTCATTCTGAGGCAGTTGGAGGGCGTGGTTGCATGGACCTGGATTAGCACTACACTGCTCTTGTCTCAGACTATAAAGCCCTCAGGATCTTAATAATGAGACATGTTTTTTGTTCAGGAGTAGCCGTAAAAACCCTCGCTGAACATGCATTCTCCTGTTAATTCCTTGACGGTTTCCACTGCTCTGATTTGAAGCAATGATGGGATCCTTCTCTTTCAACCATCCTAATGTGTAAGATTAGTGGGATCTTCAAGTTGATAGGTCTTAAATACCTCTGTGGTTATATCAGGTTTTCAGAGGCAGCTATGGTGAGTCTGTCATTCCTTACCTCTAACTGGAGTCTCACCATTACAGTGAAGTGTTGCTAAGAGACACACTGCACAGTGACTAAAGGAAAGGTGAATCAGTCATATATTGTTGTGTCAAGCCTGCCTGTGACATGGTTTTATACCATTCAAATATCATTTGGGGGCTTTAGTGATGTTAACATATGGTGACAAACTGTTTTGAATGACTGACTTGAAATTTGAATCAGTGAAAATTATTTTTGTAATATATTTTCAGGTATAGTTTTGTTCCATTAAATTTGATTCAGTGCGTAACAGGCAGATGTGGCAACTTCTCATTCATGCGAGGGGAAATATATGTTAAAAAATTAACGTTTGTCTTAATGTGTTTTTTTTTCTTCATGTTTTGTTGTTGATAACGTTACAATGTTTTAATAAAAGATTTGATGTTGTACACGTCGGTGTCAACTCTGCAATATAAACATATCTGTTGATTTGCTGGTAAACTAACATGACTAAGGTGAGGAATGTTATCCCACTCCTGTATCCCACTCATTACAACCATTCTGCTTGTTTTGTACATGTATTGTCTCTGCAAACTATTCTTCTCCACTGGTCTATTGACTCAGCCATCCAGGTCGACCGTTTCAGGCAACGATATCAGCCTAGTGGTTCAGAAACTACAGAAAATATAGTGTTATCAAAATTCACAAGCTACTTCGGGACAAACACAGGTGATTGAGGTATACCTGGTGTACAAAACATTAAAGAACACCTCTTCTTTCCATGACACTGACCAGGTGAAAGCTATGATCCCTTATTGATGTCCCTTCAATCAATGTAGATGATGAAGAGGACAGGTTAAAGAAGGATTTTTAAGCCTTGAGACAATATTGACGGATTGTGTATCAGATGGTGAATGGGCAAGACAAAATATTTAAGTGCCTTAGAATAGGGTATGGTAGTAGGCGCCAGGTGTAACCGGTGTGAAATGGCTAGCTAGTTAGCGAGGTGTGCGCTAACACCACTCACTCTGAGACCTTGAAGTACTTGTTCTTCTTGCGCTGCAAGGCCCGCTGCTTTTGTGGGGCAATGGGTAACGATGCTTCGTGGGAGGCAGTTGTTGATGTTTGCAGAGGGTCCCTGGTTCGAAGCCCATGTAGTGGCGAGGAGAGGGATGGAAGCAAGACTTACACAGGGGCAACGGTTTGTGTCAAGAACTGCAACGTTGCTGGGTTTTTCGCGCTCAACAGATTCCTGTGTGAATCAAGAATGATTCACCACCTAAAAGGACATCCAGCCAACTTGACAACTGTGGGAAGCATCCCTGTGGAACGCTTTCAACGCTGTGTAGAGTCCATGCCCTACAAATTGAGGCTGTCCTGAGGGCAAAGGGGGGGGTGCATTATGGGTGAAATTGTGACTGACTGACCGATCTATGACTAATATTGAGTAGTTATTTATGATGTAAGGTGATTTGAAGTCGCCTGCCATGTCAAATAAGGCAGCCATGAAGGTTTTAAATGATATCACTGAAGCCCTTGACAAAAAACAGCACTGTCTCACTTTTTATTGATCTCTAAGGCTTTTGATACAGTTGATCATGCCATACTAAGGCAGCGATTGTCAATTGGTCTTTCAGAGCATGCAGTTGCATGGTTTGCTAACTATCTGATAGTGCACTCAATTTGATGAGCTTATGTCTGTTAAATTGTTTGTCTTTAAGGGTGTGCCCCAAGGCTCTGTACTTGGTCCTCTCTTATTCATTATTTATATAAATGATTTAGACAAAAATGTCCAAAATGCGCAACTTCATTTTTATGCTGATGATACTGTTATTTATTGTTGTGCCTCGTCTCTTACAAAAGCCTTCCAGAAGTTGCAAACTGCTTTTGATACTGTTCAACATACCTTGTGTCAATTGAAGCTTATCCTCAATACTGACTAAACTAAACTGGTGTTTTCTAAAGCAAGAAATAGACCTCTGACCCTTTCACCTATTACTACCTGTCAGGGCAAGGAGATTGAGGTTGTAACCTCATAAATATCTTTGAATTTTAATTGATGACGGCCTCTTAAATTGCATATTCAACAACTTACAAAAAAATGTAAGCTGAAATTGGGATATTATTTGAGGAATAAGGCCTGTTTTTCTTTTGAAGCCAGAAGGAGGCTAGTATCAGCTACAGTTATGCCTTTACTTGACTATGGGGATATTTTATATATGAACGCTTCCGCTCAGTGTTTGAGATCAATGGACACCCTTTACTATGGCACTTTGAGATTTATTTTAAACTGCAAAACCTTTACGCACCAATGCACTTTGTATACCAGGGTTGGATGGCCTTCTCTAGTCACTCGTAGGCACAGGCACTGGTATACTTTTATTTACAAAGCCTTTACACACCAATGCACTTTGTATACCAGGGTTGGCTGGCCTTCTCTAGTCACACTGGTATACGTTTTAGGCTCAGGCACTGGTATACTTTTATTTTATTTACAAAGTCATTTTTGGGTTTACTACCTTTTTATTTGGCCATTTTTATTGTTCAGAAATGTGGTGGGTACTCTCTTCGTTCGCTGGACTTTATCCTGCTAACTGTTCCAAATGTCCAAACTGAATTTGGTAAAAGGGCTTTTATGTACTCTGCGCCATCGTCTTGGAACGCCTTAAAATACTTTTAAACTGGAAGAACTTGTCCCGATTGGTATTTTTAAATCACTGATGAATGATCTTGATACTGATTCCCTGACCTGTCAATGTTTTTAATTAGCTGTTTTTGATTTTGTTATACTCTTGTGAATTCTATGGTTTGTACTAGATTACTTGTAGTTTTTCATGTTGTTTGTCTGTAATTTTTGTAATGACTTGGTGCTGCCTATCTTGAAAAAAATATTTTAAATCTCTCCTGAAGTGTACACTCATTCACTAGATTCCCACAAATGTAAAGTCATATTGGTGGAGGCATGGACAAGACTATATTTCTTATCAGTCATTTTTTACCCCCTTTACTCCCCAATTTTGTGATATCATTTACATTTTACATTTAAGTCATTTAGCAGATGCTCTTATCCAGAGCGACTTACAAATTGGTGCATTCACCTTATGACATCCAATTGCAATCTTGTTTCAATGGGCTCAGGAGAGGTGGAGGTCGAGTCATGCGTCCTCCGAAACATGACCCGCCAAACCGCATTTCTTAACAGCCGCTTAACCCGGGCGCCAGCCACACCAACGTGTCAGAGGAAACACTGCTCAACTGATGACCGTAGTGAGCCTGCAGGGGCCCGGCCGGCCACAAGGAGTCGCTAGAGCACAATGATCCAAGTAAAAACACCCCCGGCCAAACCTTCTCCTCACCCGGATGACACTGGGCCAATTGTGAGTCGCCCTATGGGAATCCCGGTCACCGGCGGTTGTGACACAGCCTGGGATCAAACCCGGGTCTGTCATAATGCCTCAAGCACTGCGATGCAATGCCTTAGACCGCTGCACCACTCAGGAGGCCACTCATTTCCTTTTTCATCAATGAAGTTCAATTGTGGGGATTTTTACGCTATAAGGATTTTTACGTGACAAAGGAAAGTAAACTGGTGCAAAGGAGAGATTATTGGGATAACAAATGTTTTTATGACTCAACGTGGTGAACTAAAGTTGACCTGATCTCAGTTGAAATGTCATGGAGAATACTCCAGAACTCAGAAGTGAGAGAGTAGAATTGTATTCCTGGAACCCAAATAGGGGCAACATAGCCAAAGAGCACAGACTCATAATTGATTAATGGAATAATCCACAGTACCCTGCAATCAGCAACCGATAACTCCTGCAATACTCATACCCGAGTCGACCGCAGGTAGTTGATATGACAGATTAGTTTGCAAATACATCCTCAGTACTAAAGCAACAACACTTCCTTTTTCATTGGCTTCTTTACTGACATGTTTTCTAGCATGTTCTCTCACACTAAAATTATGTTCATGTTAATCATGGTCCATGGAAATAATTACTTTCAAGCCAAAAGACATGCTGACTGCAGACCTGAGATCAAATACATGGGTATTTGTTATTGAAATACTTATTATCTGAGTATTTTTAAATAATGTGGCCCAAATATATATGCCCAGGGACTGCGGTTGAAAATTAGCCGGCTGGCTAAAACCGGCACTTTACTGAAATGTTGATTAATGTGCACTGTCCCTGTAAAAATAAAATAAACTAAACTATATTACTTTAATTGTAAGTATTTTAACATTAAAAAAAATTTTCTATAAACAGTATTTAAAAATACTTAGAAAGGGTATTTTATTCAGTGTATTCAAATATAAAAAATAAAATAAAAACTTAAGTGTCTTTGAAAGTAATTGAAATTCACTAAATAGTATTTGATCCCAGGTCTGGCTGACTGTGGTCACTCGCCTTCAGCTGTCTCACTGTGGTCACTCGCCTTCAGCTGTCTCACTGTGGTCACTCGCCTTCAGCTGTCTCACTGTGGTCACTCGCCTTCAGCTGTCTCACTGTGGTCACTCGCCTTCAGCTGTCTCACTGTGGTCACTCGCCTTCAGCTGTCTCACTGTGGTCACTCGCCTTCAGCTGACTCACTGTGGTCACTCACCTTCAGCTGACTCACTGTAGTCACTCACCTTCAGCTATCTTGACTGTTTTCGCTCTTCTTTAGGTTATCAGATTGTTAATTGCTTCCAAATCGACATGCCAAATCTGCAAACTTTTATGAATCTCATTTCAGGTTTCAGTCAAGTTCCTTAGGTTTCCAATGAGATGATATCTCGTCATATGCTGGGCGCAACTGACTCATATCCCTCTCTTTCTCTCTCCCTCTCGCAGCAAGTGAACGCTCACTGCAGTCCCCTGTCCCAAAAGCACATCACAAATACCACTGAGCCAGTAGTTTGTTGCTGCTATCAAATATTACATGATCATATTCACAGCTCTGCTGTCTCTCTGCAGGAGTGGAGTCTGGTCCAGAGTCCCAAATGGCACCCTATTCCCTATATAGTGCACTACTTTGGACCAGGACCCATAGGGCTCTAGTCAAAAGATGTGCACTATATAGGGAATAGGATGCCATTTGGGACACAACCTGGCTGTCAATGTGTGTCTGATAGCACATAAAGGACTGGCGTTGGGGGAATATAGAAACATTTACAGCATCTGTTACCCATAGGTCTAACCATGTCCAGGGCCTTCCTTAAAAGCATCTGATCTAGGATCAGTTGTCCCTTTTAGATGATAATGAATAGGATTATATGGTCAGTGAGGGCCTGATCTTAGACCAGCACTCTTACTTTGGGATGAGATGCTTTGTGAATACGGGCCCTGAATTAATCTTAGAATGAGTCTACTCTTAGTAATAATGTACTAACATTAGACTAGAGATTAAATATGGACATGTAACACTGGAATGGACACTGGCAACATGATTATAGGACAGCCATCTTGGTCAGGGAAATCTTTCTTTCTAGAGACTTCTCCAACATTGTGACACAGTACATGGATGCATATGGTCAGGACATGTTGTTACAGCACCATGAACTTGTTTTACGAATACACTGAAAAAAAACTGCTTAAAAAAGGTATTTCATTAATGAATATCTTAAATATCAATATATATCTGCACATGCAGTTTATACGTACAAAACATACAGGAGATCAAACTAGATAATTCAAAGAGACACAAATACAACAATACGAAGAAAAATACAGTCACAACTTTCACTTTACATTAGTTATAAGGTTGATATTGGAGGGGAGGGGGTGCCTAGGGGTAGAGGAGGGGATGTTGGAGGAGAGGGGGCCATGTTGGAGGGGAGGGGGTGCCTAGGGGTAGAGGAGGGGGTGTTGGAGGGGGTGCCAAGGGGTAGAGGTGGGGGGGTGTTGGAGGGGAGGGGGTGCCAAGGGGTGACTAGGGGTAGAGGAGGTGAGTGTTGGAGGGAATGTCTAGGGATAGAGGAGGTGAGTGTTGGAGGGAATGTCTTGGGATAGAGGAGGTGAGTGTTGGAGGGAATGTCTAGGGATAGAGGAGGTGAGAGTGTCTAGGGATGGGAGGGAATGTTGGAGGGAATGTCTAGGGATAGAGGAGGTGAGTGTTGGAGGGAATGTCTAGGGATAGAGGAGGTGAGTGTTGGAGGGAATGTCTAGGGATAGAGGAGGTGAGTGTTGGAGGGAATGTCTAGGGATAGAGGAGGTGAGTGTTGGAGGGAATGTCTAGGGATAGACCCTAGGCGTCCTAAAGAGCTTCCTTCCCTTGTCCCATTAACCTTCACAATGACACATATGAAGTGTGAAACAGGGCTTAGATAGATGAAAGCACTGTTTTGGGACTCTACCAGCATTCTAACTAAAAGAAAGAGAAGAGCTATAAAGAATATCTAACTGATGAAAGGTCGTGACAGCAAGGAGACAAGAAAAGGAAGTTGTCTAATTAAACTAGGACAGGCCTGGATAACTGAGTAATGAGTTGACTAGTACATAACATGTAAAAACCAAACCATAGTCTCCTCTGCCCCTATATGTCCCAAACATCACCCTCCACCCCACAACACCCTGGTCTAGTCTCAGTACAGGCTAGTCTTCTTCATGATGCGGAGGAACTCTCCCTGGTTCACCTCTCCGTCTCCATCCCTGTCTGCCTCCTCGATCATCTCCTGGAAGAGTGGAGGTAGGTAGGTATGGGAGGAAGCAGGGGGCGGAAAGGGAGGAGAGGAAGCAGGGGGCGGAAAGGGAGGAGAGGAAGAAGGGGGCGGAAAGGGAGGAGGGAAAACGGGACAGGGAGGAGAGGAAGCAGGGGGCGGAAAGGGAGGAGAGGAAGCAGGGGACGGAAAGGGAGGAGAGGAAGCAGGGGGCGGAAAGGGAGGAGAGGAAGCAGGGGGCGGAAAGGGAGGAGGGAAAACGGGACAGGGAGGAGAGGAAGCAGGGGGCGGAAAGGGAGGAGAGGAAGCAGGGGACGGAAAGGGAGGAGGGAAAACGGGAAAGGGAGGAGAGGAAGCAGGGGCGGAAAGGGAGGAGAGGAAGCAGGGGGCGGAAAGGGAGGAGGTAAAGGGAGGACAGGGAGGAGGGAAAACGGGACAGGGAGGAGAGGAAGCAGGGGGCAGAAAGGGAGGAGAGGAAACGGGGACGGAAAGGGAGGAGAGGAAGCGGGGACGGAAAGGTAAAGGGGGGAGGAAAGAGGAAGGAAACGGGGGACGGAAAGGTAGGAGAGGAAACAGGGGACAGAAAGGTAGGAGAGGAAAGGGGACAGAAAGGTAGGAGGAAACGGGAAACGGGGGACAGAAAGGTAGGAGAGGAAACGGGGGACAGAAAGGTAGGAGAGGAAACGGGGGACAGAAAGGTAGGAGAGGAAACGGGGGACAGAAAGGTAGGAGAGGAAACGGGGGACAGAAAGGTAGGAGAGGAAACGGGGGACAGAAAGGAGAGGAAACAGAAAGGTAGGAGAGGAAGAAAGGTAGGAGAGGAAACGGGGGACAGAAAGGTAGGAGAGGAAACGGGGGACAGAAAGGTAGGAGAGGAGACAGAAAGGTAGGAGAGGAAACGGGGGACAGAAAGGTAGGAGAAAACGGGGGACAGAAAGGTAGGAGAGGACGGGGGACAGAAAGAGGAGAGGAAACGGGGGACAGAAAGGTAGGAGAGGAAACGGGGACAGAAAGGTAGGAGAGGAAACGGGGGACAGAAAGGTAGGAGAGGAAACGGGGGACAGAAAGGTAGGAGAGGAAACGGGGGACAGAAAGGTAGGAGAGGAAACGGGGGACAGAAAGGTAGGAGAGGAAACGGGGGACAGAAAGGTAGGAGAGGAAACGGGGGACAGAAAGGTAGGAGAGGAAACGGGGGACAGAAAGGTAGGAGAGGAAACGGGGGACAGAAAGGTAGGAGAGGAAACGGGGGACAGAAAGGTAGGAGAGGAAACAGGAGACAGCAGATTCACAGTAAACAATTAAACAGAAGCCTTAGCAGTAGACCAGTATATTTCTCTTTAAATTATTATTATTATTTTTTAAAGCAATCTTGTATCCTAACCTAAATCATCCTGTATGTTCACGCTGTGTGTACAGTACTCTCCAGGTTTGGGGAAAAGGTGCTGTCCGTGTATACAGTGCTGTCCAGATGTATACCTCACCTGCAGTTCCTCATCAGTCAGGTTCTCTCCCAGTTCCTTAGCGACCCTCTTCAGGTTCCTAAAGGAGATCTTCCCCGTCTCATCATCATCAAACAGACGGAATGCTTTCAGGATCTCCTCCTTAGAATCCTTCTCAGCCTGGGTTGGTAGACAGTTACAACACAATAATGCATGGTGAGACACTATCAATAAAATACCCCGTAATACAACACTCATATATATATATATATATATATATACACACACACACACACACGGAAAGCAATCAGACCTCTTGACTTTTTCCCACATTTTGTTAAGTTATCCATTGTAGAATAAGGCTTCAATTGTTTTTTCCCCCTCTCATCAAAAACAGGTTTCTAGAAATTTTTGCAAATGTATAAAAAAATAAAAAACGGAAATATCACATTTACATAAGTATTCAGACCCTTTACCTAGTACTTTGTTGAAGCACCTTTGGCAGCAATTACAGCCTCAAACCTTCTTGGGTATGACGCTACAAGCTAGTTACATCTGTATTTGGGGAGTTTCTCCCATTCTTCTCTGCAGATCCTCTCAAGATCCTCTGTCAGGTTGGATGGGGAGTGTCGCTGCACAACTATTTTCAGGTCTCTCCAGAGATGTTCGACTGGGTTCAAGTCCAGGCTCTGACTGGGCCACTCAAGGACATTCACAGACGTATCCCGAAGCCACTCCTGCATTGTCTTGGCTGTGTGCTTAGTCATTGTTCTGTTGGAAGGTGAACCTTCAGTCCCAGTCTGAGGTCCTGAGCGCTCTGGAGCAGGTTTTCATCAAGGATCTCTCTGTACTTTGCTCTGTTCATCTTTCCCTCGAGCCTGACTAGTCTCCCAGTCCCTGCCACTGCAAAACATCTCCACAGCATGATGCTGTCACCACCATGCTTCACCGTAGGGATGGTGCCAGGTTTCTTCCAGACGAGACGCTTGGCATTCAGGCCAAAGAGTTCAATCTTGGTTTCTTCAAACCAGAGAATCTTGTTTCTCATGGTTTGAGAGTCTTTAGGTGCCTTTTGGCAAACTCCAAGTGGGCTGTCATGTGCCTCTTACTGAGGATTGACTTCTGTCTGGACACTCTACCATAAAGGCATTGTTGGAGTGCTGCAGAGATGGTTGTGCTTCTGGAAGGTTTTCCCATCTCCACATAAGAACTCTAGAGCTGTGTCGGAGTGACCATCAGGTTCTTGGTCACCTCCCTGACCAAGGCCATTCTCCCCTAATTCCTCAGTTTGGCCGGGCAGCCAGATTTAGGAAGAGTCTTGGGGGTTCCAAACATCTTCCATTTAAGAATGATGGAGGCCACTGTGTTTTTGGGACCGTCAATGCTACAGACATTGGTCCCCTTCCACAGATCTGTGCCTCGACACAATCCTGTCTCAGAGCTCTATGGACAATTCCTTCCACCTCATGTTTTTTTCTCTGACTGTCAACTGTTGGACCTGATATTGACAGGTGTGTGCCTTTCCAGATAAATGTCCAATCAATTGAATTTACCACAGGTGAACTCCAATCAAGTTGTTGAAACATCTCAAGGGTGATCAATGGAAACAGGATGCACCTGAGCTCATTTTCAAGTCTCATAGTAAAGGATCTGAATAATTATGTAAATAAGGTATTTCAGTTTATTTTATTCTAAAAACCTGTCAAGGGGTCTGAATACTTTCCAAATGCACTGTAGTTGGGAACTAAAATGTACAACTCCTGTCACATTTTTTTGTTGCTAAATTGCAATGTTACAAGCACTAATAAAAAGCATGAGCTGGCGCACACACAGAGAAAATGATTTAGTGTCGAGGTGTTGACTAACGGTGAATAAACTGTAAGCTATAAAAAGTCACACTCTATATAAACCCACAGAAATGTATTGGGTAAACCACCAACGATTTGCCATTTCTGTGCCTTCTTCAGGGTGATGTCATAAATACTTGAACCAGGTTGTAGACAAACTGTGCAATTAGTTCAACCAATGACAATAGTGAGGTGTGTGTCATAATTATTAGGTTGATTAGAATTAATTGAGTGAAACTGTTAAAAGACAATAGTTTACAGTATGTTGAATATATTAGGCTGTTATCATATGGCAACAAATATATATTGTACATAATATTAGCATCAACATACCTCATTGTTTAATTTAATTTCACATATATATTTGTTTCCAATAAATATAATTTTTGTCACATGTAACCTTTTGGTTTAACCATAATGCACAATAAGCATCATCAACAGGGGACATATTGGGTGTACGCTGATCAGCTGGGGAAATAATATATTCATTTAAGACTTTGTTCACTTGAGCACACAATTTTCATACTTGAGTAAAAGTAAAGATACCTTAAAAGAAAATGACTCAAGTAAAAGTGAAAGTCACCCAGTAAAATACTACTTGAGTAAAAGTCTAAAAGTATTTCGTTTGAAATGTACTTAAGTATCAAAAGTAAAAGTATAAATCATTATATATTTCTTATATTAAGCAAACCAGACGACAAAATGTTCTTGTTTAAAAAATTGACAGCCAGGGGCACAGTTCAACACTCAGACATAATTAACAAATGAAGCATGTGTGTTTAGGGAGTCTGCCAGATCAGAAGCAGTAGGGATGACCAGGGATGTTCTCTTGATAAGTACGTGAATTAGACAATTTTCCTGTGCTGTTAAGCATTCAAAATGTAATGAGTACTTTTGGGTGTCAGGGAAAATTAAAGGAGTAAAACGTACATTATTTTCTTTAGGAATGTAGTGGAGTAAAAGCAAAAATGGTCAAAAATGTAAATAGTAATGTACAGATTCCCCCCAAAAAACGACTTAGTACTTTAAAGTAGTACTTTAAAGTATATTTACTTAAGTACTTTATACCACTGTTCGTGAGAAGGACCTAGAGATCAAAGTCAATATTCAGACCACTAGGGGTCAATGTTTTAAGACAGTATATCCTGTAGGTCTCCGTCTGTATGAGTCTGATCTCCATGTTACCTCCTTTCCAGCACAATATCACATCCACAGTGGAAAGCTGTTTTGAATAAGGACAAATGTGAATTTCTATGTGTGAAATTTCCTAAGCTACCAACTTTATATACAGTCGCTAAATCACACAAATTAGTGTCTCCTCCCCCAGGTAGACCCATTGTAGCAGCAATCGACTCTCTGACATCTGTGGTCCTTCTGTAGCTCAGTTGGTAAAGCATGGCGCTTGTAACGCCAGGGTAGTGGGTTCGATCCCCGGGACCACCCATACGTAGAATGTATGCACACATGACTGTAAGTCGCTTTGGATAAAAGCATCTGCTAAATGGCATATATTATTATTATATTATCTACCGTTTCTAAATGGCACTACAAAAACATCCTTCTTCAGACACCCACATACAGGTCAAAAACAATCCCTGTTAGGAGTATCATCTCATGCAAGACAAAGTGAGTAATCCATCTCATCACCTGTTCATGTGGAAAAGCCAACGTAGGACAAACGAAAAGAGAATTAAAACAACGCAGAGCTGAACACCGCAGCTCAATCAGGTGTAAGAACATTGACTATCCAGTAGCAGCTCACCTTGTTGAAGCTAACCATCCCATCTCCTCCCTCAAATACACAGGCATTGAGCATGTTGCTCTACCAAGGAGAGGAGTTAACATCGAGATCATACTACTACAGAAGACCTACAGGATATCCTGTCTAAAAACATGGATCCCTAGTGGTCTAAATATTGACTTTGATCTCAGGCTCTTTTTATGAACAATTCTTTTTTTTTTTTTATTTGATGAATATATTATTTCTACAGCTGATCAGCGTACACCCAATATGTCCCCTGTTGATGATGCTTATTGTGCATTATGGTTAAACCAAAAGGTTACATGTAACAAAAATTATATTAAATTGAAGGCAAACATATATGTGTGAAATTAAATTAAACAAGATGTTGATGCTAATATTATGTACAATATCTATTTATGTTGCCATGTGATAATAGCCTAATATATTCAACATGCTGTAAACTATTGTCTTTTAAACTTTTTCACTCAATTTATTCCAATCAACCTAATAATTATGACGACACCCCTCACTATTGTCATTGGTTGAACTAATTGCACAATTTGTCTACATAACCTGGTTCAAGTATTTATGACATCACCCTGAAGAAGGCACAGTGATGCCGAAACGGTGGTTTACACAGAGTGTGCGACTCTTTATTTATTTTTATAGCTTACAATGTTACAAACACTGACAGTGTTTGTTCTTGACAGTAAATAATTTTTGACAATTATTCTGATTTTTTAAAATGTTGTTTTTCTTACCATCTTCTGAGTCATGACGGTGAGGAAATCAGAGAAGGAGATCTTTCCTGTTTCGTCCTTATCCACCTCTGTTATCATCCTCTTAATCTCCTCTTTCTTCGGCTCAAACCCCAGCGCCCTCATAGCAACCTAGAGAGAAACAGAAATAAACACCATTGTAAATACAACCCATATTTGTGTTGATTTATTTTAACTTTGGTACTTTAACCATTTGCACATCATTACAACACTGTATATATATATATATATACATAATATGGCATTTGTAATGTCTTTATTCTTTTGGAACATCTGTATGTGTAATGTTGACTGTTAATTTGTATTGTTTATTTCACTTTTGTTCATTATCTACCTCACTTGCTTTGGCAATGTTAACATATGTTTCCCATACCAATAAAGCCCTTGAATTGAATTGAGAGAGAGATAGATAGATAAAAACAGATGAGTTGGTTAAAACCAGGTGTGTTAGTGTTGAGTTGGAACAAAAACACCCTGTAGCTCCCCAGGACGATCTCTGTTGACAGACACTGTACTATGGGTACTGTAGTACATCATGTTACACAAATATTGTCCCTGTGCATAACCCCTAACCCTGAACCTCTGACCCCTGACCTTTAACTCCTTGACATCGATGTATCCGGAGGCGTCGGTGTCGAACAGTTCAAAGGCCTCTCTGATCTCCTGTTTCAGCTCCTCAGTGAGCTCTGACTTGGGGTTGGACTTCTTCCTGGGGGGAGGGACCGGACCCAGGGACGGCCTCTTTACACTGGTTGCCTAGCGATGGCAACAAGGAAACACATTAAGGCTTGATGGGCGTATCTCAATGGTCTTAAGTAGATTCCTTGTCTAATCTCCTTCAGTCCAGCTAGGTTCAGTTATTGAGATGTAGCCAGGAGATAAAGAGAAATGGAAAGCCTTAGAAGGGTGTGATTTTAATTTATATGTATAGGCAAGTCAGTTAAAGAACAAATTCTTATTTTCAATGATGGCCTAGGACAATTGGTTAACTGCCTGTTCAGGGGAAGAACGACAGATTTGTACCTTGTCAGCTCAGGGATTTGAACTTGCAACCTTTCTTTGTTCTTACCACTAGGCTACCCTGCCGCCCCAATGTAAAGTCAGATAGCCTACCATAAATAGGGCGATGATTTAAGTAATAATCAATAAAACATGACTGTCACTACAGCTGATTATTTACAGATAGCTGGCAACAGAAGGCTAGCGTAGACATGGGAAAATATGCACCAATACTTTGTTCTTTCAATTTATTCACACCCCATTATTAACCCTTTCAGATAATATGCACGTGCTTCCATTGATTGAGTAATAAGCAAGCCTGGTATTTCTATCGCACAGCCAGTTAGGGTTAATATAGGTTGTGGGAGCCTCAGCGTAGTGAGGCCTCTTGTCATTTTGTAGCAGAAGCACAAGGAGCGTCAAAACAGAACTGCAAAACCGTTAATTGCGCTCCAGCATTAGCCTACTCACCATTTCAGATGATCACTCGCGAAGACAGACACAAGAGAACCGTAGATTTACTGAAGAGTGCTCTGTGTAATATGTTTACGTCCCTCCTCTCTCTCCTCCTATCATCTAGGCGGGGATGAGATCATAGACAGAAGACCGGACCGTTTATTACTGGGGCTGCAATAACAGATATGCAGTTATTATATCTCAATGTTACAATAGGCTTAATATAATTTTGGGCTAATAAATTAAGTTAATAAAATGAAGATTTCCAGTCAATGAGCGCAGTATTCTGTCTGTGCTATGATAATCCTTCTGCACGCCGGGTATACAAAATGCCACATTCAGAATGGAAACAATTCGTATGAACGTGCCGAGCAAGCTAAATCGAGTGCATCGAGTCGGGCGAGAAGATTATTGGTTGTTGATGACATGTGGTATAAAACGTTATATGACAATTGGCTGGATTAATGGTTGGAGCTCTGATCCAGAATCTGTTCTCCGTGCGCCAATTTATCTGTGGGAAATATAACAACGGATACAGGATCAGGTTTAGGGGCGTTTACACTTCTATAGCTACCCACTGTGGGTGTGGTCTCACTGTGGATATGTCCCGGTTGGTCAGAGCAGTGGCGTTCTTTGACGTAGGCTCCACTGCATTGGCTGTTCGAGCCTGTCACCTTTTTACACCCAAACTCCCGTCTACCCAACGAGAGCGCCTCTCGGGCTCAGTTGATACAGGGTTTATTAATTGTGCGCGGGTCGATTTACATTGTTGTAAAACAGATTGAACAGGTGAATGGTTAAACATTTTCATTTATTTGATAGCATATTAAAGTGTCTTTATATTATAAACTTGTCTTGAAATAAGCCTACAGGTGTTTGCTTTTAGTCTTCATCATGATTCAATTGTCCGTGTGACATGATCTTGTCAAACTGTTTTCGAACGAGGGAACTTTAAACAAATACTCACATTTCTCTGTCAGTTTGTTTCCCAACACCGACGACGCTCCTGCAGTTTGTCATGGCCACACGCATACGACCGGTGAGTGCGCGGTAGTTTGAAGAACATATCAACTTCTGAGCTATATGCTACATGTTCAGGCTATTTTTTTTGGTTCATCTCCTATGTCTCATGCGTGTCCGTTTCATTGTATCATAGTCTGTCTTTAATGAATGTTGTCGCTCTATCCGCTACAGAGCAGTAAGAGGTGTGCAGTGATCGGAGGCTCAGGATTCCTGGGTAGACACCTGGTAGAGAAGCTGTTGGGTAAAGGCTACACTGTGTCGGTGTTTGACATCAGACAGAGCTACGAACTACCAGGTGTCACCTTCCACCAGGGAGACCTCTGTGACAAACAGGTGAGTGTCTCTGTCTCTGTCTGTCTGTCTGTCTGTGAAGGGTCTGTGCACTGAGCTGGTTGGGGCCAGCTATATGACCTTGTTATGGTCTATGGCCTTTGTGCCTCATGTGTGCATGTTAGGCCTGTGTTTGTCTGTGTGCGTCCTATGTTCTATTCCATTGCAAAACTACCATTCCAGTGTTTTACTTGCTATATTGTATTTACTTTGCCACCATGGCATTTTTTGCCTTTACCTCCCTTCTCACCTCATTTGCTCACATTGTATATAGACTTGTTTATACTGTATTATTGACTGTATGTTTGTTTTACTCCATGTGTAACTCTGTGTCATTGTATCTGTCGAACTGCTTTGCTTTATCTTGGCCAGGTCGCAATTGTAAATGAGAACTTGTTCTCAACTTGCCTACCTGGTTAAATAAAGGTGAAATAAAAAAAGTGTGTCTGCATCTGGGCATCACTGTGTATGTGGCCCTATCCCAGGCTCTCCTAACAGCCCTCCAAGGTGTCTCCCTGGTGTTCCACTGTGCCTCTCCAGCCCCAGCCAGTGATGACAAGGCTCTGTTCCAGAGAGTCAACATCCAGGGGACACAGACTGTCCTACAGGCCTGCACTGAGGCTGGAGTACAGGTAGGGGGCAGTATAGGGTTACTATGAAACACATAGGCCTGTCATACAATGTTACAAAGACAAACTAAATTTAATGAAAGAAATGCTCTGTTAAAATACTTGTACATTCTCCATAATTTAATGTAATTACTGATCAAGTGGATAGATAGGCCCCTATACTGACTAAAAGTTTAGGTGTGTTTCTGCCTGTCTGCCATAGAAAGTGGTACTGACCAGCAGTGCCAGTGTGGTGTTTGAAGGAACAGACATTAAGGATGGGAGAGAAGACCTTCCCTACGCCAAGAAGCCCATCGACTACTACACAGAGACCAAGATAGAACAGGAGAAGGTGAGGACACTACTACTACACAGAGACCAAGATAGAACAGGAGAAGGTGAGGACACTACTACTACACAGAGACCAAGATAGAACAGGAGAAGGTGAGGACACTACTACACACAGAGACCAAGATGGAACAGGAGAAGGTGAGGACACTACTACACACAGAGACCAAGATAGAACAGGAGAAGGTGAGGACACTACTACACACAGAACAGGAGAAGGTGAGGACACTACTACTACACAGAGACCAAGATAGAACAGGAGAAGAAGGTGGAACAGGAGGACACTACTACACACAGAGACAGAGACAGGAGAAGGTGAGGACAAGATAGAACAGGAGAAGGTGAGGACACTACTACTACACAGAGACCAAGATAGAACAGAGACCAAGAGAAGGTGAGGACACTACTACACACAGAGACCAAGATGGAACAGGAGAAGGTGAGGACACTACTACACACAGAGACAGATAGAACAGAAGGTGAGACACTACTACACAGAACAGATAGAGGAAGGTGAGGACACTACTACACACAGAAACCAAGATAGAACAGGAGAAGGTGAGGACACTACTACACACAGAACAGGAGAAGGTGAGGACACTACTACACACAGAACAGGAGAAGGTGAGGACACTACTACACACAGAACAGGAGAAGGTGAGGACACTACTACACACAGAACAGGAGAAGGTGAGGACACTACTACACACAGAACAGGAGAAGGTGAGGACACTACTACACACAGAACAGATAGAGAAGGTGAGGACACTACTACACACAGAACAGGAGAAGGTGAGGACACTACTACACACACACACAGAACAGGAGAAGGTGAGGACACTACTACACACAGAACAGGAGAAGGTGAGGACACTACTACACACAGAACAGGAGAAGGTGAGGACACTACTACACACAGAACAGGAGAAGGTGAGGACACTACTACACACAGAACAGGAGAAGGTGAGGACACTACTACACACAGAGACTAAGATGGAACAGGAGAAGGGAGCTTGTTTATTTTGTAGAATAGGCGTAACATAGTTATGTTAATGGTACCAGAGCATTGCTAGGGGGTGAGAACTTGTAGAACATTTAGACATTGATGCTGTCCAGACATGTAACAGGCTCCACATTAAAACAATAATGTTCTCTTCTATCTCCATCTTGTCTGCCTGGTGTCTCAGCTGGTTCTGAAGGCATGTGACAAGGAGAAGGGCCTCCTGACAGTGGCCATCCGACCTCACGGTATCTTCGGCCCCCGGGACCCCCAGCTGGTGCCCATCCTGGTTGACACGGCACGCAGGGGCAATATGAAGTTCATTATCGGGTCAGTCTTGAATGTAACATGGACTCTTAACTAGACCTAGTGGGATTGACCAAAGTTAATGTTTTATGGATTTTTAAAATTTAACTAGGCAAGTCGGTTAAGAACAAATTGTTATTTACAATGACGGCCTAGGAACAACAACTGCCTTGTTCAGGAGAAGAACGACAGATTTTTACCTTGTCAGCTCGGGGATTCGATCTAGAAACCTTTGGGTTACTGTCCCAACGCTCTAACCACTAGGCTACCTGCAGCCCCATATGGCGCTGCCCTTGTTGATGTTGTCTCTCTCTGCCAACTATGTCTTCTGTCTCTGTAGTGATGGTTCTAACCTGGTGGATTTCACCTTCGTGGACAATGTGGTTCATGGACTCATCCTGTCTGCTGAGAGTCTGAGGCCAGAGTCTCCTATCTGTGGCAAGGTAGGAACCATCTCATACAGTAGACCTGCCTGCACTGTACAACTGTGATGATGACCAATGGGGTCAACTGTAGTGTGTTTGAAGAAAGATGCCTTTCTCACTCGCAAAATATTTGTTGGGTTCCAACCAATGTTCTCTATAAACTGGGCGCGCAGCTCTCAGCTGCCAATCGGACTGCTGCACAGAAGAAACAGCCGTCCTTGCAGGGAAGCACGAGATTGTACTTCACCCACCTTTCTTGCTTTTTCCCCTTTAGATTAAACTGTCAATGTTTCTCTTTACTGTGGGAATTGTTATCAAATCAACACAATATTAGCCGCTTTCAATGCAACATACTATGCAAGACTTTAGTATGCAAGACTAACTGTGCAATAGATTTTTTTGTAGGCAGAGTGCATTGGAGTAGGGTTCTATTGCATTGACAGGCACGCGTCAGGGCCGTACTCGACACAGAACGGCGCGCCATAACCAATCAGCACTGCAGTAGGCCTATATGCAAATAGCCTTTGCAATATGGATCTGTGCTCTTCACTTTTAACTGGACTGTGTTTACAGGATGAGCGCTCATGAGTAGATGTGCTTGTTTTTGAGATCAAAGCGAGAGTTGCGTGTAGCCACGTGTGCTATTTGTTAATATCCTTTGCTAGTAAGTTCACACCCTGTTCTCAACGGGGTCTGACTAGTTAATTTCTAGTCAGCCATGGGGCAGTGGTTGCGTCCTACAAGAGCACAAATGTGCATTTCTAGACATCTTTGAAAAGCGAGTCGGGTAAAGAGCTGTTCTATGTCTTAAAGGGGCAGTGTTGTATTTTGAGACGGTCTTGAATAATTTAAGTAGCCAATAGGCAGAGGGTAGCATAATTTGTCTGATTCTCTGTAGTAATGCAATGGGATTTATGTTTTTTTTTATTTTGAAGTGGTTTCTTGCATCAAGCAACACATTTTCCGTCACCTCAATGTCTGAAGGACAAGTGGATAAACAGGTTCATGTCAAGCCCTGCATGATTTTTTTTCAAAGTACTCATGGAATGTAGGCCTACATTGAACACCACACATTGGCTGCTATTGTAGGCTGAATGATAGAACAGTTATTTCCATGTTAAAATGTTACGGGATGCATTTTCTCCATTGTTTGTGATGGTAGTCCACTCTGGTAGGTCTACATTATGATCAAATAGCCACAGTAGCCTACACGGCCACTGTTAACTGTAATTTAAAACAAGTACAGCCTCTGTGTTCACAGTAAACGTGTGTCGGAAGTTGCACAGAATTTCACAACCTTCAGGTTTGCACTCAGCAGACCTTAAATTTGCTCGGTGGTGACATTTTGTTTTTGAGGGAACATTGGTTGTAACAAACGTTGTTCAGAGGTCGGGGACTATTTAATGTTCTATTTGCTAAAAGATGCTTCTGAGATAATTGGCTTTAAAGTTCCAACCCTCATTGGAAATTTGATCTTCTATTCTTTTGAACTTAGCACAAATTGGGGTATTTAGAGTAATATGTATTTAGAGTAATATGTATTTAGAGTAATATGTATTTAGATTAATGTGTATTTAGAGTAATGTGTATTTAGAGTAATGTGTATTTAGAGTACATTTACATTTAAGTCATTTTGTGTATTTCCAGAGTAATTTTGTGTATTTAGAGTAATGTGTATTTAGAGTAATGTGTATTTAGAGTAATGTGTATGTGTGTAGAGAACATTAACCAGAACAAGGCCATGTCAATTACTCAATTTCACCAAAAATGCAGATTGAGACTTTTTATAGTCCCAAATACTGTGCAACAAAGCGGTACTTGAAAGGGGCGTGGGTTAAAATGGAGGCGGGAGAGAGCCTGCTACAGCTGACTTAAATGGGACTTAAAAAAGACAAATCGTCAGTTCAAATGAATGTTCCATCTCAGCGGCCATCTTGTTTTGGGGTCAGTGTTATTTTTGGGAAGCACAATTGATCCTAAGTTTGGGCATATAAAGTTTATATGTGAAAACTCATTTTTTTATTTAGCTAGGCAAGTCATTTAAGAAGTTCTTATTTACAATGACGGCCTACACCGGCCAAACCAGGACGACACTGGGCCAGTTGTGTGCCGCCCTATGGGACTCCAGATCACGGCCGGTTGTGTCTGGATTCGAACCAGGGTGTCTGTAGTGCCGCCTCTAGCACTGAGATGTAGAGCATTAGACCGCTGAACCAGGGTCTGTAGTGACGCCTCTAGCACTGAGATGTAGAGCATTAAACCGCTGATCCAGGGTCAGTAGTGACGCCTCTAGCACTGAGATGTAGAGCATTAGACCGCTGAACCAGGGTCTGTAGTGACTCCTCTAGCACTGAGATGTAGAGCATTAGACCGCTGAACCAGGGTCTGTAGTGACTCCTCTAGCACTGAGATGCAGAGGATTAGACCGCTGATCCAGGGTCAGTAGTGACGCCTCTAGCACTGAGATGCAGAGCATTAGACCGCTGATCCAGGGTCAGTAGTGACGCCTCTAGCACTGAGATGTAGAGCATTAGACCGCTGAACCAGGGTCTGTAGTGACTCCTCTAGCACTGAGATGTAGAGCATTAGACCGCTGAACCAGGGTCTGTAGTGACTCCTCTAGCACTGAGATGCAGAGCATTAGACCGCTGATCCAGGGTCAGTAGTGACGCCTCTAGCACTGAGATGCAGAGCATTAGACTGCTGTGCCACTCAGGAGATGCATACTTTCCAATTTCCCCAACTCAATTCCTTGTTTAGCCTACATTAAATCACTTGCGCTGCTTAGACTCTGATATTCACAAATGTGGAGGATCTTAAGGGTTATGCTATATCAGGGATGGGCAAGTTTTTGGGTGAACTCAGTCGGGGTCTCAACTTACTGTTGAGAGTTAGAATTTGGAAATTTGGTTCTACTGCTGTTATGTCAGCTAATATATATATATATATATATATATTTTACTTTGCTAATTTAGTTTAGCGACTAGCTATCTAAACTTTTCATCGTGTTTGAATTACCGACTGGGTTAGTCCCCCATTTGATTAGTCAGTCTGACTCCAATATCATAATACGCAGGCCCACGAGCAACGGCAGGCCCCTCATGAGTTCTGATTTGTCATGGCCCTACACCTATCAAAGTTGCCCATTCCTGTGCTAATGTTGATGGACAGAGAGATCAGCCAATAAACTCCCGCTGGATTTTCTTCCCTCTCCATTCAAGTCCCTTTCTGAGGCGCTGTGATACCAGACGGTTCCAAAAGTGAAAAGAGCCAACTGGTGGACACTATTGGGTTCTAACCAGTGAAATGTCTTTCTCTAACTCTGTCAACATTTTTATTTTTTAAACATTTTTTTTACCCCTTTTTCTCCCCAATTTCGTGGTATCCAATTGTTTTAGTAGTACTATCTTGTCTCATCGCTACAACTCCCGTACGGCTTCGCGCATCCAACCGGGAAGCCAGCCGCACCAATGTGTCAGAGGAAACAGCGTGCACCTGGCAACCTTGGTTAGCGTGCACTGCGCCCGGCCCGCCACAGGAGTCGCTGGTGTGCGATGAGACAAGGATATCCCTATCGGCCAAACCCTCCCTAACCCGGCCGGCGCTAGGACAATTGTGCGTCGCCCCACAGACCTCCCGGTTGCGGCCGGTTACGACAGAGCCTGGGCGCGAACCTAGAGTCTCTGGTGCCACCCGGGAGAACTCTGTCAACATTTAACATTTTTCTCAATCTTTATTGACTGCTCTTTCTCATCTCCCCCTTCCTCCCTCCAGGCGTACCACATCACTAATGACGAGCCTGTCCGGTTCTGGGACTTCATGTCAGATATTCTAGTAGGTCTGGGCTACGCTGCTCCGCGCTACAACCTACCCTACACACTAGTCTACGGGCTGGCTCTGCTGCTGTGGCTGCTGTCTCTGTTACTACGCCCCCTAGTGGCCTTCAAGCCCACTTTCACCCCCATGAGGGTGGCCCTGGCAGGTAAACACCACTTCTACAGCTGCTCCAGAGCCAAGCAGGACATGGGGTACAAGCCTGTGGTCGGTCTAAAGGATGGAATCAGACGCACGGTGGAGAGCTATCCTCATCTACGACATGGAGCCTGATGACTACCTGCAATATGGTAGTCTGGAAACCAAACTGATATGCTCTGTGTAACAATGGTGAAATGGATCGTATCAGTTTTGATTTCAGGCTAGTGGTACAGAACCTCACTTGAGTCCTAACTTGACGTCTATGCACATGAATCACTGCTGTCAATGAGAGAAAAACATTTGAAGCTGTGAGTTGTGTACAGTTATCAAGTTAAGATTCAACCCGAAGGGTCCGGACTGTTTCATACTCTCACCAGTGTCTTGAGTCTTGTTCTTTAGGTAACAAATGTTTTATTTTCAAACAATATATTTGTGGGCCCATAATACTAACTGGGGGTATAAGCCTGTGAAATGAGTGCTCTCTCTCTCTCATGTCTATGGACCTATGAGGATCTGTGAACTCTCACCTTTCCTAGGACAGTCAGTAACACATTTTTGCCTGGCTTCAGTACCTCTCCACCAATAGACCAGCACACATTTCTTCTCAATGTGGATACACAATCTAACATTGTTTCCAGCACTTCCTCTTGCCATTATTCATGAGCACTCATTTTGATGTACTGTGACTGTTTTCCCTCTACAGCCACCTTGTTTCTAGTCTCTTATACAAATCACAAGCCATCATGCAGTTTGTTCATTTAAATCACAAGCCATCATGCAGTTTGTTCATTTAAATCACAAGCATCATGCAGTTTTTGTTCATTTCAAATAAAATATCTTATGTCTTACATTCCCTTAATCTAAACATTGTACAGTTTATTAAAACAAGAACATAGAATGTGTTTGTATAGGAATTAACATATAATAAAGTTTGTTCACCCTCATTAGAATAGAGTTGGCTGTCTGTTTGCATCTATCCACCAAAACTCGGGCACCCACCACCCTTTGTTTGTCCAAAGCCGATGTCAAAGGATTAATGTCACTACGGCGTATTTTAAGACCAAGACAAACTCTATTGCAATTCATGTCACAGTACAATAGTTGACACAACAGAGTGTTGGGCCACTTCTCTCTGTCATCCTCCCGTTTTCTACATTCCAGCTGTCTTACCGTCTCAGTGATGTGACTTCCTCTCATTAACACATCTTCACATGTGTCACTTATTAAAGCTGATCAGTGTGGTTTAGGTGTGGGGGAGAGGGAGGGTGGGGTTCAGGTTGAAATGCCTGACATTCCTTCTAGTATAATGAGCCATGGTGAGACTCACTGCTGCTAGGCTGAGCTGTTTAACTGGTTAGCCCTCAGAGTGTAGGGGAGAGAGAGAGGGGGATGAGAGGGGGATGAGAGAGGGGGTTGAGGAAAGAGCAAGCAGGTACAATAGACTTCAGTTTACACTGACTATGAGCTGAAGTGAACCATTGGCACTAAAACCAAGCAGTTTCCTCATCCTTACACTCTCTACTACAGTGACCCTGTATGACTGAGTAAATAGACGATGTGTAAATGAACATCCCTCCCATGTCTCCACCCTAATCTATTTGAATAAGACTAAATAAGGGCAGGGCTGTGTACTGTAAACACCATGTGGTGTGGATGTTCATTTTGAGAGTTAATCTATTATGTTGCTATTGACAACTGTGCTTTGGGCAGATGGTAGATGTTGGGATGTTGGAGGACGCAGGTGTTCTGAGAAAGTGTGACACACACACACACACACACACACACACACACACACACACACACACACACACACACACACACACACACACACACACACACACACACACACACACACACACACACACACACACACATCTGTGACCTAACACCCTGTTCTGCCTACATCTACACCTCATGGTCCCATGGTTTAACTATTCATAGGTCAGCCGACTGACAGTGTTACCCAGGTCTGTCTTACAAGAGACTGCTATTAACTTAATCACACCTTATCAAGATGAGGCATGTTTTAATGGGGCTACATCATAATTGCCTCTAGTTTGGAAGAGAAATAGAGAGGCTTATTGAACTCGTAACATTACAGAGCAAATAGCAGTCCTGGTGTTTATTTAACACGTAGGCTTTGAAGTGTGACCCAATTGTTAGAGAATATCTACAGTCACTGTTCTCAGATGTGTTGATGTCTCGTGTCTCTTTCTGATGTCTCCCTGTCCAGTAAGCATGAGAGAAACAGTTTTATAGGAGCCTGTGTGTGTGTCGTCTGTGTGTGTGTGTGTGTTTGGGTCATGCTCTACACTCTTACTGGCTATGCCAAGTATGTTCCTGCTCACCTGGCTCTCAGGTATGTGTTAAAAGAGAGGGGAATAAGCAGTAAACAATGCTCACTTCTTACCAATCTCACCCCTACACAAACACACACACCCCCTGGGTGGTGGCGTAGCCTCTAGGACTGTCTGAGCTAGTCTGTGTCCACACCCGGATCTGCTCAAACACCTGTCAGCTTGTCACACAGCTAGTCACACTCCCTCTCTCTCCGTTCACACACAGACCTAGCAATCTTTTACCTATACTTTTGTCCCTCACCTGCTCTCACTCTACCTGTGTGGGATTCTCTACAGTTTGGGAGACCGTCTGTCCCTCACCTGCTCTCACTCTACCTGTGTGGGATTCTCTACAGTTTGGAAGACCGTCTGTCCCTCACCTGCTCTCACTCTACCTGTGTGGGATTCTCTACAGTTTGGGAGACCGTCTGTCCCTCACCTGCTCTCACTCTACCTGTGTGGGATTCTCTACAGTTTGGGAGACTGTGGATACAGTATCCAGTGAAAGTAGGTACTTATTACTCCTGTTGCTTATTAGGTTATTTTGTGCCATGTTTGTCAGGGCTTAGAATGTGGATTCTCTCTTTGTTGACCCTCTCTTTTTCAATCAGTATAGATCAGGAATATAATCAATCATATCCTTTGCTAATGGTTTAATGTTATGCTAAATCCTCAGACCCTGACAGACACCTACGATGGTTGTCAGGCAGTCTGTTTGTCCCCCCAGAACCATTATTCTCTGTGACTTGTTTGCCATAATTGCCTGTCATATGAGCCTTTCCATCCTTTTGCTCCCTTACCGTACCTTATCATTTAACGTGTGTGTATGTGTGTGTGTGTGTGTGTGCTGGTGGTGTGTATCTTGTAAAATGTATCATGTGTGTAGACTGGTGTGTATCATGTATGATCAATACAGTATCTAAGCCTTCAGTCTATTTGATCTGTCCTCACTGGCAGAAGACATTCAGAAAGAGACATTCCACTGCCTCAGGATGTGAATTTACCACTGGGACGTCATTTACATAGTGAAATTGACAGCACTCCATTGTATTTGGCAAAGAGGTCAACTTTGCCTGTCGTTTGATTAGGAAAAATCATAACAGTGTTTTATTACAATTTCCTCTTGCTTTCAGTTTCCTGAGGAGAAATGTGAGTGAGACGTTTGTGTTTGATTAGGGATAAGAGAAAGACACCTGTGAATTGTGTAATATATTTGTAGTTCATTTACATTTACATTTACATTTAAGCTCTTATCCAGAGCGACTTACAAATTGGATTTCTATCAAACCAATCTATCAAGCCACTTCATTGAATATTTAAACATAATATTTGTGAGAAAAAGCAAGCAGACCAGGTTTTAATTAACATATCAGACCCTACTTCTAAAACCATACGTTGAGGAATTATGTTTGCTCCAGTTTGTGTGTGCATGCATGTGTAAGTGTGTGTGTCCATCTATCTTTGGCTGACAGAGGGTATGTTTGCTACAGTTTGTGTGTGCAATGCGTGTGTAAGTGTGTGTGTCCATCTATCTTTGGCTGACAGAGGGTATGTTTGCTACAGTTTGTGTGTGCAATGCGTGTGTAAGTGTGTGTGTGTCCATCTATCTTTGGCTGACAGAGGGTATGTTTGCTACAGTTTGTGTGTGCAATGCGTGTGTAAGTGTGTGTGTGTCCATCTATCTTTGGCTGACAGAGGGTATGTTTGCTACAGTTTGTGTGTGCAATGCGTGTGTAAGTGTGTGTGTGTCCATCTATCTTTGGCTGACAGAGGGTATGTTTGCTACAGTTTGTGTGTGCAATGCGTGTGTAAGTGTGTGTGTGTCCATCTATCTTTGGCTGACAGAGGGTATGTTTGCTACAGTTTGTGTGTGCAATGCGTGTGTAAGTGTGTGTGTCCATCTATCTTTGGCTGACAGAGGGTATGTTTGCTACAGTTTGTGTGTGCAATGCGTGTGTAAGTGTGTGTGTCCATCTATCTTTGGCTGAAAGAGGGTATGTTTGGTCGTTTGGCAGAAAGTGGTAGGACAGGCTCACCTGCATAATTAAAGGATGACTGTGGAATGTCTATCACATGTTCCTGTTCCTTACAGGAGGACAGAGACTAGGGCTTGTTTCTGGACCCAACCTCTCTTAATCAAATCCAATTTATTTATATAGCCCTTCGTACATCAGCTGATATCTCAAAGTGCTGTACAGAAACCCAGCCTAAAACCCCAAACAGCAAGCAATGCAGGTGTAGAAGCACGGTGGCTAGGAAAAAATTCCTAGAAAGGCCAAAACCTAGGAAGAAACCTAGAGAGGAACCACGCTATGATGGGTGGCCAGTCCTCTTCTGGCTGTGCCGGGTGGAGATTATAACAGAACATGGTCAAGATGTTCAGCATGGTCATTTATAATAATAATAATCACAGTGGTTGTTGAGGGTGCAACAGGTCAGCACCTCAGGAGTAAATGTCAGTTGGCTGATCCTATGGCTCAGGTCCTCCGAGAGAGAGAAAGACAGGCTATGTGCTCACTGCCCACAAAATGAGGTGGAAACTGAGCTGCACTTCCTAACCTCCTGCCCAATGTATGACCATATTAGAGAGACATATTTCCCCCAGATCACACAGATCCACAAAGAATTCGAAAACATATCCAATTTTGAAAAACTCCCATATCTACTGGGTGAAATTCCACAGCGTGCCATCACATCAGCAAGATTTGTGACCTGTTGCCATGAGAAAAGGGCAACCAGTGAAGAACAAACACCATTGTAAATACAACCCATATTTATGCTTATTTATTTGATCTTGTGTCCTTTAACTATTTGTACATTGTATATATATATATGTATGTATATATATATATATATGACATTTGTAATGTCTTTACTGTTTTGATACTGTTGTATGTGTAATGTTTACTGTTAATTTTTGTTGTTTTTCACTTTATATATTCACTTTGTATATTGTCTACCTCACTTGCTTTGGCAATGTTAACACATGTTTCCCATGCCAATAAAGCCCTTGAATTGAAATTGAATTGAATTGAAAGAGAGAATTAGAGAGAGCATACTTAAATTCACACAGGACACCGGATAAGACAGGAGAAATACTCCAGATATAACAGACTGACCCTAGCCCCCCGACACATAAACTAACCTATGTCTGTACTGCTGTCTGTGGTACTCAGGGAGCCAGCAGAGGAATCACAGGAACCAGATTTGGAGCCAGTGGAGGAATCACAGGAACCAGATTGGGAGCCAGCAGAGGAATCATAGGAACCAGATTGGAGCCAGTGGAGGAATCATAGGAACCAGATTTGGAGCCAGTGGAGGAATCATAGGAACCAGATTTGGAGCCAGTGGAGGAATCACAGGAACCAGATTGGGAGCCAGCAGAGGAATCATAGGAACCAGATTGGGAGCCAGTGGAGGAATCATAGGAACCAGATTGGGAGCCAGCAGAGGAATCATAGGAACCAGATTGGGAGCCAGCAGAGGAATCACAGGAACCAGATTGGGAGCCAGCAGAGGAA